>NW_027480446.1:0-602442 GCF_051401765.1 Calliopsis andreniformis
TATCGCGGCGCTTGCTGAAATATTGCGAATTTTCCGTCATACGTCGACTTTAACGTTAAACTCTGCATTATAGCACTGGTATCGATGTATGGCCTAGTTTCGACTCATATTAGTGAAATATCGTTGCGCTGGATGAAATATTGCGAATTTCACGTCATACGTCGGCTTTAATGTTAAAGTACGCATTATATCACTCGAATCGATGTATGGTCTAGTTTCGAGTCATACGAGTGAAATATCGCGGCGCTGGATGAAATATTGCGAATTTCACGTCATACGTCGGCTTTAACGTTAAAGTACGCATTATAACACTGGAATCTATGTATGGCCTAGTTTCGAGTCATATTAGTGAAATATAATGGCGCTGGATGAAATATTGCGACTTTCACGTCATACTTCGGCTTTAGCGTTAAAGTACGCATTATATCACTGAAATCGATGTATGGCCTATTTTCGAGTCACATTGGTGGAATATCGCGGCGCTTGCTGAAATATTGCGAATTTTCCGTCATACGTCCACTTTAACGTTAAACTATGCATTATTTCACTGGAATCTGTGCATGGTCTAGTTTCGAGTCATAGTGGTTGAAATATCGAGGCGCTGGATGAAATATTGCGAATTTCACGTCATACTTCGGCTTTAACGTTAAAGTACGCATTATATCACTGAAATTGATGTATGGCCTATTTTCGAGACACATTAGTGGAATATCGCGGCGCTTGCTGAAATATTGCGTATTTTCCGTCATACGTCGACATTAACGTTAAACTCTGCATTATAGCACTGGTATCGATGTATGGCCTAGTTTCGACTCATATTAGTGAAATATCGTGGTGCTGGATGAAATATTGCGGAATTTCACGTCATACGTCGGCTTTAATGTTAAAGTACGCATTATATCACTCGAATCGATGTGTGGTCTAGTTTCGAGTCATACGAGTGAAATATCGCGGCGCTGGATGAAATATTGCGAATTTCACGTCATACGTCGGCTTTAACGTTAAAGTACGCACTATATCACTGGAATCGCTGTATGGCCTAGTTTCGAGTCACATTAGTGGAATATCGCGGCGCTTGCTGAAATAATGCGAATTTCCCGTCATACGCCGACTTGAACGTTAAACTACACATTATATCACTGGAATCGCTTGTATGGCCTAGTTTCGAGTCATATTAATGAAATATCGTGGCGCTGGATGAAATATTGCGAATTTCACGTCATACGTCGGCTTTAACGTTGAAGTACGCATTACATCACTGGAATGGATGTATGGCCTATTTTCGAGTCACATTAGCGGAATATCGCGGCGCTTGCAGAAATATTGCGAATTTCCCGTCATACGTCGATTTGAACGTTAATCTACACATTATATCACTGGAATCGCTGTATGTCCTAGTTTTGAGTCATATTAGTGAAATATCGTGGCGCTGGATGAAATATTGCGAATTTCCCGCCACACGTCGACGTCAACGTTTAAACTACGCATTATTTCACTGGAATCGGTGTATGGTCTAGTTTCGAGTCATAGTGGTGAAATATCGCGGCGCTGGATGAAATATTGCGAATTTCACGTCATACTTCGGCTTTAACGTTAAAGTACGCATTATATCACTGAAATCGATGTATGGCATATTTTCGAGTCACATTAGTGGAATATCGCGGCGCTTGCTGAAATAATGCGAATTTTCCGTCATATGTCGACTTGAACGTTAAACTACAGATTATATCACTGGAAATCGCTGTATGGCCTAGTTTCGAGTCACATTAGTGGAATATCGCGGCGCTTGCTGAAATATTGCGAATTTCCCGTTTTACGTCGACTTTAACGTTAAACTACGCATTATTTCACTGGAACCGGTGTATGGTCTAGTTTCGAGTGATAGTGGTGAAATATCGAGGCGCTGGATGAAATATTGCGCATTTCACGTCATACGTCGGCTTTAACGTTAAAGTACGCATTATATCACTGGAATCGATGTATGGCCTATTTTCGAGTCACATTAGCGGAATATCGCGGCGCTTGCAGAGATATTGCGAATTTCCGTCATACGTCGATTTGAACGTTAATCGACACATTATATCACTGGAATCGCTGTATGTCCTAGTTTTTGAGTCATATTAGCGAAATATCGTGGGGCTGGTTGAAATATTGCGAATTTCCCGTCACACGTCGACTTTAACGTTAAACTCCGCATTATATCACTGGAATCGCTGTATGGCCTTACTTTCGAGTCATATTAGTGAAATATCGTGGCGCTGGATGAAATATTGCGAATTTTCCGCCACACGTCGACGTTAACGTTAAACTACGCATTATTTCACTGGAATCGGTGTATGGTCTAGTTTCGAGTCATAGTGGTGAAATATCGAGGCGCTGGATGAAATATTGCGAATGTCACGTCATACGTCGGCTTTAACGTTAAAGTACGCATTACATCACTGGAATGGATGTATGGCCTAGTTGCGAGTCATATTTGTGAAATATCGTGGCGCTGGATGAAATATTGCGAATTTCACGATATACGTCGGCTTTAACGTTAAATTGCGCATTATGTCACTGGAAACGAAGTATGGCCTAGTTTCGAGACACATTAGTGGAATATTGCGGCTATGGATGAAATATTGCGAATTTTCCGTCATACCTCGACTTTAATGTTAAACTACGCATTATTTCACTTTAATCGGTGTATGGTCTAGTTTCGAGTCATAGTGGTGAAATATCAAGGCACTGTATGAAATATTGCGAATTTCACGTCATACCGTCGGCTTTAACGTTAAAGTACGCATTACATCACTGGAATGGATGTATGGCCTATTTTCGAGTCACATTAGTGGAATATCGCGGCGCTTGAAGAAATATTGCGAATTTTCCGTCATACGTCGACTTTAACGTTTAAACTCTGCATTATTTCACTGGAATCGGTGTATGGTCTAGTTTCGAGTCATAGTGGTGAAATATCGTGGCGCTGGATGAAATATTGCGAATTTCGCGTCATACGTCGGCTTTAACGTTAAAGTACGCATTACATCACTGGAATGGATGTATGGCCTATTTTCGAGTCACATTAGTGGATTATCGCGGCGCTTGCTGAAATAATGCGAATTTCCCGTCATACGTCGATTTGAACGTTAATCTACACATTATATCACTGGAATCGCTGTATGTCCTAGTTTTGAGTCATATTAGTGAAATATCGTGGAGCTGGTTGAAATATTGCGATTTTTCCGGTCACACGTCGACTTTAACGTTAAACTACGCATTATACCACTGGAATTGCTGTATGCCAAGTTTCTAGTCATATTAGTGAAATATCGTGACGCTGGATGAAATATTGCGAATTTCCCGTCATACGTCGATTTTTAACGTTAAATTGCGCATTATATCACTGGAAACGATGTATGGCCTAGTTTCGAGACACACTAGTGGGAATATTGCGGCGAAGGATGAAATATTGCGAATTTTTCCGTCATACGTCGACTTTAACGTTAAACTACGCGTTATATCACTGGAATCGCTGTATGGCCTAGTTTCGAGTCATATTAGTGAAATATCGTGGCGCTGAATGAAATATTGCGAATTTCACGTTATACGTCGTCTTTAACGTTAAACTACGCATTATTTCACTGGAATCGGTGTGTGGTCTAGTTTCGAGTCATAGTGGTGAAATATCGAGGCGCTGGATGAAATATTGCGAATTTCCCGTTATACGTCGGCTTGAACGTTAATCTACACATTTTATCACTGGGATCGCTGTATGGCCTAATTTCGAGCCATATCAGTGAAGTATCGTGGCACTGGATGAAATATTACGAATTTCCCGTCACACCTCGACGTTAACGTTAAACTACGCATTATTTCATTGGAATCGATGTATGGCCTATTTTCGAGGCACGTTCGTGGTATATGGCGGACCTTGCTGAAATATTGCGTATTTCCCGTCACACGTCGACTCGAACGCTAAACTACACATTATATCGCTGGAATCGGTGTATGGCCTAGTTTCGAGTCACATTAGTGGAATATTGCGGCGCTTCTGTAATATTTCGAATTTTCCGTCATACATCGACTTTAACGTTAAACTCCGCATTATAACACTGGAATCGATGTATGGCCTAGTTTCGAGTCACATTAGTGAAATATCGTGGCGCTGAATGAAATATTGCGAATTTCACGTTATACGTCGTCTTTAACGTTAAACTACGCATTATTTCACTGGAATCGGTGTGTGGTCTAGTTTCGAGTCATAGTGGTGAAATATCGAGGCGCTGGATGAAATATTGCGAATTTCCCGTCATACGTCGCCTTGAACGTTAATCTACACATTTTATCACTGGGATCGCTGTATGGCCTAATTTCGAGCAATATTAGTGAAGTATCGTGGCACTGGATGAAATATTGCGAATTTCCCGTCACACGTCGACGTTAACGTTAAACTACGCATTATTTCATTGGAATCGATGTATGGCCTATTTTCGAGTCACGTTCGTGGAATAAGGCGGACCTTGCTGAAATAATTGCGTATTTTCTCGTCACACGTCGACTCGAACGCTAAACTACACATTATATCGCTGGAATCGGTGTATGGCCTAGTTTCGAGTCACATTAGTGGAATATTGCGGGCACTTCTGTAATATTTCGAATTTTCCGTCATACATCGACTTTAACGTTAAACTCCGCATTATAACACTGGAATCTATGTATGGCCTAGTCTCGAGTCATATTAGTGAAATATCGCGGCGCTGGATGAAATATTGCGAATTTCACGTCATACTTCGGCCTTTAACGTTTAAAGTACGCATTATATCACTGAAATCGATGTATGGCCTATTTTCGAGTCACATTAGTGGAATATCGCGGCGCTTGCTGAAATATTGCGAATTTTCCGTCATACGTCCACTTTAACGTTAAACTACGCATTACTTCACTGGAATCTGTGTATGGTGTAGTTTCGAGTCATAGTGGTGAAATATGGAGGCGCTGGATGAAATATTGCGAATTTCACGTCATACTGCGGCTTTAACGTTAAAGTACGCATTATATCACTCGAATCGCTGTATGGCCTAGTTTCGAGTCACATTAGTGGAATATCGCGGCGCTTGCTGAAATATTGCGAATTTCCCGTTATACGTCGACTTTAACGTTAAACTACGCATTATTTCACTGGAATCGGTGTATGGTCTAGTTTCGAGTGATAGTGGTGAAATATCGAGGCGCTGGATGAAATATTGCGCATTTCACGCCATACGTCGGCTTTAACGTTAAAGTACGCATTATATCACTGGAATCGATGTATGGCCTATTTTCGAGTCACATTGGTGGAATATCGCGGCGCTTGCTGAAATAATGCGAATTTCCCGTCATATGTCGTCTTGAACGTTAAACTACACATTATATCACTGCAATCGCTGTATGGCCTAGAGTCGAGTCATATTAGTGAAATATCGTGGCGCTGGATGAAATATTGCGAATTTTCCGCCACACGTCGACGTTAACGTTAAACTCTGCATTATAACACAGGAATCGATGTATGGCCTAGTTTCGACTCATATTAGTGAAATATCGTGGCGCTGGATGAAATATTGCGAATTTCACGTCATACGTCGGCTTTAAACGTTAAAGTACGCATTATTTCACTGGAATCGCTGTATGGCCTAGTTTCGAGTCATATTTGTGAAATATCGTGGCGCTGGATAAAATATTGCGAATTTCACGTTATACGTCGCCTTTAACGTTAAATTGCGCATTATGTCACTGGAATCGGTGTAGGGACTAGTTTCTGGTCATAGTGGTGAAATATCGAGGCGCTGGATGAAATATTGCGAATTTCCCTTCATACGTCGACGTTAACGTTTAAACTACGCATTATTTCACTGGAATCGCTGTATGGCCTAGTTTCGAGTCATATTTGTGAAATATCGTGGCGCTGGATGAAATATTGCGAATTTCACGTTATACGTCGCCTTTAACGTTAAATTGCGCATTATGTCACTGGAAACGATGTATGGCCTAGTTTCGAGACACATTAGTGGAATATTGCGGCTATGGATGAAATATTGCGAATTTTCCGTCATACGTCGACGTTAACGTTAAACTCTGCATTATTTTACTGGAATCGATGTATGGCCTATTTTCGAGTCACGTTCGTGGAATATGGCGGACCTTGCTGAAATAATACGAATTTCCCGTCATACGTCGACTTTAACGTTAAACTCTGCATTATTTCACTGGAATCGGTGTATGGTCTAGTTTCGAGTCATAGTGGTGAAATATCGTGGCGCTGGATGAAATATTGCGAATTTCGCGTCATACGTCGGCTTTAACGTTAAAGTACGCATTACATCACTGGAATGGATGTATGGCCTATTTTCGAGTCACATTAGTGGATTATCGCGGCGCTTGCTGAAATAATGCGAATTTCCCGTCATACGTCGATTTGAACGTTAATCTACACATTATATCACTGGAATCGCTGTATGTCCTAGTTTTGAGTCATATTAGTGAAATATCGTGGAGCTGGTTGAATATTGCGATTTTTCCGGTCACACGTCGACTTTAACGTTAAACTACGCATTATACCACTGGAATTGCTGTATGGCCAAGTTTCTAGTCATATTAGTGAAATATCGTGACGCTGGATGAAATATTGCGAATTTCCCGTCATACGTCGATTTTAACGTTAAATTGCGCATTATATCACTGGAAACGATGTATGGCCTAGTTTCGAGACACACTAGTGGAATATTGCGGCGAAGGATGAAATATTGCGAATTTTCCGTCATACGTCGACTTTAACGTTAAACTACGCGTTATATCACTGGAATCGCTGTATGGCCTAGTTTCGAGTCATATTAGTGAAATATCGTGGCGCTGAATGAAATATTGCGAATTTCACGTTATACGTCGTCTTTAACGTTAAACTACGCATTATTTCACTGGAATCGGTTGTGTGGTCTAGTTTCGAGTCATAGTGGTGAAATATCGAGGCGCTGGATGAAATATTGCGAATTTCCCGTTATACGTCGGCTTGAACGTTAATCTACACATTTTATCACTGGGATCGCTGTATGGCCTAATTTCGAGCCATATCAGTGAAGTATCGTGGCACTGGATGAAATATTACGAATTTCCCGTCACACCTCGACGTTAACGTTAAACTACGCATTATTTCATTGGAATCGATGTATGGCCTATTTTCGAGGCACGTTCGTGGTATATGGCGGACCTTGCTGAAATATTGCGTATTTCCCGTCACACGTCGACTCGAACGCTAAACTACACATTATATCGCTGGAATCGGTGTATGGCCTAGTTTCGAGTCACATTAGTGGAATATTGCGGCGCTTCTGTAATATTTCGAATTTTCCGTCATACATCGACTTTAACGTTAAACTCCGCATTATAACACTGGAATCGATGTATGGCCTAGTTTCGAGTCACATTAGTGAAATATCGTGGCGCTGAATGAAATATTGCGAATTTCACGTTATACGTCGTCTTTAACGTTAAACTACGCATTATTTCACTGGAATCGGTGTGTGGGTCTAGTTTCGAGTCATAGTGGTGAAATATCGAGGCGCTGGATGAAATATTGCGAATTTCCCGTCATACGTCGCCTTGAACGTTAATCTACACATTTTATCACTGGGATCGCTGTATGGCCTAATTTCGAGCAATATTAGTGAAGTATCGTGGCACTGGATGAAATATTGCGAATTTCCCGTCACACGTCGACGTTAACGTTAAACTACGCATTATTTCATTGGAATCGATGTATGGCCTATTTTCGAGTCACGTTCGTGGAATAAGGCGGACCTTGCTGAAATATTGCGTATTTCTCGTCACACGTCGACTCGAACGCTAAACTACACATTATATCGCTGGAATCGGTGTATGGCCTAGTTTCGAGTCACATTAGTGGAATATTGCGGCACTTCTGTAATATTTCGAATTTTCCGTCATACATCGACTTTAACGTTAAACTCCGCATTATAACACTGGAATCTATGTATGGCCTAGTCTCGAGTCATATTAGTGAAATATCGCGGCGCTGGATGAAATATTGCGAATTTCACGTCATACTTCGGCTTTAACGTTAAAGTACGCATTATATCACTGAAATCGATGTATGGCCTATTTTCGAGTCACATTAGTGGAATATCGCGGCGCTTGCTGAAATATTGCGAATTTTCCGTCATACGTCCACTTTAACGTTTAAACTACGCATTACTTCACTGGAATCTGTGTATGGTGTAGTTTCGAGTCATAGTGGTGAAATATGGAGGCGCTGGATGAAATATTGCGAATTTCACGTCATACTGCGGCTTTAACGTTAAAGTACGCATTATATCACTCGAATCGCTGTATGGCCTAGTTTCGAGTCACATTAGTGGAATATCGCGGCGCTTGCTGAAATATTGCGAATTTCCCGTTATACGTCGACTTTAACGTTAAACTACGCATTATTTCACTGGAATCGGTGTATGGTCTAGTTTCGAGTGATAGTGGTGAAATATCGAGGCGCTGGATGAAATATTGCGCATTTCACGCCATACGTCGGCTTTAACGTTAAAGTACGCATTATATCACTGGAATCGATGTATGGCCTATTTTCGAGTCACATTGGTGGAATATCGCGGCGCTTGCTGAAATAATGCCGAATTTCCCGTCATATGTCGTCTTGAACGTTAAACTACACATTATATCACTGCAATCGCTGTATGGCCTAGAGTCGAGTCATATTAGTGAAATATCGTGGCGCTGGATGAAATATTGCGAATTTTCCGCCACACGTCGACGTTAACGTTAAACTCTGCATTATAACACAGGAATCGATGTATGGCCTAGTTTCGACTCATATTAGTGAAATATCGTGGCGCTGGATGAAATATTGCGAATTTCACGTCATACGTCGGCTTTAACGTTAAAGTACGCATTATTTCACTGGAATCGCTGTATGGCCTAGTTTCGAGTCATATTTGTGAAATATCGTGGCGCTGGATAAAATATTGCGAATTTCACGTTATACGTCGCCCTTTAACGTTAAATTGCGCATTATGTCACTGGAATCGGTGTAGGGGACTAGTTTCTGGTCATAGTGGTGAAATATCGAGGGCGCTGGATGAAAATATTGCGAATTTCCCTTCATACGTCGACGTTAACGTTAAACTACGCATTATTCACTGGAATCGCTGTATGGCCTAGTTTCGAGTCATATTTGTGAAATATCGTGGCGCTGGATGAAATATTGCGAATTTCACGTTATACGTCGCCTTTAACGTTAAATTGCGCATTATGTCACTGGAAACGATGTATGGCCTAGTTTCGAGACACATTAGTGGAATATTGCGGCTATGGATTGAAAATATTGCGAATTTTCCGTCATACGTCGACGTTAACGTTAAACTCTGCATTATTTTACTGGAATCGATGTATGGCCTATTTTCGAGTCACGTTCGTGGAATATGGCGGACCTTGCTGAAATAATACGAATTTCCCGTCATACGTCGACTTGAACGTTAAAACTACACATTATATCACTGGAATCGCTGTATGGCCTAGTTTCGAGTCATATCAGTGAAATATCGTGCGCTGGATGAAATATTGCGAATTTCCCGTCATAGGTCGACTTTAAAGTTAAATTGCGCATTATGTCACTGGAAACGATATCTGGCCTAGTTTCGAGACACATTAGTGGAATATTGCGGCGATGGATGAAATATTGCGAATTTTCCGTCATACAACGACTTTAACGTTAAACTCCGCATTATAACACTGGAATCTATGTATGGCCTAGTTTCTTGTCATATTAGTGAAATATCGTGGCGCTGATAGTGAAAAATATTGCGAATTTCACGTCATACTTCGGCTTTAACGTTAAAGTACGCATTATATCACTGAAATCGATGTATGGCCTATTTTCGAGTCACATTAGTGGAATATCGCGGCGCTTGCTGAAATATTGCGAATTTTCCGTCATACGTCCACTTTAACGTTAAACTACGCATTATTTCACTGGAATCTGTGCATGGTCTAGTTTCGAGTCATAGTGGTGAAATATCGAGGCGCTGGATGAAATATTGCGAATTTCACGTCATACTTCGGCTTTAACGTTAAAGTACGCATTATATCACTGAAATCGATGTATGGACTATTTTCGAGACACATTAGTGGAATATCGCGGCGCTTGCTGAAATATTGCGAATTTTCCGTCATACATCGACTTTAACGTTAAACTCTGCATTATAGACTCTGCATTATAGCACTGGTATCGATGTATGGCCTAGTTTCGACTCATATTAGTGAAATATCGTTGCGCTGGATGAAATATTGCGAATTTCACGTCATACGTCGGCTTTAATGTTAAAGTACGCATTATATCACTCGAATCGATGTATGGTCTAGTTTCGAGTCATACGAGTGAAATATCGCGGCGCTGGATGAAATATTGCGAATTTCACGTCATACGTCGGCTTTAACGTTAAAGTACGCATTATAACACTGGAATCTATGTATGGCCTAGTTTCGAGTCATATTAGTGAAATATAATGGCGCTGGATGAAATATTGCGACTTTCACGTCATACTTCGGCTTTAGCGTTAAAGTACGCATTATATCACTGAAATCGATGTATGGCCTATTTTCGAGTCACATTGGTGGAATATCGCGGCGCTTGCTGAAATATTGCGAATTTTCCGTCATACGTCCACTTTAACGTTAAACTATGCATTATTTCACTGGAATCTGTGCATGGTCTAGTTTCGAGTCATAGTGGTGAAATATCGAGGCGCTGGATGAAATATTGCGAATTTCACGTCATACTTCGGCTTTAACGTTAAAGTACGCATTATATCACTGAAATTGATGTATGGCCTATTTTCGAGACACATTAGTGGAATATCGCGGCGCTTGCTGAAATATTGCGTATTTTCCGTCATACGTCGACATTAACGTTAAACTCTGCATTATAGCACTGGTATCGATGTATGGCCTAGTTTCGACTCATATTAGTGAAATATCGTGGTGCTGGATGAAATATTGCGAATTTCACGTCATACGTCGGCTTTAATGTTAAAGTACGCATTATATCACTCGAATCGATGTGTGGTCTAGTTTCGAGTCATACGAGTGAAATATCGCGGCGCTGGATGAAATATTGCGAATTTCACGTCATACGTCGGCTTTGACGTTAAAGTACGCACTATATCACTGGAATCGCTGTATGGCCTAGTTTCGAGTCACATTAGTGGAATATCGCGGCGCTTGCTGAAATAATGCGAATTTCCCGTCATACGCCGACTTGAACGTTAAACTACACATTATATCACTGGAATCGCTGTATGGCCTAGTTTCGAGTCATATTAATGAAATATCGTGGCGCTGGATGAAATATTGCGAATTTCACGTCATACGTCGGCTTTAACGTTGAAGTACGCATTACATCACTGGAATGGATGTATGGCCTATTTTCGAGTCACATTAGCGGAATATCGCGGCGCTTGCAGAAATATTGCGAATTTCCCGTCATACGTCGATTTGAACGTTAATCTACACATTATATCACTGGAATCGCTGTATGTCCTAGTTTTGAGTCATATTAGTGAAATATCGTGGCGCTGGATGAAATATTGCGAATTTCCCGCCACACGTCGACGTCAACGTTAAACTACGCATTATTTCACTGGAATCGGTGTATGGTCTAGTTTCGAGTCATAGTGGTGAAATATCGCGGCGCTGGATGAAATATTGCGAATTTTCGTCATACTTCGGCTTTAACGTTAAAGTACGCATTATATCACTGAAATCGATGTATGGCATATTTTCGAGTCACATTAGTGGAATATCGCGGCGCTTGCTGAAATATTGCGAATTTTCCGTCATACGTCCACTTTAACGTTAAACTACGCATTATTTCACTGGAATCTGTGTATGGTGTAGTTTCGAGTCATAGTGGTGAAATATGGAGGCGCTGGATGAAATATTGCGAATTTCACGTCATACTGCGGCTTTAACGTTAAAGTACGCATTATATCACTCGAATCGCTGTATGGCCTAGTTTCGAGTCACATTAGTGGAATATCGCGGCGCTTGCTGAAATATTGCGAATTTCCCGTTTTACGTCGACTTTAACGTTAAACTACGCATTATTTCACTGGAACCGGTGTATGGTCTAGTTTCGAGTGATAGTGGTGAAATATCGAGGCGCTGGATGAAATATTGCGCATTTCACGTCATACGTCGGCTTTAACGTTAAAGTACGCATTATATCACTGGAATCGATGTATGGCCTATTTTCGGAGTCACATTGGTGGAATATCGCGGCGCTTGCTGAAATAATGCGAATTTTCCGTCATATGTCGACTTGAACGTTAAACTACAGATTATATCACTGGAATCGCTGTATGGCCTAGAGTCGAGTCATATTAGTGAAATATCGTGGCGCTGGATGAAATATTGCGAATTTCACGTCATACGTCGGCTTTAACTTTAAAGTACGCATTACATCACTGGAATGGATGTATGGCCTATTTTCGAGTCACATTAGCGGAATATCGCGGCGCTTGCAGAGATATTGCGAATTTCCCGTCATACGTCGATTTGAACGTTAATCGACACATTATATCACTGGAATCGCTGTATGTCCTAGTTTTGAGTCATATTAGCGAAATATCGTGGGGCTGGTTGAAATATTGCGAATTTCCCGTCACACGTCGACTTTAACGTTAAACTCCGCATTATATCACTGGAATCGCTGTATGGCCTTACTTTCGAGTCATATTAGTGAAATATCGTGGCGCTGGATGAAATATTGCGAATTTTCCGCCACACGTCGACGTTAACGTTAAACTACGCATTATTTCACTGGAATCGGTGTATGGTCTAGTTTCGAGTCATAGTGGTGAAATATCGAGGCGCTGGATGAAATATTGCGAATGTCACGTCATACGTCGGCTTTAACGTTAAAGTACGCATTACATCACTGGAATGGATGTATGGCCTAGTTGCGAGTCATATTTGTGAAATATCGTGGCGCTGGATGAAATATTGCGAATTTCACGATATACGTCGGCTTTAACGTTAAATTGCGCATTATGTCACTGGAAACGAAGTATGGCCTAGTTTCGAGACACATTAGTGGAATATTGCGGCTATGGATGAAATATTGCGAATTTTCCGTCATACCTCGACTTTAATGTTAAACTACGCATTATTTCACTTTAATCGGTGTATGGTCTAGTTTCGAGTCATAGTGGTGAAATATCAAGGCACTGTATGAAATATTGCGAATTTCACGTCATACGTCGGCTTTAACGTTAAAGTACGCATTACATCACTGGAATGGATGTATGGCCTATTTTCGAGTCACATTAGTGGAATATCGCGGCGCTTGAAGAAATATTGCGAATTTTCCGTCATACGTCGACTTTAACGTTAAACTCTGCATTATTTCACTGGAATCGGTGTATGGTCTAGTTCGAGTCATAGTAGTGAAATATCGTGGCGCTGGATGAAATATTGCGAATTTCGCGTCATACGTCGGCTTTAACGTTAAAGTACGCATTACATCACTGGAATGGATGTATGGCCTATTTTCGAGTCACATTAGTGGATTATCGCGGCGCTTGCTGAAATAATGCGAATTTCCCGTCATACGTCGATTTGAACGTTAATCTACACATTATATCACTGGAATCGCTGTATGTCCTAGTTTTGAGTCATATTAGTGAAATATCGTGGAGCTGGTTGAAATATTGCGATTTTTCCGGTCACACGTCGACTTTAACGTTAAACTACGCATTATACCACTGGAATTGCTGTATGGCCAAGTTTCTAGTCATATTAGTGAAATATCGTGACGCTGGATGAAATATTGCGAATTTCCCGTCATACGTCGATTTTAACGTTAAATTGCGCATTATATCACTGGACACGATGTATGGCCTAGTTTCGAGACACACTAGTGGAATATTGCGGCAAAGGATGAAATATTGCGAATTTTCCGTCATACGTCGACTTTAACGTTAAACTACGCGTTATATCACTGGAACCGCTGTATGGCCTAGTTTCGAGTCATATTAGTGAAATATCGTGGCGCTGAATGAAATATTGCGAATTTCACGTTATACGTCGTCTTTAACGTTAAACTACGCATTATTTCACTGGAATCGGTGTGTGGTCTAGTTTCGAGTCATAGTGGTGAAATATCGAGGCGCTGGATGAAATATTGCGAATTTCCCGTCATACGTCGGCTTGAACGTTAATCTACACATTTTATCACTGGGATCGCTGTATGGCCTAATTTCGAGCCATATCAGTGAAGTATCGTGGCACTGGATGAAATATTACGAATTTCCCGTCACACCTCGACGTTAACGTTAAACTACGCATTATTTCATTGGAATCGATGTATGGCCTATTTTCGAGGCACGTTCGTGGTATATGGCGGACCTTGCTGAAATATTGCGTATTTCCCGTCACACGTCGACTCGAACGCTAAACTACACATTATATCGCTGGAATCGGTGTATGGCCTAGTTTCGAGTCACATTAGTGGAATATTGCGGCGCTTCTGTAATATTTCGAATTTTCCGTCATACATCGACTTTAACGTTAAACTCCGCATTATAACACTGGAATCGATGTATGGCCTAGTTTCGAGTCACATTAGTGAAATATCGTGGCGCTGAATGAAATATTGCGAATTTCACGTTATACGTCGTCTTTAACGTTAAACTACGCATTATTTCACTGGAATCGGTGTGTGGTCTAGTTTCGAGTCATAGTGGTGAAATATCGAGGCGCTTGGTGAAATATTGCGAATTTCCCGTCATACGTCGCCTTGAACGTTAATCTACACATTTTATCACTGGGATCGCTGTATGGCCTAATTTCGAGCAATATTAGTGAAGTATCGTGGCACTGGATGAAATATTGCGAATTTCCCGTCACACGTCGACGTTAACGTTAAACTACGCATTATTTCATTGGAATCGATGTATGGCCTATTTTCGAGTCACGTTCGTGGAATAAGGCGGACCTTGCTGAAATATTGCGTATTTCTCGTCACACGTCGACTCGAACGCTAAACTACACATTATATCGCTGGAATCGGTGTATGGCCTAGTTTCGAGTCACATTAGTGGAATATTGCGGCACTTCTGTAATATTTCGAATTTTCCGTCATACATCGACTTTAAACGTTAAACTCCGCATTATAACACTGGAATCTATGTATGGCCTAGTCTCGAGTCATATTAGTGAAATATCGCGGCGCTGGATGAAATATTGCGAATTTCACGTCATACTTCGGCTTTAACGTTAAAGTACGCATTATATCACTGAAATCGATGTATGGCCTATTTTCGAGTCACATTAGTGGAATATCGCGGCGCTTGCTGAAATATTGCGAATTTTCCGTCATACGTCCACTTTAACGTTAAACTACGCATTACTTCACTGGAATCTGTGTATGGTGTAGTTTCGAGTCATAGTGGTGAAATATGGAGGCGCTGGATGAAATATTGCGAATTTCACGTCATACTGCGGCTTTAACGTTAAAGTACGCATTATATCACTCGAATCGCTGTATGGCCTAGTTTCGAGTCACATTAGTGGAATATCGCGGCGCTTGCTGAAATATTGCGAATTTCCCGTTATACGTCGACTTTAACGTTAAACTACGCATTATTTCACTGGAATCGATGTATGGCCTAGTTTCGAGTCACATTAGTGAAATATCGTGGCGCTGAATGAAATATTGCGAATTTCACGTTATACGTCGTCTTTAACGTTAAACTACGCATTATTTCACTGGAATCGGTGTGTGGTCTAGTTTCGAGTCATAGTGGTGAAATATCGAGGCGCTTGGTGAAATATTGCGAATTTCCCGTCATACGTCGCCTTGAACGTTAATCTACACATTTTATCACTGGGATCGCTGTATGGCCTAATTTCGAGCAATATTAGTGAAGTATCGTGGCACTGGATGAAATATTGCGAATTTCCCGTCACACGTCGACGTTAACGTTAAACTACGCATTATTTCATTGGAATCGATGTATGGCCTATTTTCGAGTCACGTTCGTGGAATAAGGCGGACCTTGCTGAAATATTGCGTATTTCTCGTCACACGTCGACTCGAACGCTAAACTACACATTATATCGCTGGAATCGGTGTATGGCCTAGTTTCGAGTCACATTAGTGGAATATTGCGGCACTTCTGTAATATTTCGAATTTTCCGTCATACATCGACTTTAACGTTAAACTCCGCATTATAACACTGGAATCTATGTATGGCCTAGTCTCGAGTCATATTAGTGAAATATCGCGGCGCTGGATGAAATATTGCGAATTTCACGTCATACTTCGGCTTTAACGTTAAAGTACGCATTATATCACTGAAATCGATGTATGGCCTATTTTCGAGTCACATTAGTGGAATATCGCGGCGCTTGCTGAATTATTGCGAATTTTCCGTCATACGTCCACTTTAACGTTAAACTACGCATTACTTCACTGGAATCTGTGTATGGTGTAGTTTCGAGTCATAGTGGTGAAATATGGAGGCGCTGGATGAAATATTGCGAATTTCACGTCATACTGCGGCTTTAACGTTAAAGTACGCATTATATCACTCGAATCGCTGTATGGCCTAGTTTCGAGTCACATTAGTGGAATATCGCGGCGCTTGCTGAAATATTGCGAATTTCCCGTTATACGTCGACTTTAACGTTAAACTACGCATTATTTCACTGGAATCGGTGTATGGTCTAGTTTCGAGTGATAGTGGTGAAATATCGAGGCGCTGGATGAAATATTGCGCATTTCACGCCATACGTCGGCTTTAACGTTAAAGTACGCATTATATCACTGGAATCGATGTATGGCCTATTTTCGAGTCACATTGGTGGAATATCGCGGCGCTTGCTGAAATAATGCGAATTTCCCGTCATATGTCGACTTGAACGTTAAACTACACATTATATCACTGGAATCGCTGTATGGCCTAGAGTCGAGTCATATTAGTGAAATATCGTGGCGCTGGATGAAATATTGCGAATTTTCCGCCACACGTCGACGTTAACGTTAAACTCTGCATTATAACACAGGAATCGATGTATGGCCTAGTTTCGACTCATATTAGTGAAATATCGTGGCGCTGGATGAAATATTGCGAATTTCACGTCATACGTCGGCTTTAACGTTAAAGTACGCATTATAACACTGGAGTCGCTGTATGTCCTAGTTTCGAGTCACATTAGTGAAATATATGCGGCGCTTGCTGAATTATTGCGAGTCTCCCGTTATACGTCGCCTTTAACGTTAAACTACGCATTATAGCACTGGAATCGGTGTAGGGACTAGTTTCGAGTCATAGTGGTGAAATATCGAGGCGCTGGATGAAATATTGCGAATTTCACGTCATACGTCGGCTTTAACGTTAAAGTACGCATTATATCACTGGAATCGATGTATGGCCTATTTTAGAGTCACATTAGTGGAATATGCCGGCGCTTGATGAAATATTGCGAATTTCCCGTCGTACGTCGACTTGAACGTTAAACTACGCATTATACCACTGGAATTGCTGTATGGCCAAGTTTCTTGTCATATTAGTGAAATATCGTGACGCTGGATGAAATATTGCGAATTTCCTGTCATACGTCGATTTTAACGTTAAATTGCGCATTATATCACTGGAAACGATGTATGGTCTAGATTCGAGACACATTAGTGGAATATTGCGGCGAAGGATGAAATATTGCGAATTTTCCGTCATACGTCGACTTTAACGTTAAACTACGCGTTATATCACTGGAATCGCTGTATGGCCTAGTTTCGAGTCATATTAGTGAAATATCGTGGCGCTGAATGAAATATTGCGAATTTCCCGTCATACGTCGGCTTTAACGTTAAAGTACACATTATATCACTGGAATCGCTGTATGGCCTAGTTTCGAGTCTAATTAGTGAAATATCGTGGCGCTGGATGAAATATTGCGAATTTCACGTTATACGTCGTCTTTAACGTTAAAGTACGCATTATTTCACTGGAATCGGTGTATGGTCTAGTTTCGAGTCATAGTGGTGAAATATCGTGGCGCTGGATGAAATATTGCGAATTTCGCGTCATACGTCGGCTTTAACGTTAAAGTACGCATTACATCACTGGAATGGATGTATGGCCTATTTTCGAGTCACATTGGTGGAATATCGCGGCGCTTGCTGAAATAATGCGAATTTCCCGTCATATGTCGACTTGAACGTTAAACTACACATTATATCACTGGAATCGCTGTATGGCCTAGAGTCGAGTCATATTAGTGAAATATCGTGGCGCTGGATGAAATATTGCGAATTTTCCGCCACACGTCGACGTTAACGTTAAACTACGCGTTATATCACTGGAATCGCTGTATGGCCTAGTTTCGAGTCATATTAGTGAAATATCGTGGCGCTGAATGAAATATTGCGAATTTCACGTTATACGTCGTCTTTAACATTAAACTACGCATTATTTCACTGGAATCGGTGTGTGGTCTAGTTTCGAGTCATAGTGGTGAAATATCGAGGCGCTGGATGAAATATTGCGAATTTCCCGTCATACGTCGGCTTGAACGTTAATCTACACATTTTATCACTGGGATCGCTGTATGGCCTAATTTCGAGCCATATCAGTGAAGTATCGTGGCACTGGATGAAATATTACGAATTTCCCGTCACACCTCGACGTTAACGTTAAACTACGCATTATTTCATTGGAATCGATGTATGGCCTATTTTCGAGGCACGTTCGTGGTATATGGCGGACCTTGCTGAAATATTGCGAATTTCCCGTCACACGTCGACTTGAACGTTAAACTACACATTATATCGCTGGAATCGGTGTAAGCTGTGAATTGAGGATATTCTATTGAGGATTGAGGATTGACAACTGATTGCTGAGGACTCTGGGCTGAAGATTGAGGATTCAGGATTGGGGATTCAGGATTGAGGTTTGAGGACTGTGGATTGAGGATTGAGGATTGAGGATTGACGATTGAGGATTGAAGACTGAGGATTGGGTACTGATGATTGAACATTGAGGATTGAGGGTTGAGGATTGAGGATTGAGGATTGAGGATTGAAGATTGAATATTGATGATTGAAGGTTGAGGATTGAGGATTGAGGGTTGTGGATTGAGGACGAGGACTGAGGCTTGAGTACTGATGTTTGAAGTCTGAGGATTGAGGGTTGAGGATTGAGAATTGAGGATTGAGTATTGAGGATTGAAGATTGAGGATTCGGTATTGAGGATTGAAGGATGAGGATTGAGGATTGAGGACTGAGGATTGCAGATTGAGTATTGAGGATTGAAGATTGAGGATTGAGGATTGAGGATTGAGGAGTGAGGATCGAGTATTGAGGATTGAAGATTGAGTATTGAGGATCGAAGATTGAGGATTGAGGATTGAGGATTGAGGATTGAGGATTGGAGGTTGAGGATTGGGGATTGAGGATTGACGATTGAGGATTGAGTATTGATAATTGAGTATTGAGGATTGAGGATTGAAGATTGAGTATTGAGGATTGAAGATTGATGGTTGAGGATTGAATATTGAGAATTGGGAATTGAGGATTGACGATTGAGTATTGAGGATTGACGATTGAGGACTGAGTGTTGAGGGTTGAGTGATGAGAATTGATGTCTGTGGATTCAGATTTGAAGATTGAAGAATGGGGATTGAGTATTGAAAACTGTGAATTGAGGATATTCTATTGAGGATTGAGGATTGACAATTGATTGTTGAGGACTGTGGGCTGAAGATTGAGGATTCAGGGTTGAGGATTCGGGATTGAGGTTTGAGGACTGAGGATTGAGTGTTGAGGATTGAGGATTGAGGATTGACGCTTGAGGACTGAGGATTGAGGATGGAGGATTGAAGAGAGAGGACTGAGTGTTGAGGATTGAGTGTTGAGGATTGATGTTTGAGGACTGAGATTTGGTTATTGAATATTGTGGATTGAGTATTGAACCATGAGAATTCAGGATATTCTATTGAGTATTGAGAATTGAGGATTGATGGTTGAGTATTGAGGATTGATGGTTGAGGGTTGTGCGTTGAATGTTGAGGATTGAGGATTGAGGATTGAGAATTGAGGATTGAGGATTGAGGATTGAAGATTGAGGATCCGGTATTGAGGATTGAAGAATGAGGATTGAGGATTGCAGATTGAGTATTGAGGATTGAAGATTGAGGATTGAGGATTGAGGATTGAGGAGTGTGGATTGAGGATTGAGGATTGAGGATTGAGTATTGAGGATCGAAGATTGAGGGTTGGGGATTGAGGATTGTGGATTGAGTACTGAAGATTGAGGATTGGGGATTGAGGATTGACGATTGAGGATTGAGTATTGAGGATTGAGTATTGAGGATTGAGGATTGAAGATTGTGTATTGAGGATTTAAGATTGAGGATTGAGGATTGAGGATTCAGGATTGAGGACTGAGTGTTGAGTGTTGAGTGATGAGAATTGATGTTTGTGGATTGAGATTTGAAGATTGAAGAATGGGGATTGAGTATTAAAAACTGTGAATTGTGGATATTCTGTTGAGGATTGAGGATTGACAATTGATTGTTGAGGACTGAGGGCTGAAGATTGAGGATTCAGGATTGAGGATTCGGGATTGAGGTTTGAGGACAGAGGATTGAGGGTTGAGGATTGAGGATTGAGCATTGACGCTTGAGGACTGAGGATTGAGGAAGGAGGATTGAAGAGAGAGGACTGAGTGTTGAGGACTGACTGTTGAGGATTGATGTTTGAGGATTGAGATTTGGTTATTGAATATTGTGGATTGGGTATTGAACCATGAGTATTCAGGATATTCTATTGAGTATTGAGAATTGAGGATTGATGGTTGAGTATTGAGGATTGATGGTTGAGGGTTGTGCGTTGAATATTGAGGATTGAGGATTGAGGACTGAGGATTGAAGATTGAGTATTGATGATTGAAGATTGAGGATTGAGGATTCAGGGTTGAGGTTTGAGGACGAGGACTGACGGTTGAGGATTGGGGTTTGAGGATTGAGGATTGAGGATTGAGGACTTATAATTGAGGATTGAGGATTGAGCATTGAGGATTGAAGATTGAGGATTGGGGATTGAGGATTGAAGATTGAGGATTAAGGATTGAGGATTGGGGATTGATGGTTGAGGATTGAATATTGAGAATTGGGGATTGAGGATTGACGATTGAGTATTGAGGGTTGAGGATTGAGAACTGAGGATTGAGGATTGAATATTGAGTATTGAGGATTGAAGATTAAGGGCTGAGGATTGAGGAATGAAGATTGTGGACTGAGTGTTGAGGGTTGAATGATGAGAATTGATGTTTGTGGATTGAGATTTGAAGATTGAAGATTGGGGATTGAGTATTGAAAACTGTGAATTGAGGATATTCTATTGAGGATTGACGATTGACGAGTGATTGTTGAGGACTCAGTGCTGAAGATTGAGGATTCAGGATTGAGGATTCGGGATTGAGGTTTGAGGACTGAGGATTGAGGGTTGAGGATTGAGGATCGAGGATTGACGCTTGATGATTGAGGATTGGGGATGGAGGATTGAAGAGAGAGGATTGAGTGTTGAGGATTGAGTGTTGAGAATTGATGTTTGAGGATTGAGATTTGATTATTGAATATTGTGGATTGAGTATTGAACCATGAGAATTCAGGCTATTCTATTGAGTATTGAGAATTGAGAATTGATGGTTGAGTATTGGGGATTTATGATTGTGGGTTGTGCGTTGAATATTGAGGATTGAGGATTGAGGATTGATGATTGAGGATTGTAGATTGAGTATTGATGATTGAAGATTGAGGATTGAGGATTGAGTGTTGAGGATTGAGGACGAGGACTGACGGTTGAGGATTGAGGTATGAGCATTGAGGATTGAGGATTGAGGACTGAGGATTGAGGATTGAGGGTTCAGCATTGAGGATTGAAGATTGCGGACTGGGGATTGAGGATTGAAGATTGAGTATTGAAGATTGAGGATTTGGGACTGAAGATTGAAGATTGAGGATTGAGGATTGTGGATTGAGGATTGAGGATTGAGAATTGAGGATTGAGAATTGAAGATTGAGGATTGGGTATTGAGGATTGAAGGTTGAGGATTGAGGATTGAGGATTGAGTATTGAGGATTGAGGATTGAAGATTGAGGATTTGGGACTGAAGATTGAAGATTGAGGATTGAGGATTGTGGATTGAGGATTGAGGATTGAGAATTGAGGATTGAGAATTGAAGATTGAGGATTGGGTATTGAGGATTGAAGGTTGAGGATTGAGGATTGAGGATTGAGTATTGAGGATTGAGGATTGAAGATTGACTATTCAGGATTGACGATTGACGATTGTGGATTGAGGATTGAGGATTGAGGATTGAGGATTGAGGATTGAGGATTGAAGATTGAGTATTGAGCATTGAAGTTTGAGGATTGAGGATTGAGGATTGAGGATTGAGGTTTGAGTATTGAGGATTGAAGGTTAAGATTGAGGATTGAGGATTGAGGATTGAGGATTGAAGATTGAGGATTGGGGACTGAGTATTGAGGGTTGAGTGATGAGAATTGATGTTTGTGGATAGAGATCTGAAGATTGCAGATTGAGTATTGAGTATTGAAAACTGTGAATTGAGGATATTCTATTGAGGATTGAGGATTGACAACTGACTGAGAGGACTCAGGGCTGAAGATTGAGGATTCAGGATTGGGGATTCAGGATTGAGGTTTGAGGACTGAGGATTGAGGATTGAGGATTGAGGATTGAGGATTAAGGATTGAGGATTGAAGACTGAGGATTGGGTACTGAGGATTGAACATTGAGGATTGAGGGTTGAGGATTGAGTATTGAGGATTGAGGATTGAAGATTGAATATTGATGATTGAAGGTTGAGGATTGAGGATTGAGGGTTGTGGATTGAGGACGAGGACTGAGGCTTGAGTATTGAGGATTGAAGATTGAGGATTGAGGATTGAGGATTGAAGATTGAGGACTGAGTGTTGAGGGTTGAGTGATGAGAATTGATGTCTGTGGATTGAGATTTGAAGATTGAAGAATGGGTTTTGAGTATTGAAAACTGTGAATTGAGGATATTCTATTGAGGATTGAGGATTGACAAGTGATTGTTGAGGACTGTGGGCTGAAGATTGAGGATTCAGGATTGACGATTGAGTATTGAGGGTTGAGGATTGAGGATTGAGGATTGAGGATTGAAGATTCAGGACTGAGTGTTGAGGGTTGAGTGATGAGAATTGATGTTTGTGGATTGAGATTTGAAGGTTGAAGAATGGGGATTGAGTATTAAAAACTGTGAATTGAGGATATTCTGTTGAGGATTGAGGATTGACAATTGATTGTTGAGGACTGAGGGCTGAACATTGAGGATTCAGGATTGAGGATTCGTTATTGAGGTTTGACGACTGAGGATTGAGGGTTGGGGATTGAGGATTGAGGATTGACGCTTGAGGACTGAGGATTGAGGAAGGAGGATTGAAGAGAGAGGACTGAGTGTTGAGGACTGAGTGTTGAGGATTGATGTTTGAGGATTGAGATTTGGTTATTGAATATTCTGGATTGGGTATTCAACCATGAGAATTCAGGATATTCTATTGAGTATTGAGAATTGAGGATTGATGGTTGAGTATTGAGGATTGAGGATTGAGGATTGAGGATTGAAGATTGAGGATTGGGGATTGAGGATTGACGATTGAGGATTGAGTATTGAGGATTGAGTATTGAGGATTGAGGATTGAAGATTGAGTATTGAGGATTGAAGATTGATGGTTGAGGATTGAATATTGAGAATTGGGGATTGAGGATTGACGATTGAGTATTGAGGATTGACGATTGAGGACTGAGTGTTGAGGGTTGAGTGATGAGAATTGATGTCTGTGGATTCAGATTTGAAGATTGAAGAATGGGGATTGAGTATTGAAAACTGTGAATTGAGGATACTCTCTTGAGGATTGAGGATTGACAATTGATTGTTGAGGACTGTGGGCTGAAGATTGAGGATTCAGGATTGAGGATGCGGGATTGAGGTTTGAGGACTGAGGATTGAGTGTTGAGGATTGAGGATTGAGGATTGACGCTTGAGGACTGAGAATTGAGAATGGAGGATTGAAGAGAGAGGACTGAGTGTTGAGGATTGTGTGTTGAGGATTGATGTTTGAGGACTGAGATTTGGTCATTGAATATTGTGGATTGAGTATTGAACCATGAGAATTCAGGATATTCTATTGAGTATTGAGAATTGAGGATTGATGGTTGAGTATTGAGGATTGATGGTTGAGGGTTGTGCGTTGAATGTTGAGGATTGAGGATTGAGGATTGAGAATTGAGGATTGAGGATTGAGGATTGAAGATTGAGGATCCGGTATTGAGGATTGCAGATTGAGTATTGAGGATTGAAGATTGAGGATTGAGGATTGAGGATTGAGGAGTGAGGATTGAGGATTGAGGATTGAGGATTCAGTATTGAGGATCGAAGATTGAGGGTTGGGGATTGAGGATTGTGGATTGAGTACTGAAGATTGAGGATTGGGGATTGAGGATTGACGATTGAGGATTGAGTATTGAGGATTGAGTATTGAGGATTGAGGATTGAAGATTGTGTATTGAGGATTGAAGATTGAGGATTGAGGATTGAGGATTCAGGATTGAGGACTGAGTGTTGAGTGTTGAGTGGTGAGAATTGATGTTTGTGGATTGAGATTTGAAGATTGAAGAATGGGGATTGAGTATTGAAAACTGTGAATTGAGGATATTCTATTGAGGATTGAGGATTGACAATTGATTGTTGAGGACTGTGGGCTGAAGATTGAGGATTCAGGGTTGAGGATTCGGGATTGAGGTTTGAGGACTGAGGATTGAGTGTTGAGGATTGAGGATTGAGGATTGACGCTTGAGGACTGAGGATTGAGGATGGAGGATTGAAGAGAGAGGACTGAGTGTTGAGGATTGAGTGTTGAGGATTGATGTTTGAGGACTGAGATTTGGTTATTGAATATTGTGGATTGAGTATTGAACCATGAGAATTCAGGATATTCTATTGAGTATTGAGAATTGAGGATTGATGGTTGAGTATTGAGGATTGATGGTTGAGGGTTGTGCGTTGAATGTTGAGGATTGAGGATTGAGGATTGAGAATTGAGGATTGAGGATTGAGGATTGAAGATTGAGGATCCGGTATTGAGGATTGAAGAATGAGGATTGAGGATTGCAGATTGAGTATTGAGGATTGAAGATTGAGGATTGAGGATTGAGGATTGAGGAGTGTGGATTGAGGATTGAGTATTGAGTATTGAGGATTGAGGATTGAAGATTGTGTATTGAGGATTTAAGATTGAGGATTGAGGATTGAGGATTCAGGATTGAGGACTGAGTGTTGAGTGTTGAGTGATGAGAATTGATGTTTGTGGATTGAGATTTGAAGATTGAAGAATGGGGATTGAGTATTAAAAACTGTGAATTGTGGATATTCTGTTGAGGATTGAGGATTGACAATTGATTGTTGAGGACTGAGGGCTGAAGATTGAGGATTCAGGATTGAGGATTCGGGATTGAGGTTTGAGGACAGAGGATTGAGGGTTGAGGATTGCGGATTGAACATTGACGCTTGAGGACTGAGGATTGAGGAAGGAGGATTGAAGAGAGAGGACTGAGTGTTGAGGACTGACTGTTGAGGATTGATGTTTGAGGATTGAGATTTGGTTATTGAATATTGTGGATTGGGTATTGAACCATGAGTATTCAGGATATTCTATTGAGTATTGAGAATTGAGGATTGATGGTTGAGTATTGAGGATTGATGGTTGAGGGTTGTGCGTTGAATATTGAGGATTGAGGATTGAGGACTGAGGATTGAAGATTGAGTATTGATGATTGAAGATTGAGGATTGAGGATTCAGGGTTGAGGTTTGAGGACGAGGACTGACGGTTGAGGATTGGGGTTTGAGGATTGAGGATTGAGGATTGAGGACTTAGGATTGAGGATTGAGGATTGAGCATTGAGGATTGAAGATTGAGGATTGGGGATTGAGGATTGAAGATTGAGGATTAAGGATTGAGGATTGGGGATTGATGGTTGAGGATTGAATATTGAGAATTGGGGATTGAGGATTGACGATTGAGTATTGAGGGTTGAGGATTGAGAACTGAGGATTGAGGATTGAATATTGAGTATTGAGGATTGAAGATTAAGGGCTGAGGATTGAGGAATGAAGATTGTGGACTGAGTGTTGAGGGTTGAATGATGAGAATTGATGTTTGTGGATTGAGATTTGAAGATTGAAGATTGGGGATTGAGTATTGAAAACTGTGAATTGAGGATATTCTATTGAGGATTGACGATTGACGAGTGATTGTTGAGGACTCAGTGCTGAAGATTGAGGATTCAGGATTGAGGATTCGGGATTGAGGTTTGAGGACTGAGGATTGAGGTTTGAGGATTGAGGATCGAGGATTGACGCTTGATGATTGAGGATTGGGGATGGAGGATTGAAGAGAGAGGATTGAGTGTTGAGGATTGAGTGTTGAGAATTGATGTTTGAGGATTGAGATTTGATTATTGAATATTGTGGATTGAGTATTGAACCATGAGAATTCAGGCTATTCTATTGAGTATTGAGAATTGAGAATTGATGGTTGAGTATTGGGGATTTATGATTGTGGGTTGTGCGTTGAATATTGAGGATTGAGGATTGAGGATTGATGATTGAGGATTGTAGATTGAGTATTGATGATTGAAGATTGAGGATTGAGGATTGAGTGTTGAGGATTGAGGACGAGGACTGACGGTTGAGGATTGAGGTATGAGGATTGAGGATTGAGGATTGAGGACTGAGGATTGAGGATTGAGGGTTCAGCATTGAGGATTGAAGATTGCGGACTGGGGATTGAGGATTGAAGATTGAGGATTAAGGATTGAGAATTGGGGATTGAGGATCTAGGATTGGAGATTGGTTATTGAGGATTGAATATTGAGGATTGAAGATTGAGGATTGGGTATTGAGGATTGAAGAATGAGGATTGAGGATTGAAGATTGAGGATTGAGGATTGAGTATTGAAGATTGAGGATTTGGGACTGAAGATTGAAGATTGAGGATTGAGGATTGTGGATTGAGGATTGAGGATTGAGAATTGAGGATTGAGAATTGAAGATTGAGGATTGGGTATTGAGGATTGAAGGTTGAGGATTGAGGATTGAGGATTGAGTATTGAGGATTGAGGATTGAAGATTGACTATTCAGGATTGACGATTGACGATTGTGGATTGAGGATTGAGGATTGAGGATTGAGGATTGAGGATTGAGGATTGAAGATTGAGTATTGAGGATTGAAGTTTGAGGATTGAGGATTGAGGATTGAGGATTGAGGTTTGAGTATTGAGGATTGAAGGTTAAGATTGAGGATTGAGGGTTGAGGATTGAGGATTGAAGATTGAGGATTGGGGACTGAGTATTGAGGGTTGAGTGATGAGAATTGATGTTTGTGGATAGAGATCTGAAGATTGCAGATTGAGTATTGAGTATTGAAAACTGTGAATTGAGGATATTCTATTGAGGATTGAGGATTGACAACTGACTGAGAGGACTCAGGGCTGAAGATTGAGGATTCAGGATTGGGGATTCAGGATTGAGGTTTGAGGACTGAGGATTGAGGATTGAGGATTGAGGATTGAGGATTAAGGATTGAGGATTGAAGACTGAGGATTGGGTACTGAGGATTGAACATTGAGGATTGAGGGTTGAGGATTGAGTATTGAGGATTGAGGATTGAAGATTGAATATTGATGATTGAAGGTTGAGGATTGAGGATTGAGGGTTGTGGATTGAGGACGAGGACTGAGGCTTGAGTATTGAGGATTGAAGATTGAGGATTGAGGATTGAGGATTGAAGATTGAGGACTGAGTGTTGAGGGTTGAGTGATGAGAATTGATGTCTGTGGATTGAGATTTGAAGATTGAAGAATGGGTATTGAGTATTGAAAACTGTGAATTGAGGATATTCTATTGAGGATTGAGGATTGACAAGTGATTGTTGAGGACTGTGGGCTGAAGATTGAGGATTCAGGATTGACGATTGAGTATTGAGGGTTGAGGATTGAGGATTGAGGATTGAGGATTGAAGATTCAGGACTGAGTGTTGAGGGTTGAGTGATGAGAATTGATGTTTGTGGATTGAGATTTGAAGGTTGAAGAATGGGGATTGAGTATTAAAAACTGTGAATTGAGGATATTCTGTTGAGGATTGAGGATTGACAATTGATTGTTGAGGACTGAGGGCTGAACATTGAGGATTCAGGATTGAGGATTCGTTATTGAGGTTTGACGACTGAGGATTGAGGGTTGGGGATTGAGGATTGAGGTTTGACGCTTGAGGACTGAGGATTGAGGAAGGAGGATTGAAGAGAGAGGACTGAGTGTTGAGGACTGAGTGTTGAGGATTGATGTTTGAGGATTGAGATTTGGTTATTGAATATTCTGGATTGAGTATTCAACCATGAGAATTCAGGATATTCTATTGAGTATTGAGAATTGAGGATTGATGGTTGAGTATTGAGGATTGATAGTTGAGGGTTGTGCGTTGAATATTGAGGATTGAGGATTGAGGATTGAGGATTGAAGATTGAGTATTGATGATTGAAGATTGAGGATTGAGGATTCAGGCTTGAGGTTTGAGGACGAGGACTGAAGGTTGAGGATTGAGGTTTGAGGATTGAGGATTGAGGATTGAGGATTGAGGATTGAGGATTGAGGATTGAGCATTGAGGATTGAAGATTGAGGATTGGCGATTGAGGATTGAAGATTGAGGATTAAGGATTGAGGATTGGGGATTGAGGATCTAGGATTGGAGATTGGTTATTGAGGATTGAATATTGAGGATTGAAGATTGAGGATTGGGTATTGAGGATTGAAGAATGAGGATTGAGGATTGAAGATTGAGGATTGAGGATTGAGTATTGAAGATTGAGGATTTGGGACTGAAGATTGAAGATTGAGGATTGAGGATTGTGGATTGAGGATTGAGGATTGAGAATTGAGGATTGAGAATTGAAGATTGAGGATTGGGTATTGAGGATTGAAGGTTGAGGATTGAGGATTGAGGATTGAGTATTGAGGATTGAGGATTGAAGATTGACTATTCAGGATTGACGATTGACGATTGTGGATTGAGGATTGAGGATTGAGGATTGAGGATTGAGGATTGAGGATTGAAGATTGAGTATTGAGGATTGAAGTTTGAGGATTGAGGATTGAGGATTGAGGATTGAGGTTTGAGTATTGAGGATTGAAGGTTAAGATTGAGGATTGAGGATTGAGGATTGAGGATTGAAGATTGAGGATTGGGGACTGAGTATTGAGGGTTGAGTGATGAGAATTGATGTTTGTGGATAGAGATCTGAAGATTGCAGATTGAGTATTGAGTATTGAAAACTGTGAATTGAGGATATTCTATTGAGGATTGAGGATTGACAACTGACTGAGAGGACTCAGGGCTGAAGATTGAGGATTCAGGATTGGGGATTCAGGATTGAGGTTTGAGGACTGAGGATTGAGGATTGAGGATTGAGGATTGAGGATTAAGGATTGAGGATTGAAGACTGAGGATTGGGTACTGAGGATTGAACATTGAGGATTGAGGGTTGAGGATTGAGTATTGAGGATTGAGGATTGAAGATTGAATATTGATGATTGAAGGTTGAGGATTGAGGATTGAGGGTTGTGGATTGAGGACGAGGACTGAGGCTTGAGTATTGAGGATTGAAGATTGAGGATTGAGGATTGAGGATTGAAGATTGAGGACTGAGTGTTGAGGGTTGAGTGATGAGAATTGATGTCTGTGGATTGAGATTTGAAGATTGAAGAATGGGTATTGAGTATTGAAAACTGTGAATTGAGGATATTCCATTGAGGATTGAGGATTGACAAGTGATTGTTGAGGACTGTGGGCTGAAGATTGAGGATTCAGGATTGACGATTCAGTATTGAGGGTTGAGGATTGAGGATTGAGGATTGAGGATTGAAGATTCAGGACTGAGTGTTGAGGGTTGAGTGATGAGAATTGATGTTTGTGGATTGAGATTTGAAGGTTGAAGAATGGGGATTGAGTATTAAAAACTGTGAATTGAGGATATTCTGTTGAGGATTGAGGATTGACAATTGATTGTTGAGGACTGAGGGCTGAACATTGAGGATTCAGGATTGAGGATTCGTTATTGAGGTTTGACGACTGAGGATTGAGGGTTGGGGATTGAGGATTGAGGTTTGACGCTTGAGGACTGAGGATTGAGGAAGGAGGATTGAAGAGAGAGGACTGAGTGTTGAGGACTGAGTGTTGAGGATTGATGTTTGAGGATTGAGATTTGGTTATTGAATATTCTGGATTGAGTATTCAACCATGAGAATTCAGGATATTCTATTGAGTATTGAGAATTGAGGATTGATGGTTGAGTATTGAGGATTGATAGTTGAGGGTTGTGCGTTGAATATTGAGGATTGAGGATTGAGGATTGAGGATTGAAGATTGAGTATTGATGATTGAAGATTGAGGATTGAGGATTCAGGCTTGAGGTTTGAGGACGAGGACTGAAGGTTGAGGATTGAGGTTTGAGGATTGAGGATTGAGGATTGAGGATTGAGGATTGAGGATTGAGGATTGAGCATTGAGGATTGAAGATTGAGGATTGGCGATTGAGGATTGAAGATTGAGGATTAAGGATTGAGGATTGGGGATTGAGGATCTAGGATTGGAGATTGATTATTGAGGGTTGAAGTTTGAGGATTGAGGATTGAGGATTGAGGATTGAGAATTGAGAATTGAGAATTGAAGATGAGGACTGAGGATTGAGGATTGAGGTTTGAGGAACGAGGATTGAGGATTGGGGATTGAGGAGTGAGGATTGACGATTGAGAATTGAAGATTGAGGATTGATGACTGAGGATTGAGGTTTGAGGATTGAAGATTGAGTATTGAGGATTGAAGATTGAGGTTTGGGGATTGAGGATTGAGGATTGAGAATTCAGAATTGAGGATGAGGACTGCGGGTTGAGGATTGAGGTTTGAGGATTGAGGATTGAGGATTGATGATTGAGGATTGAAGATTGAGAATTGGGGATTGAGGATTGTCGATTGAGTATTGAGCGTTGAGGATTGAGAACTGAGGATTGAGGATTGAAGATTGAGTATTGAGGATTGAAGATTAAGGGCTGAGGATTGAGGTATGAAGATTGAGGACTGAGTGTTGAGGGTTGAATGATGAGAATTGATGTTTGTGGATTGAGATTTGAAGATTGAAGATTGGGGATTGAGTATTGAAAACTGTGAATTGAGGATATTCTATTGAGGATTGACGATTGACGAGTGATGGTTGAGGACTCAGTGCTGAAGATTGAGGATTCAGGATTGACGATTGAGTATTGAGGGTTGAGGATTGAGGATTGAGGATTGAAGATTGAGGATTGAGGATTGAGGATTGAAGATTCAGGACTGAGTGTTGAGGGTTGAGTGATGAGAATTGATGTTTGTGGATTGAGATTTGAAGGTTGAAGATTGGGGATTGAGTATTAAAAACTGTGAATTGAGGATATTCTGTTGAGGATTGAGGATTGACAATTGATTGTTGAGGACTGAGGGCTGAACATTGAGGGTTCAGGATTGAGGATTCGTTATTGAGGTTTGACGACTGAGGATTGAGGGTTGGGGATTGAGGATTGAGGATTGACGCTTGAGGACTGAGGATTGAGGAAGGAGGATTGAAGAGAGAGGACTGAGTGTTGAGGACTGAGTGTTGAGGATTGATGTTTGAGGATTGAGATTTGGTTATTGAATATTGTGGATTGGGTATTGAACCATGAGAATTCAGGATATTCTATTGAGTATTGAGAATTGAGGATTGATGGTTGAGTATTGAGGATTGATGGTTGTTGGTTGTGCGTTGAATATTGAGGATTGAGGATTGAGGATTGAGGATTGCAGATTGAGTATTGATGATTGAAGATTGAGGATTGAGGATTCAGGGTTGAGGTTTGACGACGAGGGCTGACGGTTGAGGATTGAGGTTTGAGGATTGAGGATTGGGGATTGAGGACTGAGGATTGAGGATTGAGGATTGAGCATTGAGGATTGAAGATTGAGGATTGGCGATTGAGAATTGAAGATTGAGGATTAAGGATTGAGGATTGGGGATTGAGGATCTAGGATTGGAGATTGATTATTGAGGGTTGAAGTTTGAGGATTGAGGATTGAGGATTGAGGATTGAGAATTGAGAATTGAGAATTGAAGATGAGGACTGAGGGTTGAATATTGAGGTTTGAGGAACGAGGATTGAGGATTGGGGATTGAGGAGTGAGGATTGACGATTGAGAATTGAAGATTGAGGATTGATGACTGAGGATTGAGGTTCGAGGATTGAAGATTGAGTATTGAGGATTGAAGATTGAGGTTTGAGGATTGAGGATTGAGGATTGAGAATTCAGAATTGAGGATGAGGACTGCGGGTTGAGGATTAAGGTTTGAGGGTTGAGGATTGAGGATTGATGATTGAGGATTGAAGATTGAGAATTGGGGATTGAGGATTGACGAATGAGTATTGAGGGTTGAGGATTGAGAACTGAGGATTGAGGATTGAAGATTGAGTATTGAGGATTGAAGATTAAGGGCTGAGGATTGAGGAATGAAGATTGAGGACTGAGTGTTGAGGTTTGAATGATGAGAATTGATGTTTGTGGATTGAGATTTGATGATTGAAGATTGGGCATTGAGTATTGAAAACTGTGAATTGAGGATATTCTATTGAGGATTGACGATTGACGAGTGATTGTTGAGGACTCAGTGCTGAAGATTGAGGATTCAGGATTGACGATTGAGTATTGAGGGTTGAGGATTGAGGATTGAGAATTGAGAATTGAGGATTGAGGATTGAGGATTGAAGATTGAGGATTGAGGATTGAGGATTGAGGAGTGAGGATTGAGGATTGAGGATTGAAGATTGAGTATTGAGGATCGATGATTGAGGATTGACGATTGGGAATCGAGGATTGAGGATTGAAGATTGAGAATTGGGGTTGAGGATTGACGATTGAGGATTGAGAATTGAGGATTGAGTTTTGAGGATTGAGGATTGAAGATTGAGTATTGAGGATTGAAGATTGAGGATTGAGGATTGAGGATTGAGGATTGAAGATTGAGGATTGTAGATTGAGGACTGAGTGTTGAGGGTTGAGGGTTGAGGATTGAGGATTGACGCTTGAGGACTGAGGATTGAGGATGGAGGATTGAAGAGAGAGGACTGAGTGTTGAGAATTGAGAGTTGAGGATTGATGTTTGAGGAACGAGGATTGAGGATTGAGGATTGAGGACTGAAGATTGATGATTGAGTATTGATGATTGAGTATTGAGGATCGAAGATTGAGGATTGAGGATTGAGGATTGAGGATTCAGGACTGAAGATTGAGGATTGGGGATTGAGGATTGAAGATTGAGGATTGAGTATTGAGGATCGAAGATTGAGGATTGAGGATTGAGGATTGAGGATTGAGGACTGAAGATTGAGGATTGGGGATAGAGGATTGAAGATTGAGGATTGAGTATTGAGGATTGAGTATTGAGGATTGAGGATTGAAGATTGAGTATTGAGGATTGAAGATTGAGGATTGAGGATTGAGGATTGAGCGTTGAGGATTGAGGACGAGGACTGACGGTTGAGGATTGAGGTTTGAGGATTGAGGATTGAGGATTGTGGACTGAGGATTGAGGATTGAGGATTCGGCATTGAGGATTGAAGATTGAGGACTGGGGATTGAGGATTGAAGATTGAGGAGTAAGGATTGAGGATTGGGGATTGAGGATCTAGGATTGGAGATTGGTTATTGAGGATTGAATATTGAGGGTTGAGGACTGAGGATTGAGGGTTGAGGATTGCGGACGAGGGCTGACGGTTGAGGATTGAGGTTGGAGGATTGAGGATTGAGGATTGAGGACTGAGGATTAAGGATTGAGAATTTAGAATTGAGGATTGAAGATTGAGGACTGGGGATTGAGGATTGAAGATTGAGGATTAAGGATTGGGGATAGGCGATTGAGTAACTAGGATTGGAGATTGATTATTGAGGATTGAAGATTGAGGATTGAGGATTGAGGATTGAGAATTGAGAATCGAGGATGAGGACTGAGGTTTGAGGATTGAGGTTTGAGGAACGAGGATTGAGGATTGAGGATTGAGGACTGAGGATTGACGATTGAGTATTGAAGATTGAGGATTGATAACCGAGGATTGATGATTGAGGGTTGAGGGTTGAGGTTTGAGGACTGAGGACTGAGGATTGATGATTGAGGATTGAGGATTGAGGATTGAGGATGGAGGATTGAGGATTGAGGATTGAGGATAGCGTGCCTGAGGATTGAAGATTGAGGATTGAGGATTGAGGATTGAGGATTGAGGACTGAGGATTGACGATTGAGTATTGAAGATTGAGGATTGATAACTGAGGATTGATGATTGAGGGTTGAGGGTTGAGGTTTGAGGACTGAGGACTGAGGATTGATGATTGAGGATTGAGGATTGAGGATTGAGGATTGAGGATTGAGGGTTGAGGATTGAGGATAGCGGGCCTGAGGATTGAAGATTGAGGATTGAGGATTGAGGATTGAGGATTGAGGATTGAGGATTGAAGATTCAGTATTGAGTGTTGAAGGTTGAGAATTGAGGATTGAGGATTGAACATTGAGGACTGAGTGTTCAGGGTTGAGTGATGAGAATTGATGTTTGTGGATTGAGATTTCAAGATTGATGAATGGGGATTGAGTATTGAAAACTGTGAATTGAGGATAGTCTGTTGAGGATTGAGGATTGACAATTGATTGTTGAGGACTGAGGGCTGAAGATTGAGGATTCAGGATTGAGGATTCGGGATTGAGGTTTGAGGACTGAGGATTGAGGGTTGAGGGTTGAGGATTGAGGATTGACGCTTGAGGACTGAGGATTGAGGATGGAGGATTGAGGATAGAGGATTGAATATTGACGATTGAAGATTGAGGATTGAGGATTGAGGGTTGTGGATTGAGGACGAGGACTGAGGGTTGAGTATTGATGTTTGAGGTCTGACGATTGAGGATTGAGGATTGAAGATTGAGGATTGGGTGTTGAGGATTGAAGAATGAGGATTGAGGATTGAGGATTGAGGATTGAGGATTGAAGATTGAGTATTGAGGATTTAAGATTGAGGATTTAGGATAGAGGATTGAGGATTGATGATTGAGGATTAAGGATTGAAGATTGAGTATTGAGGATTGAAGATTGAGGATTGAGGATTGAGGTCTGAGGATTGAGGATTGAAGATTGAGGATTCAGGATTGAGGATTGAGTAATGAGCATTGAGGATTGAAGATTGAATATTGATGATTGAAGATTCAGGATTGAGGATTGAGGGTTGTTGGATTGAGGACGAGGACTGAGGGTTGTATATTGATGTTTGAGGTCTGCGGATTTAGGATTGAGGATTGAGAATTGAGGATTGAGGTTTGAGGGTTGAGAATTGAGAATTGAGGATGAGGACTGAGGGTTGAGGATTGAGGTTTGAGGAATGAGGATTGAGGGTTGATGATTGAGGATTGAGGATTCAGGATTGCCGCTTGAGGATTGAGGATTGAAGATTGAGTATTGATGATTGAAGATTGAGTATTGAGGATTCAGGTTTGAGGAATGAGGACGAGAACTGACGGATGAGCATTGAGGTTTGAGGATTGAGGATTGAGGATTGAAGATTGAGGATTGAGGATTGATGGTTGAGAATTGAGAATTGAGGATGAGGACTGAGGGTTGAGGATTGAGGTTTGAGGAATGAGGATTGAGGGTTGATGATTGAGGATTGAGGATTGAGGATTGAGGATTGAGGATTGAGGATTGAGTATTAAAGATTGAGTATTGATGACTGAGGATTGCGTATTGAGGATTTAAGATTGAGGATTGAGAATTGAGGATTGAGGATGGAGGATGAGGGCTGAGGGTTGAGGATTGAGGTTTGAGTATTGAATCCTGAGAATTCAGGATATTCTATTGAGTTTTGAGAATTGAGGATTGATGGTTGAGTATTGAGGACTGAGGATTGAGGTTTGAAGATTGAGTATTGAGGATACAGAATTGAGGTTTGAGGACTGAGGATTGAGGATTGAAGATTGAGTATTGAGGATTGAAGATTGAGGATTGCGGATTGAGGATTGAGGACTGAGTATTGACGATTGAGTATTGAAGATTGAGGATTGATTACTGAGGATTGAGGATTGAGGATTGAGGATTGAGGATTGAGGATTGAGGATTGAGGATTGAGGATTGAGGATTGAGGATTGAAGATTGAGTATTGAGGATTGAAGTTTGGGGATTGAGGATTGAGTATTGAGGACCGAGGATTGAAGATTGAGGATTTTGGATTGAGGACTGACGATTGAGGATTGAGTATTGAGGATTGAGAGTTGAGGATTGATTATTGAAGATTGAGTATTGAGGATTGAAGACTGGGGATTGAGGATTGAGTATTGAGGATTGGGGATGAGGGCTGAGGGTTGAGGATTGAGGTTTGAGAATTGAGGATTGAGGATTGCAGATTGAGTATTGGGGATTGAAGATTGAGGGTTGAGGATTGAGGATTGAGGATTGAGCATTGAGGATTGAGGATTGAGGATTGAGGATTGAAGATTGAGCATTGAGCATTGAAGATTGAGGATTGCGGATTTAGGATTGACGATTGAGAATTGAGGGTTGAGGGTTGAGAATTGAGGATTGAGGATTGAAGATTGAGTATTGATGATTGAAGATTGAGGACAGAGGATTGAGGATTGAAGATTGAGGACTGAGTGTTGAGGGTTGAGTGATGAGAATCGATGCTTGTGGATTGAGATTTGGAGATTCAAGATTGGGGATTGAGTATTGAAAACTGTGAATTGAGGATATTCAATTGAGGATTGAGGATTGACGGTTCATTGTTGCGGACTGAGGGCTGAATATTGAGGATTCAGGATTGAGGGTTCAGAATTGAGGTTTGAGGACTGAGGATTGAGGATTGAGGATTGAGGATTGAAGATTGAGGATTGGGTATTGCGGATTGAACATTGAGGATTGAGGATTGAGGATTGAGGATTGAGGATCGAGGATTGAGGATTGAGGATTGAGGATTGAAGATAGAGTATTTGGAACTGAGGATTGAAGATTGAGGATTGAGGATTGAGGATTGAGAATTGAGGATTGAGGATTGAGGATTGAGGATTGAGGACTGAAGATTGAGTATTGATGATTGAAGATTGAGGATTGAGGGTTGATTGTTGTGGATTGAGGACGAGGTCTGAGGGTTGAGTATTGATGTTTGAGGTCTGAGGATTGAGGATTGAGGACTGAAAATTGAGGATTGAAGGTTGAGGATTGAAGATTGAGGATTGGGTATTGAGGATTGAAGAATGAGGATTGATGTTTGAGTATTGAGGATTGAGGATTGAAGACTGAGTATTGAGGATTGAAGGTTGAGGGTTGAGGATTGAGGATTGAGGATTGAGGATTGAGGATTGAGGATTGAAGATTGAGTATTGAGGATTGAAGATTGAGGATTGAGGATTGAGGATTGAGGATTGAAGATTGAGGATTGGGGATTGAGGATTGACGATTGAGGATTGAGTATTGAGGATTGAGTATTGAGAACTGAATATTGAGCATTGAGGATTGAAGATTGAGGATTGGGTATTGAGGATTGAAGAATGAGGATTGAGGATTGAGGATTGAGGATTGAGGATTGAAGATTGAGGATTGAGGATTGAGGATTGAGGATTGAGGATTGAATATTCAGTATTGAGGATTGAAGTGTGAGGATTGATGATTGAGTGTTGAGGATTGGCGATTGAGGATTGAGGATTGAAGATTGAGTATTGAGGATTGAAGATTGAGGATTGAGGATTGAGGATTGAGAATTGAGGATTGAGGATTGAACATTGAGGACTGAGCGTTCAGGGATGAGTGATGAGAATTGATGTTTGTTGATAGAGATTTGAAGATTGCAGATTGAGTATTGAGTATTGAAAACTGTGAATTGAGGATATTCTATTGGGGATTGAGGATTGACAACTGATTGTTGAGGACTGAGGGCTGAAGATTGAGGATTCAGGATTGAGGATTCAGAGCTGAGGTTTGAGGACTGAGGATTGAGGATTCAAGATTGAGGATTGAGGATAGTCGATTGAGGATTGAGGATGAGGTCTGAGGGTTGTGGATTGAGGTTTCAGGACTGAGGACTGAGGATTGAGGATTGGGAATTGAGGACTGAGGATTGAGGATTGAAGATTGAGGATTGAGGATTGAAGATTGAGGATTGAGGATTGAGGATTGAGGATTGAGGATTGAGGATTGAAGATTCAGTATTGAGTGTTGAAGGTTGAGAATTGAGGATTGAGGTTTGAACATTGAGGACTGAGTGTTCAGGGTTGAGTGATGAGAATTGATGTTTGTGGATTGAGATTTCAAGATTGATGAATGGGGATTGAGTATTGAAAACTGTCAATTGAGGATAGTCTGTTGAGGATTGAGGATTGACAATTGATTGTTGAGGACTGAGGGCTGAAGATTGAGGATTCAGGATTGAGGATTCGGGATTGAGGTTTGAGGACTGAGGATTGAGGGTTGAGGGTTGAGGATTGAGGATTGACGCTTGAGGACTGAGGATTGAGGATGGAGGATAGAGGATAGAGGATTGAATATTGACGATTGAAGATTGAGGATTTAGGATTGAGGGTTGTGGATTGAGGACGAGGACTGAGGGTTGAGTATTGATGTTTGAGGTCTGACGATTGAGAATTGAGGATTGAAGATTGAGGATTGGGTGTTGAGGATTGAAGAATGAGGATTGAGGATTGAGGATTGAGGATTGAGGATTGAAGATTGAGTATTGAGGATTTAAGATTGAGGATTTAGGATAGAGGATTGAGGATTGATGATTGAGGATTAAGGATTGAAGATTGAGTATTGAGGATTGAAGATTGAAGATTGAGGATTGAGGTCTGAGGATTGAGGATTGAAGATTGAGGATTCAGGATTGAGGATTGAGTAATGAGCATTGAGGATTGAAGATTGAATATTGATGATTGAAGATTCAGGATTGAGGATTGAGGACGAGGACTGAGGGTTGAATATTGATGTTTGAGGTCTGCGGATTTAGGATTGAGGATTGAGAATTGAGGATTGACGTTTGAGGGTTGAGAATTGAGAATTGAGGATGAGGACTGAGGGTTGAGGATTGAGGTTTGAGGAATGAGGATTGAGGGTTGATGATTGAGGATTGAGGATTCAGGATTGCCGCTTGAGGATTGAGGATTGAAGATTGAGTATTGATGATTGAAGATTGAGTATTGAGGATTCAGGTTTGAGGAGTGAGGACGAGGACTGACGGATGAGCATTGAGGTTTGAGGATTGAGGATTGAGGATTGAGGATTGAGGATCGAGGATTGAGGATTGATGATTGAGGATTGAAGATTGAGGATTTGGAACTGACGATTGAAGATTGAGGATTGAGGATTGAGGATTGAGGATTGAGGATTGAGGATTGAAGGTTGAGGATTGAAGATTGAGGATTGAGGATTGAGGAATGAGGATTGGCGGTTCAGGATTGAGTATTGAGGATTGAGAGTTGAGGATTCAGGATTGAAGATAGAGGAGTGAGGATTGAAGATTGAGTATTGATGATTGAAGATTGAGGATTGAGGATTGAGTGTTAAGGATTGAGGACGAGGACTGACGATTGAGCATTGAGGTTTGAGGATTGAGGATCGAGGATTGAGGATTGAGGATTGAGGATTGAAGATTGAGGATTTGGAACTGAGGATTGAAGATTGATGATTGAAGATCGAGGATTGAGGATTGAGTGTTGTGGATTGAGGACGAGGACTGAGGGTAGAGTATTGATGTTTGAGGTCTGAGGATTGAGGATTGAGGATTGTTAACTGAGGATTGAGGATTGAGGATTGAAGATTGAGGATTGGGTATTGAAGATTGAAGAATGAGGATTGAGGATTGAGGATTGAGGATTGAGGATTGCAGATTGAGTATTGAGGATTGATGGTTGAGTATTGAGGATTAAGTATTGAGGATTGAGGATTGAGTATTGAAGATTGAGGATTGTTGATTGAGGATTGAGGGTTGAGGATTGAGGATTGAGGATTGAAGATTGAGGATTGAGGACTGAGGATTGAGAATTGATAATAGAGGATGAGGACTGAACGTTGAGGGTTGAGGTTTGTGGAACGAGGATTGAGGATTAAGGATTGAGGACTGAGGATCGGGGACTGAGTGTTGGGGGTTGAGTGATCACGATTGATGTCTGCGGATAGAGATTTGAAGATTGCAGATTGAGTATTGAGTATTGAAAGCTGTGAATTGATGATATTCTATTGAGGATTGAGGATTGACAACTGATTGTTGATGACTGAGGGCTGAAGATTGAGGATTCAGGATTGAGGATTGACAACTGATTGTTGAAGCCTGAGGGCTGAAGATTGAGGATTCAGGATTGAGGATTCAGGAGTGAGGTTTGAGGACTGAGGATTGAGGATTGAGGATCGAGGATTGAGGATTGAGGACTGAGGATTGAAGATTCAGGATTGAGGATTGAGGGCTGTGGATTGAGGACGTTGACAGAGGGTTGAGTATTGATGTTTGAGGTCTGAGGATTGATGATTGAGGATTGAGGATTGAGGATTAAGGATTGAGGAATGAGGTTTGAAGATTGAGAATTGGGTGTTGAGTATTGAAGAATGAAGATTGAGGATTGAGGATTGGGGATTGAGGATTGAAGATTGAGTATTGAGGATTGAAGGTTGACGATTGAGGATTGAGGATTGAGGATTGAGGATTGAGGATTGAATATTGAGTATTGAGGATTGAAGATTGTGGATTGAGGATTGAGGATTGAGGATTGAGGATTGAAGATTGAGGACTGGGGACTGAGTATTGAGCGTTGAGTGATGACAATTGATGTTTGTGGATAGATATCTGAAGATTGCAGATTGAGTATTGAGTATTGAAAACTGTGAATTGAGGATATTCTATTGTGGATTGAGGATTGACAACTGATGGTTTAAGACTCAGGGCTGAAGATTGAGGATTCAGGATTGAGGATTCAGGATTGAGGTTTGAGGACTGAGGATTGAGGATTGAGGATTGAGGATTGAGGATTGAGGATTGAAGATTGAGGATTGGGTATTGAGGATTGAATATTGAGGACTGAGGGTTGAGGATTGAGGATTGAGGATTGAGGATTGAAGATTGAGTATTGAAGACTGAAGATTGAGGATCGAGGATTGAGGATTGAAGATTGAGGACTGAGTGTTGAGGGTAGAGTTATGAGAATTAATGTTTGTGGATTGAGATTTGAAGATTGAGGAATGGGGATTGAGTATTGAACACTGTGAATGGAGGATATACTATTGAGGATTGAGGATTGACATTTGATTGTTGAGGACTGAGGGCTGAAGATTGATGATTCAGGATTGCGGATTCGGGATTGAGGTTTGAGGATTGAGGATTGAGAATTGACGCTTGAGGATTGGGGATTGAGGATGGAGGATTGAATATTGAGTACTGAGGATTGAAGATTGAGGATTGAGGATTGAGGCTTGAAGATTGAGGACTGAGTGTTGAGGGTTGAGTGACGAGAATTGAAGTTTGTGGATTGAGATTTGAAGATTGAAGAATCGGGATTGAGTATTGAAAGCTGTGAATTGAGGATATTCTATTGAGGATTGAGGATTGACAATTGATTGTTGAGGACTGAGGGTCGAAGATTGAGGATTCAGGATTGAGGATTCGGGATTGAGGTTTGAGGACTGAGGATTGAGGGTTGAGGAATGAGGATTGAGGATTGACGCTTGAGGACTGAGGATTGAGGATGGAGGATTGAAGTGAGAGGACTGAGTGTTGAGGATTGAGTGTTGAGAATTGATGTTTGTGGATTGAGATTTGAAGATTGAAGATTGAGTATTGAGGATTGAAGATTGTGGACTGAGGATTGAGTATTGAGGATTGCGGACTGTGGATTGAGGATTGAGGATTGAGCATTGAGGATTGAAGATTGACGACTGGGGATTGAGGATTGAAGATTGAGGATTAAGGATTGAGGATTGGGGAAAGAGGATCTAGGATTGGAGATTGGTTATTGAGGATTGAAGGTTGAGGGTTGCGGATTGAGTACTGAGGATTGAAGATTGAGTATTGAGGATTGAAGATTGAGGATAGAGGATTGAGGGTTGAAGATTGAGGACTGAGTGTTGAGGGTTGAGTGATGAGAATGGATGTTTGTGGATTGAGATTTGAAGATTGAAGATTGGGGATTGAGTATTGAAAACTGTGAATTGAGGATATTCTATTGAGGATTGAGGATTGACTATTGAATGTTGAGGAGTGAGGGCTGAAGATTGAGGATTCAGGATTGAGGATTCGTGATTGAGGTTTGAGGACTGAGGATTGAGGGTTGAGTGTTGAGGATTGAGGATTGACGCTTGCGGATTGAGGATTGAGGATGGAGGTTTGAAGAGAGTGGACTGAGTGTTGAGGATTGAGTGTCGAGAATTGATGTTTGAGGATTGAGATTTGATTATTGAATATTGTGTATTGAGTATTGAACCATGAGAATTCAGGATATTCTATTTATTATTGAGAATTGATTATTGATGATTGAGTATTGAGGATTGATGGTTGAGGGTTGTGTGTTGAATATTGAGGATTGAGGATTGAGGATTCAGGATTGAGGTTTGAGGAACGAGGATTGAGGATTGAGGATTGAGGACTGAGGATTGACGATTGAGTATTGAAGATTGAGGATTCATGACTGAGGATTGAGGATTGAGGATTGAGGATTGCGGGTTGAGGATTGAAGATTGAGTATTGAGGATTGAATATTGAGGATTGAGGATTGAGGATTGAGGATTGCGAATGAGGGCTGAGGTTTGAGGATTGATGTTTGAGCATTGAATCCTGAGAATTCAGGATATTCAATTGAGTATTGAGAATTGAGGATTTATGGTTGAGTATTGAGGATTGAGTATTGAGGATTGAGGATTGAGTATTGAAGATTGAGGATTGTTGGTTGAGGATTGAGGATTGAGGATTGAGGACTGATGATTGAAGATTGAGGATAGAGGATTGAGGGTTGTGGATTGAGGACGAGGACTGAGGGTTGAATATTGATGTTTGAGGTCTGAGGATTGAGAATTGAGGATTGAGAATTGAGGATTGAGGATTGAGGATTGAAGATTGAGAATTGGGTACTGAAGATTGAAGAATGAGGATTGAGGATTGAGGATTGAGGATTGAGGATTGCAGATTGATTATTGAGGATTGATGATTGAGGATTGAGGATTGAGGATTGAGGATTGAGGATTGAGGATTGAGGACTGAAGGTTGAGGATTGGGGACTGAGTATTGAGGGTTGAGTGATGAGAATTGATGTTTGTGTATAGAGATCTGAAGATTGAAGATTGAGTATTGAGTAATGAAAACTGTGAATTGAGGATATTCCATTTAGGATTGAGGATTGACAACTGATTGTTGAAGACTGAGGGCGGAAGATTGAGGATTCAGGATTGAGGATTCAGGATTGAGGTTTGAGGACTGAGGATTGAGGATTGAGGATTGAGGATTGAGGATTGAGGACTGAGGATTGAAGATTGAGGATTGAGGATTGAGGGCTGTGTATTGAGGACGATGACTGAGGGTTGAGTATTGATGTTTGAGGTCTGAGGATTGAGGATTGACGATTGCGAATTGAGGATTGTGGATTGAAGATTGAGGATTGGGTATTGAGGATTGAAGAATGAGGATTGAGGATTGAGTATTGAGGATTGAGGATTGAAGATTGAGAGTTGAGTATTGAAGAATGAGGATTGAGGATTGAAGATTGAGTGTTGAAGATTGAAGATTGAGGATTGAGGATTGAGGATTGAGGATGGAGGATTGAAGGTTGAGGATTGAGGATTGAGGATTGAGGATTGAGGATTGAAGATTGAATACTGATGATTGAAGATCGAGGATTGAGGATTGAGGGTTGTGGATTGAGGACGAGGACTGAGGGTTGAATATTGACGTTTGAGGTCTGAGGATTCAGGATTGAGGATTGAGAATTGAGGACTGAGGATTGAGGATTGAAGATTGAGGATTGGGTATTGAAGGTTGAAGATTGAGGATTGAGGATTGAGGATTGAAGATTGAATATTGATGATTGAAGATCGAGGATTGAGGATTGAGTGTTGTGGATTGAGGACGTGGACTGAGGGTAGAATATTGATGTTTGAGGTCTGAGGATTGAGGATTGACGACTGAGAGTTGAGGATTGAGGATTGAGGATTGAGGATTGAGGATTGAAGATTGAGGATAGAGGATTGAGGGTTGAAGATTGAGGACTGAGTGTTGACGGTTGATTGATGAGAATTGATGTTTGTGGATTGAGATTTGAAGATTGAAGATTGGGGATTGAGTATTGAAAACTGTGGATTGAGGATATTCTATTGAGAATTGAGGATTGACTATTGATTGTTGAGGACTGAGGGCTGAAGATTGAGGATTCAGGATTGAGGATTCGGGATTGATATTTGAGTACTGAGGGTTGAGGGTTGAGTGTTGAGGATTGAGTGTTGAGAACTGATGTTTGAGGATTGAGATTTGATTATTGAATATTGTGTATTGAGTATTGAACCATGAGAATTCAGGATATTCTATTGAGTATTGAGAATTGATTATTGATGATTGAGTATTGAGGATTGATGGTTGAGGGTTGTGTGCTGAATATTGAGGATTGAGGATTGAGGATTCAGGATTGAGGTTTGAGGAACGAGGATTGAGGGTTGAGGATTGAGGACTGAGGATTGACGATTGAGTATTGAATATTGAGGATTGATGACTGACGATTGAGGATTGAGGATTGTGGATTGAGGATTGAGGATTGAGGACTGAGGATTGAAGATTGAGGATTGAGTATTGAGGGCTGTGGATTGAGGACGATGACTGAGGGTTGAGTATTGATGTTTGAGGTCTGAGGATTGAGGACTGAGGATTGCGAATTGAGGATTGTGGATTGAAGATTGAGGATTGGGTATTGAGGATTGAAGAATGAGGATTGAGGATTGAGTATTGAGGATTGAGGATTGAAGATTGAGTGTTGAGTATTGAAGATTGAGGATTGAGGATTGAAGATTGAGTGTTGAAGATTGAAGATTGAGGATCGAGGATTGAAGATTGAGGATTGGGTATTGAATGTTGAAGATTGAGGATGGAGGATTGAGGATTGAAGATTGAATATTGATGATTGAAGATCGAGGATTGGGTATTGAAGATTGAAGAATGAGGATTGAGGATTGAGGATTGAGGATTGAGGATTGCAGATTGAGTATTGAGGATTGATGATTGAGGATTGAGGATTGAGGATTGAGGATTGAGGATTGAGGATTGAGGATTGAAGATTGAGTATTGAGGATTGAAGATTGAGGATTGAGGATTGAGCATTGAGGATTAAGGATTGAAGATTGAGGATTGGGGACTGAGTATTGAGGGCTGAGTGATGAGAATTGATGTTTGTGTATAGAGATCTGAAGATTGCAGATTGAGTATTGAGTATTGAAAACTGTGAATTGAGGATATTCTATTGAGGATTGAGGATTGACAACTGATTGTTGAGGACTCAGGACTGAAGATTGAGGATCCAGGATTGAGGATTCAGGATTGAGGTTTGAGGACTAAGGATTGAGGATTGAGGATTGAGAATGGAGGATTGAGGATTGAAGATTGAGGATTGGGTATTGAGGATTGAAGATTGAGGATTGAGGATTGAGGGCTGTGGATTGAGGACGATGACAGAGGGTTGAGTATTGATGTTTGAGGTCTGAGGATTGATGATTGAGGATTGAGAATTGAGGACTGAGGATTGAGGATTGAAGATTGAGGATTGGGTATTGAGGATTGAAGAATGAGGATTGAGGATTGAGGATTGAGGATTGAGGATTGAGGATTGAGTGTTGTGGATTGAGGACGAGGACTGAGGGTAGAATATTGATGTTTGAGGTCTGAGGATTGAGGATTGAGGATTGAGAATTTAGGATTGAGGATTGAGGTTTGAAGATTGAGGAGTGGGTATTGAAGATTGAAGAATGAGGATTCAGGACTGAGGATTGAGGATTGAGGATTGCAGATTGAGTATTGAGGATTGACGGTTGAGGACTGAGGATTGAGGATTGAGGATTGAGGATTGAGGATTGAGTATTGAGGATTGAATATTGAGTATTGAGGATTGAGGATTGAGGATTGAGGACTGAGGATTGAGTATTGAGGATTGCGGACTCTGGATTGAGGATTGAGGATTGAGCATTGAGGATTGAAGACTGTGGACTGGGGATTGAGGATTGAGAATTGAGAATTGAGGATTGAGGATTGAAGATTGAAGATTGGGGACTGAGGATGAGTGCTGAGGGTTGAGGATTGAGGTTTGAGGTCTGAGGACTGAGGATTGAGTATTGAGAATTGAGGATTGAGGGTTGAAGATTGAAGATTGAGGATTGAGAATTGAGGATTGAGGGTTGAAGATTGAAGATTGAGGGTTGGGTATTGGGGACTGAAGAATGAGGATTGAGGAATGAGGATTGACGATTGAGGATTGAAGATTGAGTATTGAGGATTGAAGCCTGACGATTGAGGATTGAGGATTGAGGATTGAGGATTGAGGATGGAGGATTGAAGATTGAGTATTGAGGATTGAATATTGAGGATTGAGGCTTGAGGATTGAGGATTAAGGGTTGAGTGTTGAGGTTTGAGTATTGAAACCTGAGAATTCAGGATATTCTATTGAGTATTGAGAAGTGAGGTTTGATGGTTGAGTATTGAGGATTGAGGATTGAGGATTGAGGATTGAGTATTGAGGATTGAGGATTGAAGATTGAAGATTGAATATTGATGATTGAAGTTTGAGGATCGAGGATTGAGGGTTGTGGATTGAGGACGAGGACTGATGGTTGAGTATTGATGTTTGAGGTCTGAGGATTGAGGATTGAGGAATGCGAATTGAGGATTGAGGATTGAGGATTGAAGATTGAGGATTGGGTGTTGAGGATTGAAGAATGAGGATTGAGTATTGAGGATTGAGGATTGAGGATTGAGGATTGAAGATTGAGTATTGAGTATTGAAGATTGAGGATTGAGGTCTGAGGATTGAGGATTGAGGATTGAAGATTGAGGATTGGGTGTTGAGGATTGAAGAATGAGGATTGAGGATTGAGGATTGAGGATTGAGGATTGAAGATTGAGGATTGGGTATTGAGGATTGAAGAATGAGCATTGAGGATTGAGGACTGAGGATTGAGGATTGCAGGTTGAGTACTGAGGATTGAAGATTGAGGGTTGAGGATTGAGGATTGAGGATTGAGTATTGATGTTTGAGGTCTGAGGATTGAGGATTGAGGAATGAGAATTGAGGATTGAGGATTGAGGATTGAAGATTGAGGATTGGGTGTTGAGGATTGAAGAATGAGGATTGAGGATTGAGGATTGAGGATTGAGGATTGAGGATTGAAGATTGAGTATTGAGTATTGAAGATTGAGGATTGAGGTCTGAGGATTGAAGATTGAGGATTGTGGATTGAGGATTGACGATTGAGGATTGAAGATTGAGGACTGTGGACTGAGTATTGAGGGTTGAGTGATGAGAATTGATGTTTGTGGATAGAGATCTGATGATTGCAGATTGAGCATTGAGTATTGAAAACTGTGAATTGTGTATATTCTATTGAGGATTGAGGATTGACAACTGATTGTTGAGGACTCAGGGCTGAAGATTGCGGATTCAGGATTGAGGATTCAGGATTGAGGTTTGAGGACTGAGGATTGAGGATTGAGGATTGAAGAGAGAGGACTGAGTGTTGAGGATTGAGTGTTGAGGATTGACGTTTGAGGATTGGGTATTGAAGATTGAGGATTGATGACTGAGGATTGATGCTTGAGCATTGAATCCTGAGAATTCAGGATATTCAATTGAGAATTGAGAATTGAGGATTTATGGTTGAGTATTGAGGATTGAGTATTGGGGATTGAGGATTGAGTATTGAAGATTGAGGATTGTTGATTGAGGATTGAGGGTTGAGGATTGAGGATTGAGGATTGAAGATTGAGGATTGAGGACTGAGGATTGAGAATTGATAATAGAGGATGAGGACTGAACGTTGAGGGTTGAGGTTTGAGGAACGAGGATTGAGGATTGAGGATTGAGGACTGAGGTTCGGGGACTGAGTGTTGGGGGTTGAGTGATCAGAATTGATGTCTGCGGATAGAGATTTGAAGATTGCAGATTGAGTATTGAGTATTGAAAGCTGTGAATTGATGATATTCTATTGAGGATTGAGGATTGACAACTGATTGTTGAAGACTGAGGGCTGAAGATTGAGGATTCAGGACTGAGGATTCAGGATTGAGGTTTGAGGACTGAGGATTGAGGATTGAGGATTGAGGATTGAGGATTGAGGACTGAGGATTGAAGATTGAGGATTGAGGATTTGGGACTGAGGATTGAAAATTGAGGATTGAGGATTGAGGATTGAGGATTGAGGATTGAGGATTGTGGATTGAGGTTTGAAGATTCAGAATTGGGTATTGAGGATTGAAGAATGAAGATTGAGGATTGAGGATAGGGGATTGAGGATTGAAGATTGAGTACTGAGGATTAAAGGTTGACGATTGAGGATGGAGGATTGAGGATTGAGGTTGAGGATTGAGGATTGAGGATTGAGGATTGAGGATTGAGGATTGAGGATTGAGGACTGAGGATTGAGGATTGAAGGTTGAGGATTGGGTATTGAGGATTGAACGTTCAGGATTGATGATTGAGGATTGAGGATTGAGGATTGAGGATTGAGGATTGAAAGTTGAATATTGATGAATGAATATTGAGGATTGAGGATTGAGGGTTATGGATTGTGGACGAGGACTGAGGGTTGAGTATTGATGCTTGAGGTCTGAGGATTGAGGATTGAGTATTGCGAATTGAGGATTGTGGATTGAAGATTGAGGATTAGGTATTAAGGATTGAAGAATGAGGATTGAGGATTGAGTATTGAGGATTGAGGATTGAAGATTGAGGATGGAGGATTGAGGATTGAGGGTTGAGGATTGAGGATTGAGGATTGAAGATTGAGGATTGAGGACTGAGGATTGAGAATTGAGAATAGAGGATGAGGACTGAACGTTGAGGGTTGAGGTTTGAGGAACGAGGATTGAGGATTGAGGATTGAGGGCTGAGGATCGGGGACTGAGTGTTGGGGGTTGAGTGATCAGAATTGATGTCTGTGGATAGAGATTTGAAGATTGCAGATTGAGTATTGAGTATTGAAAACTGTGAATTGATGATATTCTATTGAGGATTGAGGATTGACAACTGATTGTTGAAGACTGAGGGCTGAAGATTGAGGATTCAGGACTGAGGATTCAGGACTGTGGTTTGAGGACTGAGGATTGAGGATTGAGGGTTGAGGATTGAGGATTGTGGATTGAGGACTGAGGATTGAAGATTGAGGATTGAGGATTGAGGGCTGTGGATTGAGGACGATGACAGAGGGTTGAGTATTGATGTTTGAGGTCTGAGGATTGAGGATTGAGGATTGAGAATTGAGGATTGAGGATTGAGGATTGAAGATTGAGGATTGGGTATTGAGGATTGAAGAATGAGGATTGAGGATTGAGGTTTGAGGATTGAGTATTGAAGATTGAGTATTGAGGATTGAAGATTGAGGACTGATTATTGAGGATTGAAGATTGAGGATTTGGGACTGAGGATTGAAGATTGAGGATTGAGGATTGAGGATTGACGATTGAGGATAGAGGATTGAGGATTGAGGATTGAAGATTGAGTATTCAGGATTGAAGATTGGAGATTGAGGATTTAGTATTGAGGATTGAGGATTGAAGATTGAGGATTGGGGATTGAGGATTGACGATTGAGGATTGAGTATTGAGGATTGAGAATTGAGGATTGAGGATTGAGGATTGAGGATTGAGGACTGAAGATTGAGTATTGAGATTTGAAGATTGAGGATTGAGGATTGAGGATTGAAGATTGAGGACTGAGTGTTGAGGGTTGAGTGATGAGAATTGACGTTTGTCGATTGAGATTTGAAGATTGAAGAATGGGGATTGAGTATTGTATACTGTGAATTGAGGATATTCTATTGAGGATAGAGGATTGACAATTGATTGTTGAGGACTGTGGGCTGAATGTTGAGCATTCAGGATTGAGGATTCGGGACTGAGGTTTGAGGACTGATGATTGAGGGTTGAGGGTTGAGGATTGAGGATTGACGCTTGAGGATTGAGGATTGAGGATGGAGGATTGAAGAGAGAGGACTGAGTGTTGAGGATTGAGAATTGAGGATGAGGGCTGAGGGTTGAGGATTGATGTTTGAAAATTGAATCCTGAGAATTCAGGATATTCAATTGAGAATTGAGAATTGAGGATTTATGGTTGAGTATTGAGGATTGAGTATTGAGGATTGAGGATTGAGTATTGAAGATTGAGGATTGTTGATTGAGGATTGAGGGTTGAGGATTGAGGATTGAGGATTGAAGATTGAGGATTGAGGACTGAGGATTGAGAATTGATAATAGAGGATGAGGACTGAACGTTGAGGGTTGAGGTTTGAGGAACGAGGATTGAGGATTGAGGATTGAGGACTGAGGATCGGGGACTGAGTGTGGGGGTTGAGTGATCAGGATTGATGTCTGCGGATAGAGAATTGAAGATTGCAGATTGAGTATTGAGTATTGAAAGCTGTGAATTGATGATATTGTATTGAGGATTGAGGATTGACAACTGATTGTTGATGACTGAGGGCTGAGGATTGAGGATTCAGGATTGAGGATTGACAACTGATTGTTGAAGACTGAGGGCTGAAGATTGAGGATTCAGGATTGAGGATTCAGGAGTGAGGTTTGAGGACTGAGGATTGAGGATTAAGGATCGAGGATTGAGGATTGAGGACTGAGGATTGAAGATTGAGGATTGAGGATTGAGGGCTGTGGATTGAGGACGATGACAGAGGGTTGAGTATTGATGTTTGAGGTCTGAGGATTGATGATTGAGGATTGAGAATTGAGGACTGAGGATTGAGGATTGAAGATTGAGGATTGGGTATTGAGGATTGAAGAATGAGGATTGAGGATTGAGGATTGAGGATTGAGGATTGAGGATTGAGGATTGAGGATTGAGGATTGAGTGTTGTGGATTGAGGACGAGGACTGAGGGTAGAATATTGATGTTTGAGGTCTGAGGATTGAGGATTGAGGATTGAGAATTGAGGATTGAGGATTGAGGATTGAAGATTGAGGAGTGGGTATTGAAGATTGAAGAATGAGGATTCAGGACTGAGGATTGAGGATTGAGGATTGCAGATTGAGTATTGAGGATTGACGGTTGAGGACTGAGGATTGAGGATTGAGGATTGAGGATTGAGGATTGAGGATTGAGGATTGAAGATTGAGTATTGAGGATTGAGGATTGAGGATTGAGGACTGAGGATTGAGTATTGAGGATTGCGGACTCTGGATTGAGGATTGAGGATTAAGCATTGAGGATTGAAGACTGTGGACTGGGGATTGAGGATTGAGAATTGAGAATTGAGGATTGAGGATTGAAGATTGAAGATTGGGGACTGAGGATGAGTGCTGAGGGTTGAGGATTGAGGTTTGAGGTCTGAGGACTGAGGATTGAGTATTGAGAATTGAGGATTGAGGGTTGAAGATTGAAGATTGAGGATTGAGAATTGAGGATTGAGGGTTGAAGATTGAAGATTGAGGGTTGGGTATTGAGGATTGAAGAATGAGGATTGAGGAATGAGGATTGACGATTGAGGATTGAAGATTGAGTATTGAGGATTGAAGCCTGACGATTGAGGATTGAGGATTGAGGATTGAGGATTGAGGATGGAGGATTGAAGACTGAGTATTGAGGATTGAATATTGAGGATTGAGGCTTGAGGATTGAGGATTAAGGGTTGAGTGTTGAGGTTTGAGTATTGAAACCTGAGAATTGAGGATATTCTATTGAGTATTGAGAATTGAGGTTTGATGGTTGAGTATTGAGGATTGAGGATTGAGGATTGAGGATTGAGTATTGAGGATTGAGGATTGAAGATTGAAGATTGAATATTGATGATTGAAGTTTGAGGATCGAGGATTGAGGGTTGTGGATTGAGGACGAGGACTGATGTTTGAGTATTGATGTTTGAGGTCTGAGGATTGAGGATTGAGGAATGCGAATTGGGGATTGAGGATTGAGGATTGAAGATTGAGGATTGGGTGTTGAGGATTGAAGAATGAGGATTGAGTATTGAGGATTGAGGATTGAGGATTGAGGATTGAAGATTGAGTATTGAGTATTGAAGATTGAGGATTGAGGTCTGAGTATTGAGGATTGAGGATTGAAGATTGAGGATTGGGTGTTGAGGATTGAAGAATGAGGATTGAGGATTGAGGATTGAGGATTGAGGATTGAAGATTGAGGATTGGGTATTGAGGATTGAAGAATGAGCATTGAGGATTGAGGACTGAGGATTGAGGATTGCAGATTGAGTAGTGAGGATTGAAGATTGAGGGTTGAGGATTGAGGATTGAGGATTGAGTATTGATGTTTGAGGTCTGAGGATTGAGGATTGAGGAATGAGAATTGAGGATTGAGGATTGAGGATTGAAGATTGAGGATTGGGTGTTGAGGATTGAGGAATGAGGATTGAGGATTGAGGATTGAGGATTGAGGATTGAGGATTGAAGATTGAGTATTGAGTATTGAAGATTGAGGATTGAGGTCTGAGGATTGAAGATTGAGGATTGTGGATTGAGGATTGACGATTGAGGATTGAAGATTGAGGACTGTGGACTGAGTATTGAGGGTTGAGTGATGAGAATTGATGTTTGTGGATAGAGATCTGATGATTGCAGATTGAGCATTGAGTATTGAAAACTGTGAATTGTGTATATTCTATTGAGGATTGAGGATTGACAACTGATTGTTGAGGACTCAGGGCTGAAGATTGCGGATTCAGGATTGAGGATTCAGGATTGAGGTTTGAGGACTGAGGATTGAGGATTGAGGATTGAAGAGAGAGGACTGAGTGTTGAGGATTGAGTGTTGAGGATTGACGTTTGAGGATTGGGTATTGAAGATTGAGGATTGTTGATTGAGGATTGAGGGTTGAGGATTGAGGATTGAGGATTGAAGATTGAGGATTGAGGACTGAGGATTGAGAATTGATAATAGAGGATGAGGACTGAACGTTGAGGGTTGAGGTTTGAGGAACGAGGATTGAGGATTGAGGATTGAGGACTGAGGTTCGGGGACTGAGTGTTGGGGGTTGAGTGATCACAATTGATGTCTGCGGATAGAGATTTGAAGATTGCAGATTGAGTATTGAGTATTGAAAGCTGTGAATTGATGATATTCTATTGAGGATTGAGGATTGACAACTGATTGTTGAAGACTGAGGGCTGAAGATTGAGGATTCAGGACTGAGGATTCAGGATTGAGGTTTGAGGACTGAGGATTGAGGATTGAGGATTGAGGATTGAGGATTGAGGACTGAGGATTGAAGATTGAGGATTGAGGATTGAGGGCTGTGGATTGAGGACGATGACAGAGGGTTGAGTATTGATGTTTGAGGTCTGAGGATTGAGGATTGACGATTGAGAATTGAGGGTTGAGGATTGAGGATTGAAGATTGAGGATTGGGTATTGAGGATTGAAGAATGAGGATTGAGGATTGAGGATTGAGGATTGAGTATTGAAGATTGAGTATTGAGGATTGAAGATTGAGGATTGATTATTGAGGATTGAAGATTGAGGATTTGGGACTGAGGATTGAAGATTGAGGATTGAGGATTGAGGATTGAGGATTGAGGATTGTGGATTGAGGTTTGAAGATTCAGAATTGGGTATTGAGGATTGAAGAATGAAGATTGAGGATTGAGGATAGGGGATTGAGGATTGAAGATTGAGTACTGAGGATTAAATGTTGACGATTGAGGATGGAGGATTGAGGATTGAGGTTGAGGATTGAGGATTGAGGATTGAGGATTGAGGATTGAGGATTGAGGATTGAGGACTGAGGATTGAGGATTGAAGGTTGAGGATTGGGTATTGAGGATTGAACGTTCAGGATTGATGATTGAGGATTGAGGATTGAGGATTGAGGATTGAGGATTGAAAGTTGAATATTGATGAATGAATATTGAGGATTGAGGATTGAGGATTATGGATTGTGGACGAGGACTGAGGGTTGAGTATTGATGCTTGAGGTCTGAGGATTGAGGATTGAGTATTGCGAATTGAGGATTGTGGATTGAAGATTGAGGATTAGGTATTAAGGATTGAAGAATGAGGATTGAGGATTGAGTATTGAGGATTGAGGATTGAAGATTGAGGATGGAGGATTGAGGATTGAAGATCGAGGATTGAGGCTTGAGGATTGAGGATGGAGGATTGAAGGTTGAGGATTGAGGATTGAGGATAGAGGATTGAGGATTGAAGATCGAATACTGATGATTGAAGATCGAGGATTGAGGATTGAGGGTTGTGGATTGAGGACGAGGACTGAGGGTTGAATATTGACGTTTGAAGTCTGAGGATAGAGGATTGAGGATTGAGAATTCAGGATTGAGGATTGAGGATTGAAGATTGAGGATTGGGTATTGAAGGTTGAAGATTGAGGATTGAGGATTGAGGATTGAATATTGTATATTGATGATTGAAGATCGAGGATTGAGGATTGAGTGTTGTGGATTGAGGACGAGGACTGAGGGTAGAATATTGATGTTTGACGTCTGAGGATTGAGGATTGAGGATTGAGAACTGAGGACTGAGGATTGAGGATTGAAGATTGAGGATTGGGTATTGAAGATTGAAGAATGAGGATTGAGGATTGAGGATTGAGGATTGAGGAGTGCAGATTGAGTATTGAGGATTGATGGTTGAGGATTGAGAATTGAGGATTGAGGATTGAGGATTGAGGATTGAGGATTGAGGATTGAAGATTGAGTATTGAGGATTGAGGATTGAGGGTTGAGGATTGAGGATTGAGGATTGAAGATTGAGGATTGGGGACTGAGTTTTGAGGGCTGAGTGATGAGAATTGATGTTTGTGTATAGAGATCTGAAGGTTGCAGATTGAGTATTGAGTATTGAAAACTGTGAATTGAGGATATTCTATTGAGGATTGAGGATTGACAACTGATTGTTGAAGACTCAGGGCTGAAGGTTGAGGATTCAGGATTGAGGATTGAAGATTGAGGATTCGGTATTGAGGATTGAAGAATGAGGATCTAGGATTGAGGATTGATGATTGAGGATTGCAGATGGAGTATTGAGGATTGAAGATTGAGGATTGAGGATTGACGATTGAGGATTGAGGATTGCGGATTGAGGATTGAAGATTGAGTATTCAGGATTGAAGATTGGAGATTGAGGATTTAGTATTGAGGATTGAGGATTGAAGATTGAGGATCGGGGATTGAGGATTGACGATTGAGGATTGAGTATTGAGGATTGAGACTTGAGGATTGAGGATTGAGGATTGAGGATTGAGGACTGAAGATTGAGTATTGAGGATTGAAGATTGAGGATTGAGGATTGAGGATTGAAGATTGAGGACTCAGTGTTGAAGGTTGAGTGATGAGAATTGACGTTTGTCGATTGAGATTTGAAGATTGAAGAATGGGGATTGAGTATTGAATACTATGAATTGAGGATATTCTATTGAGGATTGAGGATTGACATTTGATTGTTGAGGACTGAGGGCTGAAGATTGAGGATTCAGGATTGCGGATTCGGGATTGAGGTTTGAGGACTGACGATTGAGGTTTGAGGATTGAGGATTGAGGATTGACGCTTGAGGATTGAGGATTGAGGATGGAGGATTGAAGAGAGAGTACTGAGTGTTGAGGGTTGAGTGATGAGAACTGATGTTTGTGGATTGAGATTTGAAGACTGAAGATTGAGTATTGAGGATTGAAGATTGAGGATTGAGGATTGAGGATTGAAGATTGAATACTGATGATTGAAGATCGAGGATTGAGGATTGATGGTTGTGGATTGAGGACGAGGACTGAGGGTTGAATATTGACGTTTGAGGTCTCAGGATTGAGGATTGAGGATTGAGAATTGAGTATTGAGGATTGAGGATTGAAGATTGAGGATTGGGTATTGAAGGTTGAAGATTGAGGGTTGAGGATTGAGGTCTGAGGATCGAAGATTGAGTATTGAGGATTGAAGATTGAGGATAGAGGATTGAGGGTTGAAGATTGAGGACTGAGTGTTGATGGTTGAGTGATGAGAATTGATGTTTGTGGATTGAGATTTGAAGACTGAAGATTGGGGATTGAGTACTGAAAACTGTGGATTGAGGATATTCTATTGAGGATTGAGGATTGGCTATTGATTGTTGAGGACTGAGGGCTGAAGATTGGGGATTCAGGATTGAGGATTCACGATTGAGGTTTGAGGACTGAGGATTGAGGGTTGAGTGTTGAGGTTTGAGGATTGACGCTTGCGGATTGAGGATTGAGGATGGAGGTCTGAAGAGAGTGGACTGAGTGTTGAGGATTAAGTGTTGAGAATTGATGTTTGTGGATTGAGATTTGATTATTGAATATTGTGTATTGAGTATTGAACCATGAGAATTCAGGATATTCAATTGAGTATTGAGAATTGATTATTGATTATTGAGTATTGAGGATTGATGGTTGAGTGTTGTGTGTTGAATATTGCGGATTGAGGATTGAGGATTCAGGATTGATGTTTGAGGAACGAGGATTGAGTATTGATGTTTGAGGTCTGAGGATTGAGGATTGAGGAATGCGAATTGGGGATTGAGGATTGAGGATTGAAGATTGAGGATTGGGTGTTGAGGATTGAAGAATGAGGATTGAGTATTGAGGATTGAGGATTGAGGATTGAGGATTGAAGATTGAGTATTGAGTATTGAAGATTGAGGATTGAGGTCTGAGTATTGAGGATTGAGGATTGAAGATTGAGGATTGGGTGTTGAGGATTGAAGAATGAGGATTGAGGATTGAGGATTGAGGATTGAGGATTGAAGATTGAGGATTGGGTATTGAGGATTGAAGAATGAGCATTGAGGATTGAGGACTGAGGATTGAGGATTGCAGATTGAGTACTGAGGATTGAAGATTGAGGGTTGAGGATTGAGGATTGAGGATTGAGTATTGATGTTTGAGGTCTGAGGATTGAGGATTGAGGAATGAGAATTGAGGATTGAGGATTGAGGATTGAAGATTGAGGATTGGGTGTTGAGGATTGAGGAATGAGGATTGAGGATTGAGGATTGAGGATTGAGGATTGAGGATTGAAGATTGAGTATTGAGTATTGAAGATTGAGGATTGAGGTCTGAGGATTGAAGATTGAGGATTGTGGATTGAGGATTGACGATTGAGGATTGAAGATTGAGGACTGTGGACTGAGTATTGAGGGTTGAGTGATGAGAATTGATGTTTGTGGATAGAGATCTGATGATTGCAGATTGAGCATTGAGTATTGAAAACTGTGAATTGTGTATATTCTATTGAGGATTGAGGATTGACAACTGATTGTTGAGGACTCAGGGCTGAAGATTGCGGATTCAGGATTGAGGATTCAGGATTGAGGTTTGAGGACTGAGGATTGAGGATTGAGGATTGAAGAGAGAGGACTGAGTGTTGAGGATTGAGTGTTGAGGATTGACGTTTGAGGATTGGGTATTGAAGATTGAGGATTGTTGATTGAGGATTGAGGGTTGAGGATTGAGGATTGAGGATTGAAGATTGAGGATTGAGGACTGAGGATTGAGAATTGATAATAGAGGATGAGGACTGAACGTTGAGGGTTGAGGTTTGAGGAACGAGGATTGAGGATTGAGGATTGAGGACTGAGGTTCGGGGACTGAGTGTTGGGGGTTGAGTGATCAGAATTGATGTCTGCGGATAGAGATTTGAAGATTGCAGATTGAGTATTGAGTATTGAAAGCTGTGAATTGATGATATTCTATTGAGGATTGAGGATTGACAACTGATTGTTGAAGACTGAGGGCTGAAGATTGAGGATTCAGGACTGAGGATTCAGGATTGAGGTTTGAGGACTGAGGATTGAGGATTGAGGATTGAGGATTGAGGATTGAGGACTGAGGATTGAAGATTGAGGATTGAGGATTGAGGGCTGTGGATTGAGGACGATGACAGAGGGTTGAGTATTGATGTTTGAGGTCTGAGGATTGAGGATTGACGATTGAGAATTGAGGATTGAGGATTGAGGATTGAAGATTGAGGATTGGGTATTGAGGATTGAAGAATGAGGATTGAGGATTGAGGATTGAGGATTGAGTATTGAAGATTGAGTATTGAGGATTGAAGATTGAGGATTGATTATTGAGGATTGAAGATTGAGGATTTGGGACTGAGGATTGAAGATTGAGGATTGAGGATTGAGGATTGAGGATTGAGGATTGTGGATTGAGGTTTGAAGATTCAGAATTGGGTATTGAGGATTGAAGAATGAAGATTGAGGATTGAGGATAGGGGATTGAGGATTGAAGATTGAGTACTGAGGATTAAATGTTGACGATTGAGGATGGAGGATTGAGGATTGAGGTTGAGGATTGAGGATTGAGGATTGAGGATTGAGGATTGAGGATTGAGGATTGAGGACTGAGGATTGAGGATTGAAGGTTGAGGATTGGGTATTGAGGATTGAACGTTCAGGATTGATGATTGAGGATTGAGGATTGAGGATTGAGGATTGAGGATTGAAAGTTGAATATTGATGAATGAATATTGAGGATTGAGGATTGAGGATTATGGATTGTGGACGAGGACTGAGGGTTGAGTATTGATGCTTGAGGTCTGAGGATTGAGGATTGAGTATTGCGAATTGAGGATTGTGGATTGAAGATTGAGGATTAGGTATTAAGGATTGAAGAATGAGGATTGAGGATTGAGTATTGAGGATTGAGGATTGAAGATTGAGGATGGAGGATTGAGGATTGAAGATCGAGGATTGAGGCTTGAGGATTGAGGATGGAGGATTGAAGGTTGAGGATTGAGGATTGAGGATAGAGGATTGAGGATTGAAGATCGAATACTGATGATTGAAGATCGAGGATTGAGGATTGAGGGTTGTGGATTGAGGACGAGGACTGAGGGTTGAATATTGACGTTTGAAGTCTGAGGATAGAGGATTGAGGATTGAGAATTCAGGATTGAGGATTGAGGATTGAAGATTGAGGATTGGGTATTGAAGGTTGAAGATTGAGGATTGAGGATTGAGGATTGAATATTGTATATTGATGATTGAAGATCGAGGATTGAGGATTGAGTGTTGTGGATTGAGGACGAGGACTGAGGGTAGAATATTGATGTTTGACGTCTGAGGATTGAGGATTGAGGATTGAGAACTGAGGACTGAGGATTGAGGATTGAAGATTGAGGATTGGGTATTGAAGATTGAAGAATGAGGATTGAGGATTGAGGATTGAGGATTGAGGAGTGCAGATTGAGTATTGAGGATTGATGGTTGAGGATTGAGAATTGAGGATTGAGGATTGAGGATTGAGGATTGAGGATTGAGGATTGAAGATTGAGTATTGAGGATTGAGGATTGAGGGTTGAGGATTGAGGATTGAGGATTGAAGATTGAGGATTGGGGACTGAGTTTTGAGGGCTGAGTGATGAGAATTGATGTTTGTGTATAGAGATCTGAAGGTTGCAGATTGAGTATTGAGTATTGAAAACTGTGAATTGAGGATATTCTATTGAGGATTGAGGATTGACAACTGATTGTTGAAGACTCAGGGCTGAAGGTTGAGGATTCAGGATTGAGGATTGAAGATTGAGGATTCGGTATTGAGGATTGAAGAATGAGGATCTAGGATTGAGGATTGATGATTGAGGATTGCAGATGGAGTATTGAGGATTGAAGATTGAGGATTGAGGATTGACGATTGAGGATTGAGGATTGAGGATTGAGGATTGAAGATTGAGTATTCAGGATTGAAGATTGGAGATTGAGGATTTAGTATTGAGGATTGAGGATTGAAGATTGAGGATCGGGGATTGAGGATTGACGATTGAGGATTGAGTATTGAGGATTGAGACTTGAGGATTGAGGATTGAGGATTGAGGATTGAGGACTGAAGATTGAGTATTGAGGATTGAAGATTGAGGATTGAGGATTGAGGATTGAAGATTGAGGACTCAGTGTTGAAGGTTGAGTGGTGAGAATTGACGTTTGTCGATTGAGATTTGAAGATTGAAGAATGGGGATTGAGTATTGAATACTATGAATTGAGGATATTCTATTGAGGATTGAGGATTGACATTTGATTGTTGAGGACTGAGGGCTGAAGATTGAGGATTCAGGATTGCGGATTCGGGATTGAGGTTTGAGGACTGACGATTGAGGTTTGAGGATTGAGGATTGAGGATTGACGCTTGAGGATTGAGGATTGAGGATGGAGGATTGAAGAGAGAGTACTGAGTGTTGAGGGTTGAGTGATGAGAACTGATGTTTGTGGATTGAGATTTGAAGACTGAAGATTGAGTATTGAGGATTGAAGATTGAGGATTGAGGATTGAGGATTGAAGATTGAATACTGATGATTGAAGATCGAGGATTGAGGATTGATGGTTGTGGATTGAGGACGCGGACTGAGGGTTGAATATTGACGTTTGAGGTCTCAGGATTGAGGATTGAGGATTGAGAATTGAGTATTGAGGATTGAGGATTGAAGATTGAGGATTGGGTATTGAAGGTTGAAGATTGAGGGTTGAGGATTGAGGTCTGAGGATCGAAGATTGAGTATTGAGGATTGAAGATTGAGGATAGAGGATTGAGGGTTGAAGATTGAGGACTGAGTGTTGATGGTTGAGTGATGAGAATTGATGTTTGTGGATTGAGATTTGAAGACTGAAGATTGGGGATTGAGTACTGAAAACTGTGGATTGAGGATATTCTATTGAGGATTGAGGATTGGCTATTGATTGTTGAGGACTGAGGGCTGAAGATTGGGGATTCAGGATTGAGGATTCAGGATTGAGGTTTGAGGACTGAGGATTGAGGGTTGAGTGTTGAGGATTGAGGATTGACGCTTGCGGATTGAGGATTGAGGATGGAGGTCTGAAGAGAGTGGACTGAGTGTTGAGGATTAAGTGTTGAGAATTGATGTTTGTGGATTGAGATTTGATTATTGAATATTGTGTATTGAGTATTGAACCATGAGAATTCAGGATATTCAATTGAGTATTGAGAATTGATTATTGATTATTGAGTATTGAGGATTGATGGTTGAGTGTTGTGTGTTGAATATTGCGGATTGAGGATTGAGGATTCAGGATTGATGTTTGAGGAACGAGGATTGAGGGTTGAGGATTGAGGTCTGAGGATTGACGATTGAGTATTGAAGATTGAGTATTGATGACTGAGGATTGAGGATTGAGGATTGAGGATTGCGGGTTGAGGATTGAAGATCGAGTATTGAGGATTGAATATTGAGGATTGAGGATTGAGGATTGAGGATTGAGGATGAGGGCAGAGGGTTGAGGATTGATGTTTGAGCATTGAATCCTGAGAATCCAGGATATTCAATTAAGTATTGAGAATTGAGGATTTATGGTTGAGTATTGAGGATTGAGTATTGAGGACTGAGGATTGAGTATTGAAGATTGAGGATTGTTGATTGAGGATTGAGGGTTGAGGATTGAGGATTGAGGATTGAAGATTGAGGATTGAGGATTGAGTATTGTGGATAGAGGATTGATGATTGAGTATTGAAGATTGAAGATTGAGGATTGAGGATAGAGGATTGAAGATTAAGGACTGAGTGTTGAGTGTTGAGTGATGAGAATTGATGTTTGTGGATTGAAATTTGAAGTTTGAGGAATGGGGATTGAGTATTGAACACTGTGAATTGAGGATATTCTATTGAGGATTGAGGATTGACATTTGATTGTTGAGGACTGAGGGCTGAAGATTGAGGATTCAGGATTGCGGATTCGGGATTGAGGTTTGAGGACTGACGATTGAGGTTTCAGGATTGAGGATTGAGGATTGACGCTTGAGGATTGAGGATTGAGGATGGAGGATTGAAGAGAGAGTACTGAGTGTTGAGGGTTGAGTGATGAGAATTGATGTTTGTGGATTGAGATTTGAAGATTGAAGATTGAGTATTGAGGATTGAAGATTGAGGACTGAGGATTGAGTATTGAAGATTGCGGACTGTGGATTGAGGTTTGAGGATTGAGCATTGAGGATTGAAGATTGTGGACTGGGGATTGAGGATTGAAGATTGAGGATTAAGGATTGAGGATTAGGGATTGAGGATCTAGGATTGGAGATTGGTTATTGAGGATTGAAGATTGAGGGTTGAGGATAGAGGTCTGAGGATTGAAGATTGAGTATTGAGGATTGAAGATTGAGGATAGAGGATTGAGGGTTGAAGATTGAGGACTGAGTGTTGAGGGTTGAGTGATGAGAATTGATGTTTGTGGATTGAGATTTGAAGATTGAAGATTGGGGATTGAGTATTGAAAACTGTGGATTGAGGATATTCTATTGAGGATTGAAGATTGAATATCGATGATTGAAGATTGAGGATCGAGGATTGAGGGCTGTGGATTGAGGACGAGGACTGAGGGTTGGGTATTGATGTTTGAGGTCTCAGGATTGAGGATTGAGTATTGAGAATTGAGGATTGATGATTGAGGATTGAGGATTGAGGATTGGGGATTGAAGACTGAGTATTGAGGATTGAAGATTGAGGATTGAGGATTGAGGATTCAGGATCGAGGATTGAGGATTGAGGATTGAGGGTTGAGTGTTGAGGTTTGAGTATTGAATCCCGAGAATTCAGGATATTCTATTGAGTATTGAGAATTGAGGATTGATGGTTGAGTATTGAGGATTGAGGATTGAGTATTGAGGATTGAGGATTGAAGCCTGGCCATTGAGGATTGAGGATTGAGGATTGAGCATTGAGTATTGAGGATTGAGGATTGAGGATTGAGGATTGAAGATTGAGGATTAGGGACTGAGTGTTGAGGGTTGAGTGCTGAGAGTTGATGTTTGTGGATAGAAATTTGAAGATTGCAGATTGAGTATTGAGTATTGAAAACTGTGAATTGGTGATATTCTATTGATGATTGAGGATTGACATCTGATTGTTCAGGTCTGAGGTCTGAAGATTGTGGATTCAGGATTGAGTATTCAGGATTGAGGATTGAAGATTGAGGATTGGGTATTGAGGGTTGAAGAATGAGGATTGAGGATTGAGGATTGAGGATTGAGGATTGAAGATTGAATAATGATGATTGAAGATTGAGGATCGAGGATTGAGGGTTGTGGATTGAGGACGAGGACTGAGGGTTGTGTATTGATGTTTGAGGTCTGAGGATTGAGGATTGAGTATTGAGAATTGAGGATTGAGGATTGAGGATTGAAGATTGAGGATTGGGTGTTGAGGATTGAAGAATGAGGATTGAGGATTGAGGATTGAGGATTGAGGATTGAAGATTGAGTATTGAGGATTGAAGATTGAGGATTGAGGTCTGAGGATTGTGGATTGAGGACTGAAGATTGAGGATTGGGTGTTGAGGATTGAAGAATGAGGATTGAGGATTGAGGCTTGAGGATTGAGGATTGAAGATTGAGGATTGGGTATTGAGGATTAAAGAATGAGGATTGAAGATTGAGGACTGAGGATTGAGGATTGCAGATTGAGTACTGAGGATTGAAGATTGAGGATTGAGGGCTGAGGATTGAGGATTGAGCATTGAGGATTGAGGATTGAGGATTGAGGATTGAAGACAGAGTATTGAGGATTGGAGATTGAGTATTGGGTATGGAGGATTGAAGAATGAGGATTGAGGAGTGAGGATTGAGGATTGAGGATTGAAGATTGAGTACTGAGGATTGAAGCCTGGCGATTGAGGATTGAGGATTGAGGATTGAGGGTTGAGGATGGAGGATTGAAGATTGAGTATTGAGGATTGAAGATTGAGGATTGAGGATTGAGGATTGAGGATTGAGGATTGAAGACTGAGGATTGGGGACTGAGTGTTGAGGGTTGAGGATTCAGGATTGAGGATTCAGGTTTGAGTTTTGAACACCGAGGTTTGAGGATTGAGGATCGAGGATTGAGGATTGAGAATTGAGGATTGAGGATTGAAGATTGAGGATTGGGTATTGCGGATTGAACATTGAGGGTTGAGGATTGAAGATTGAGGATTGAGGATTGAGGATTCAGGATTGAGGATTGAGGATTGAGGATTGAAGATTGAGTATTGAGGATTGAAGATTGAGTATTGAGGATTGAGGATTGAGGATTGTGGATTGAGGATTGAAGACTGAGTATTGAGGATTGAAGTTTGAGTATTGAGGATTGAGAATTCAGGATCGAGGATTAAGGATCGAGGATTGAAGATTGAGTACTGAGGATTGAAGATTGAGGATTGAGGATTGAGGGTTGAGCATTGAGGATTGAGGAATGAAGATTGAGGATTGGCGATTGAGGATTGACGACTGAGGATTGAGTACTGACGATGGAGAATTGAGGATTGATTATTGAAGATTGAGTATTGAGGATTGTAGATTGAGGATTGAGGATTGAGGATTGAGGATGAAGGCCGAGAGTTGAGGATTGAGGTTTGAGGACTGATGACTGAGGATGGAGGATTGAGAATTGAGGATTGAGGATTGAGGATTGAAGATTGAGGATTGGGTATTGAGGATTGAAGAATGAGGATTGAGTATTGAGGATTCAGGATTGAGGATTGAAGATTGAATATTGATGATTGAAGATTGAGGATCGAGGATTGAGGGTTGTGGATTGAGGACGAGGACTGATGGTTGAGTATTGATGTTTGAGGTCTGAGGATTGAGGATTGAGGATTGAGTATTGAGGATTGAGGATTGAGGATTGAAGATTGAGTATTGAGGATTGAGGATTGAGGTTTGAGGATTGAGGATTGAAGATTGAGGATTAGGGATAGAGGATTGACGATTGAGGATTGAGTATTGAGGATTGAGAATTGAGGATTGATTATTGAAGATTGAGTATCGAGGATTGAAGATTAAGGATTGAGAATTGAGGATTGAGGATTGAAGATTGAGGATTGGGTATTGAGGATTGTAGAATGAGGTTTGAGGATTGAGGGTTGAGGATTGAGGATTGAAGATTGAGAATTAAGGATTGAAGACTGACGACTGAGGATTGAGGATAGAGGATTGAGGACTGAAGATTGAATATTGATGATTGAAGATTGAGGATTGAGGATTGATGGTTGTGGATTGAGGACGAGGACTGAGGGCTGAGTATTGATGTTTGAGGTCTGAGGATTGAGGATTGAGTATTGAGAATTGAGGATTGAGGATTGAGGATTGAAGATTGAGGATTGGGTATTGAGGGTTGAAGAATGAGGATCGAGGATTGAGGATTGAGGATTGAGGATTGAAGACTGAGTATTGAGGATTGAAGATTGAGTATTGAGGATTGAGGATTCAGGATCGAGGATTAAGGATTGAGGATTGAAGATTGAGTATTGAGGATTGAAGACTGAGGATTGAGGATTGAGCATTGAGGATTGAGGATTGAAGATTGAGGATTGGCGATTGAGGATTGACGATTGAGAATTGAGTACTGAGGGTTGAGAATTGAGGATTGAAGATTGAGGACTGAGGATTGAGGATTGCAGAATGAGTACTGTGGATTGAAGATTGAGTATTGAGGATTGAAGGTTGAGTATTGAGGATTGGGGATTGAGGATTGAGGATTGAGGATTGAAGATTGAGGATTGGGGATTGAGGATTGACGATTGAGGATTGAGTATTGAGGATTGAGAATTGAGGATTGATTATTGAAGATTGAGTATCGAGGATTGATAATTGAGTATAGAGGATTGAGGATTGAGGATTGAGGATGAGGGCTAAGGGTTGAGGATTGAGGTTTGAGGACTGAGGACTGAGGATTGAGGATTGACGATTGCAGATTGAGGATTGAGGATTGAGGGTTGAGGATTGAGGACGAGGACTGACGGTTGAGGATTGAGGTTTGAGGTTTGAGGATTGAGAATTGAGGATTGAGAATTGAGGATTGAGGATTGAAGATTGAGGATTGGGTATTGAGGATTGTAGGATGAGGTTTGAGGATTGAGGGTTCAGGATTGAGGATTGAAGATTGAAGATTGAGGATTGGGTATTGAGGATTGTAGAATGAGGTTTGAGGATTGAGGGTTGAGGATTGAGGATTAAAGATTGAGTATTGAGGATTGAAGACTGACGATTGAGGATTGAGGATTGAGGATTGAGGATTGAGGATTGAAGATTGAGTAGTGAGGATTGAAAATTGAGGATTGAGGATTCAGGATTCAGGATTGAGGGTTGAGGATTGAAGATTGAGGATTGGGCATTGAGGATTCGAGAATGAGGTTTGAGGATTGAGGGTTGAGGATTGAGGATTGAATATTGATGATTGAAGATTGAGGATTGAGGATTGATGGTTGTGGATTGAGGACGAGGACTGAGGGCTGAGTATTGATGTTTGAGGTCTGAGGATTGAGGATTGAGTATTGAGAATTGAGGATTGAGGATTGAGGATTGAAGATTGAGGATTGGGTATTGAGGGTTGAAGAATGAGGATCGAGGATTGAGGATTGAGGATTGAGGATTGAAGACTGAGTATTGAGGATTGAAGATTGAGTATTGAGGATTGAGGATTCAGGATCGAGGATTAAGGATTGAGGATTGAAGATTGAGTATTGAGGATTGAAGATTGAGGATTGAGGATTGAGCATTAAGGATTGAGGATTGAAGATTGAGGATTGGCGAATGAGGATTGACGATTGAGAATTGAGTACTGAGGATTGAGAATTGAGGATTGAAGATTGAGGACTGAGGATTGAGGATTGCAGAATGAGTACTGTGGATTGAAGGTTGAGGGTTGAGGATTGAGGATTGAGGATTGAGCATTGAGGATTGAGGATTGAGGATTGAGGATTGAAGACAGAATATTGAGGATTGGAGATTGAGGATTGGGTATGGAGGATTGAAGAATGAGGATTGAGGAGTGAGGATTGAGGATTGAGGATTGAAGATTGAGTATTGAGGATTGAAGATTGAGTATTGAGGATTGGGGATTGAGGATTGAGGATTGAGGATTGAAGATTGAGGATTGGGGTTTGAGGATTGACGATTGAGGATTGAGTATTGAGGATTGAGAATTGAGGATTGATTATTGAAGATTGAGTATCGAGGATTGATAATTGAGGATAGAGGATTGAGGATTGAGGATTGAGGATGAGGGCTAAGGGTTGAGGATTAAGGTTTGAGGACTGAGGCCTGAGGATTGAGGATTGAGGATTGCAGATTGAGGATTGAGGATTGAGGGTTGAGGATTGAGGACGAGGACTGACGGTTGAGGATTGAGGTTTGAGGTTTGACGATTGAGAATTGAGGATTGAGAATTGAGGATTGAGGATTGAAGATTGAGGATTGGGTATTGAGGATTGTAGGATGAGGTTTGAGGATTGAGGGTTGAGGATTGAGGATTGAAGATTGAAGATTGAGGATTGGGTATTGAGGATTGTAGAATGAGGTTTGAGGATTGAGGGTTGAGGATTGAGGATTGAAGATAGAGTATTGAGGATTGAAGACTGACGATTGAGGATTGAGGATTGAGGATTGAGGATTGAAGCTTGAGTAGTGAGGATTGAAAATTGAGGATTGAGGATTCAGGATTCAGGATTGAGGGTTGAGAATTGAAGATTGAGGATTGGGTATTGATGATTCGAGAATGAGGTTTGAGGATTGTGGGTTGAGGATTGAGGATTGAATATTGATGATTGAAGATTGAGGATTGAGGATTGATGGCTGTGGATTGAGGACGAGGACTGAGGGCTGAGTATTGATGTTTGAGGTCTGAGGATTGAGGATTGAGTATTGAGAATTGAGGATTGAGGATTGAGGATTGAAGATTGAGGATTGGGTATTGAGGGTTGAAGAATGAGGATCGAGGATTGAGGATTGAGGATTGAGGATTGAAGACTGAGTATTGAGGATTGAAGATTGAGTATTGAGGATTGAGGATTCAGGATCGAGGATTGAGGATTGAGGATTGAAGATTGAGTATTGAGGATTGAAGATTGAGGATTGAGGATTGAGCATTGAGGATTGAGGATTGAAGATTGAGGATTGGCGATTGAGGATTGAAGATTGAGTATTGAGGATTGAAGACTGACGATTGAGGATTGAGGATTGAGGATTGAGGATTGAGGATTGAAGATTGAGTAGTGAGGATTGAAAATTGAGTATTGAGGATTCAGGATTCAGGATTGAGGGTTGAGGATTGAAGATTGAGGATTGGGTATTGAGGATTCGAGAATGAGGTTTGAGGATTGAGGGTTGAGGATTGAGGATTGAATATTGATGATTGAAGATTGAGGATTGAGGATTGATGGTTGTGGATTGAGGACGAGGACTGAGGGCTGAGTATTGATGTTTGAGGTCTGAGGATTGAGGATTGAGTATTGAGAATTGAGGATTGGGGATTGAGGATTGAAGATTGAGGATTGGGTATTGAGGGTTGAAGGATGAGAATCGAGGATTGAGGATTGAGGATTGAGGATTGAAGACTGAGTATTGAGGATTGAAGATTGAGTATTGAGGATTGAGGATTCAGGATCGAGGATTAAGGATTGAGGATTGAAGATTGAGTATTGAGGATTGAAGATTGAGGATTGAGGATTGAGCATTGAGGATTGAGGATTGAAGATTGAGGATTGGCGATTGAGGATTGACGATTGAGAATTGAGTACTGAGGATTGAGAATTGAGGACTGAAGATTGAGGACTGAGGATTGAGGATTGCAGAATGAGTACTGTGGATTGAAGGTTGAGGGTTGAGGATTGAGGATTGAGGATTGAGCATTGAGGATTGAGGATTGAGGATTGAGGATTGAAGACAGAGTATTGAGGATTGGAGATTGAGGATTGGGTATGGAGGATTGAAGAATGGGGATTGAGGAGTGAGGATTGAGGATTGTGGATTGAAGATTGAGTATTGAGGATTGAAGATTGAGTATTGAGGATTGGGGATTGAGGATTGAGGATTGAGGATTGAAGATTGAGGATTGGGGATTGAGGATTGACGATTGAGGATTGAGTATTGAGGATAGAGAATTGAGGATTGATTATTGAAGATTGAGTATCGAGGATTGATAATTGAGGATAGAGGATTGAGGATTGAGGATTGAGGATGAGGGCTAAGGGTTGAGGATTGAGTATTGAGTATTGAAGATTGAGGATTGAGGATTGAGGATTGAGGATTGAGGATTGAGGATGAGGGCCGAGGGTTGAGGATTGAGGTTTGAGGACTGAGGATTGAGGATTGAGGATTGAGAATTGAGGATTGAGGATTGAGGATTGAAGATTGAGGATTGGGTATTGATGATTGAAGAATGAGGATTGAGTATTGAGGATTGAGGATTGAGGATTGAAGACTGAATATCGATGATTGAAGATTGAGGATCGAGGATTGAGGGTTGTGGATTGAGGACGAGGACTGAGGGTTGAGTATTGATGCTTGAGGTCTGAGGATTGAGGATTGAGTATTGAGAATTGAGGATTGAGGATTGAGGATTGAGGATTGAGGATTGGGCATTGAAGACTGAGTATTGAGGATTGAAGATTGAGGATTGAGGATTGAGGATTCAGGATCGAGGATTGAGGATTGAGGATTGAGGGTTGAGTGTTGAGGTTTGAGTATTGAATCCTGAGAATTCAGGATATTCTATTGAGTATTGAGAATTGAGGATTGATGGTTGAGTATTGAGGATTGAGGATTGAGGATTGAGGATTGAGTATTGAGGATTGAGGATTGAGGATTGAAGATTGAATATTGATGATTGAAGATTGAGGATCGAGGATTGAGGGTTGTGGATTGAGGACGAGGACTGAGGGTTGAGTATTGATGTTTGAGGTCTGAGGATGGAGGATTGAGGATTGAGAATTGAGGATTGAGGATTGAGGACTAAGGATTGAGGATTGAAGATTGAGTATTGAGGATTGAAGATTGAGGATTGAGGATTGAGCACTGAGGATTGAGGATTGAGGATTGAGGATTGTAGATTGAGGATTGGGAATTGAGGATTGAAGAATGAGGATTGAGGATTGAGGACTGAGGATTGAGGATTGTAGATTGAGTACTGAGGATTGAAGATTGAGGGTTGAGGAATGAGGATTGAGGATTGAACATTGAGGATTGAGGATTGAGGATTGAGGATTGAGTATTGAGGATTGAAGCCTGGCGATTGAGGATTGAGGATTGAGGATTGAGGATTGAGAATGGAGGATTGAGGATTGAGTATTGAGGATTGAAGATTGAGGATTGAGGATTGAGGATTGAGGATTGAGGATTGAAGATTGAGGATTGGGGACTGAGTGTTGAGGGTTGAATGATGAGAATTGATGTTTGTGGATATAGATTTGAAGATTGCAGGTTGAGTATTGAGTATTGAAAACTGTGAATTGATTATATTCTATTGAGGATTGAGAATTGACAACTGATTGTTGAGGACTGAGTTCTGAAGGTTGAGGATTCAGGATTGAGGACTCAGGTTTGAGTTTTGAAGACTGAGGAATGAGGATTGAGGATCGAGGATTGAGGATTGAGGATAGGGGATTGAGGATTGAAGATTGAGGATTGGGTATTGCGGATTGAGAATTGAGGATTGATTATTGAAGATTGAGTATCGAGGATTGATGATTGAGGATAGAGGATTGAGGATTGAGGATTGAGGATGAGGGCTAAGGGTTGAGGATTGAGGTTTGAGGACTGAGGACTGAGGATTGAGGATTGAGGATTGCAGATTGAGGATTGAGGATTGGGGGTTGAGGATTGAGGACGAGGACTGACGGTTGAGGATTGAGGTTTGAGGTTTGAGGATTGAGAATTGAGGATTGAGAATTGAGGATTGAGGATTGAAGATTGAGGATTGGGTATTGAGGATTGTAGAATGAGGTTTGGGGATTGAGGGTTGAGGATTGAGGATTGAAGATTGAAGATTGAGGATTGGGTATTGAGGATTGTAGAATGAGGTTTGAGGATTGAGGGTTGAGGATTGAGGATTGAAGATTGAGTATTGAGGATTGAAGACTGACGATTGAGGATTGAGGATTGAGGATTGAGGATTGAGGATTGAGGATTGAAGATTGAGGATTGGGTGTTGATGATTGAAGAATGAGGATTGAGTATTGAGTATTGAGGATTGAGGATTGAAGATTGAGGATTGGGTGTTGATGATTGAAGAATGAGGATTGAGTATTGAGTATTGAGGATTGAGGATTGAAGATTGAATATCGATGATTGAAGATTGAGGATCGAGGATTGAGGGTTGTGGATTGAGGCCGAGGTCTGAGGGTTGAGTATTGATGTTTGTGGTCTGAGGATTGAGGATTGAGTATTGAGAATTGAGGATTGAGGATTGAGGATTCAGGATTGAGGATTGAGGATTGGGGATTGAAGACTGAGTATTGAGGATTGAAGATTGAGGATTGAGAATTGAGGATTCAGGATCGAGGATTGAGGATTGAGGATTGAGGGTTGAGTGTTGAGGTTTGAGTATTGAATCCTGAGAGTTCAGGATATTCTATTGAGTATTGAGAATTGAGGATTGATGGTTGAGTATTGAGGATTGAGGATTGAGTATTGAGGATTGAGTATTGAAGCCTGGCGATTGAGGATTGAGGATCGAGGATTGAGGATTGAGGATATGGGATTGAGGATTGAAGATTGAGGATTGGGTATTGCGGATTGAACATTGAGGATTGAGGATTGAGGATTGAGGATAGAGGATTGAGGACTGAAGATTGAATATTGATGATTGAAGATTGAGGATTGAGGATTGATGGTTGTGGATTGAAGACGAGGACTGAGGGTTGAGGATTGAGGTTTGATGTTTGAGGATTGAGGATTGAGGATTGAGGATTGAGGATTGAGGATTGAGGATTGAGGATTGAAGATTCAGTATTGAGTGTTGAAGGTTGTGAATTGAGGATTGAGGATTGAACGTTGAGGACTGAGTGTTGAGGGTTGAGTGATGAGAATTGATGTTTGTGGATAGAGATTTGAAGATTGCAGATTGAGTATTGAGTATTGAAAACTGTGAAATGAGGATATTCTATTGACGATTGAGGCTTGACATCGGATTGTTGAGGACTGAGGATTGAAGATTGAGAATTGGGGATTGAGGATTGAGGATTGAGGAATGAAGATTGAGGATTGAGGATTGAGGATTGAGGATTGAAGATTGAGTATTGAGGATTGAAGATTGAAGATTGACTATTGAGGATTGACGATTGAGGATTGAGGATTGAGGATTGAGGATTGAGGATTGAAGACTGAGTATTGAGGATTGAAGATTGAGTATTGAGGAGTGAGAATTCAGGATCGAGGATTAAGGATTGAGGATTGAAGATTGAGTATTGAGGATTGAAGATTGAGGATTGAGGATTGAGCATTGAGGATTGAGGATTGAAGATTGAGGATTGGCGATTGAGGATTGACGACTGAGGATTGAGTACTGACGATTGAGAATTGAGGATTGATTATTGAAGATTGAGTATTGAGGATTGTAGATTGAGCATCGAGGATTGAGGGTTGTGGATTGAGGACGAGGACTGATGGTTGAGTATTGATGTTTGAGGTCTGAGGATTGAGGATTGAGGATTGAAGACTGAGTATTGAGGATTGAAGATTGAGTATTGAGGAGTGAGAATTCAGGATCGAGGATTAAGGATTGAGGATTGAAGATTGAGTATTGAGGATTGAAGGTTGAGGATTGAGGATTGAGCATTGAGGATTGGGTATTGATGATTGAAGAATGAGGATTGACGATTGAGGATTGAGGATTGAGGATTGAAGATTGAGTATTGAGGATTGAAGACTGACGATTGAGGATTGAGGATTGAGGATTGAGGATTGAGGATTGAGGATTGAGGATTGGGGATTGAGAATTGAGGATTGAGGATTGAAGATTGAGTATTGAGGATTGAAGATTGAGGATTGAGGATTGAGGATTGAGGACTGACGATGAGGGCTGAGGGTTGAGGATTGAGGTTTGAGGATTGAGGATTGAGGATTGAGGATTGAGGATTGAGGATTGAAGATTCAGTATTGAGTGTTGAAGGTTGTGAATTGAGGATTGAGGATTGAACGTTGAGGACTGAGTGTTGAGGGTTGAGTGATGAGAATTGATGTTTGTGGATAGAGATTTGAAGATTGCAGATTCAGTATTGAGTATTGAAAACTGTGAAAGGAGGATATTCTATTGAGGATTGAGGCTTGACATCGGATTGTTGAGGACTGAGGGCTGAAGATTGAGGATTCAGGATTGAGGATACAGAATTGAGGTTTGAGGACTGAGGATTGAGGATTGAAGATTGAGTATTGAGGATTGAAGATTGAGGATTGAGGATTGAGAATTGAGGATTGAGGATGAGGGCTGAGGTTTCAGGATTGAGGTTAGAGGACTGAGGACTGAGCATTGAGGATTGAGAATTGAGGATTGAGGGTTGAGGATTGAAGATTGAGGATTGGGTATTGAGGACTGAACAATGAGGATTGAGGATTGAGGATTGAGGATTGAGGTTTGAAGATTGAGTATTGAGGATTGAAGATTGAGGATTGAGGATAGAGCATTGAAGATTGAGGATTTGGGACTGAGGATTGCAGATTGAGGATTGATGATTGAGGATTGAAGATTGAGGATTGGGTATTGAGGATTGAAGAATGAGGATTGAGGATTGAGGATTGAGGATTGAGGATTGAAGATTGAGTATTGAGGATTGAATGTTGACGGTTGAGGACTGAAGATTGAGGATTGAGGATTGAAGATTGAGTATTGAGGATTGAAGATTGATGATTGGGGATTGAGGATTGAGGATTGAGGATTGAAGATTGAGGACTGAAGATTGAGTATTGAGGATTGAAGATTGAGGATTGAGGATTGCGGATTGAGGATTGAGGAATGAAGATTGAGGATTGGGGACTGAGTGTTGAGGGTTGAGTGATGAGAATTGATGTTTGTGGATAGAGACTTGAAGATTGCAGATTGAGTATTGAGTATTGAAAACTGTGAATTGATGATATTCTATTCAGGATTGTGGATTGACGTCTGATCGTTGAGGTCTGATGTCTGAAGATTGATGATTCAGGATTGAGGATTCAGGATTGAGGTTTGAGGACTGAGGATTGAGGATTGAGGATTGAGGCTTGAGGATTGAGGATTGAGGAATGAGGATGATGGCTAAGGGTTGAGGATTGAGGTTTGAGGACTGAGGACTGAGGATCGAGGATTGAGAGTTGAGTATTGAGGATTGAGGATTGAAGATTGAGGATTAGGTATTGAGGATTGAAGTATGAGGATTGGATATTGAGGATTGAAGAATGAGGATTGAGGATTGAGGATTGAGGATTGAGGATTGAAGACTGAGTATCGAGGATTGAATATTGAGGATTGAGGACTGAGGATTGAGTATTGAGGATTGTGCATTGAAGATTGAGTATAGAGGATTGAAGATTGAGGATTGAGAATTGTTGATTGAGGATTGAGGATTGAAGATTGAGGATTGGGGATTGAAGATTGACGATTGAGGATTGAGTATTGAGGATTGAGTATTGAGGATTGATTATTGAAGATTGAGTATTGAGGATTGACGATAGAGGATTGAGGATTGAAGATTGAGGATTGGGTATTGAGGATTAAAGAATGAGGATTGAAGATTGAGGACTGAGGATTGAGGATTGCAGATTGAGTACTGGGGATTGAAGATTGAGGATTGAGGGCTGAGGATTGAGGATTGAGCATTGAGGATTGAGGATTGAGGATTGAGGATTGAAGACAGAGTATTGAGGATTGGAGATTGAGGATTGGGTATGGAGGATTGAAGAATGAGGATTGAGGAGTGAGGATTGAGGATTGAGGATTGAAGATTGAGTATTGAGGATTGAAGCCTGGCGATTGAGGATTGAGGGTTGAGGATTGAGGATTGAAGATTGAGGATTGGGGACTGAGTGTTGAGGGTCGAATGATGAGAATTGATGTTTGTGGATAGAGATTTGAAGATTGCAGATTGAGTATTGTGTATTGAAAACTGTGAATTGATTATATTCTATTGAGGATTGAGTATTGATAACTGATTGTTGAGGACTGAGTTCTGAGGGTTGAGGATTCAGGATTGAGGATTCAGGTTTGAGTTTTGAGGACCGAGGTTTGAGGATTGAGGATCGAGGATTGAGGATTGATAATTGAGGATTGAGGATTGAAGATTGAGGATTGGGTATTGCGGATTGAACATTGAGGGTTGAGGATTGAAGATTGAGGATTGAGGATTGAGGATTCAGGATTGAGGATTGAGGATTGAGGATTGAAGATTGAGTATTGAGGATTGAAGATTGAGTATTGAGGATTGAGGATTGAGGATTGAGGATTGAAGACTGAGTATTGAGGATTGAAGATTGAGTATTGCGGATTGAGAATTCAGGATCGAGGATTAAGGATCGAGGATTGAAGATTGAGTATTGAGGATTGAAGATTGAGGATTGAGGATTGAGGATTGAGCATTGAGGATTGAGGATTGAAGATTGAGGATTGGCGATTGAGGATTGACGACTGAGGATTGAGTACTGACGATTGAGAATTGAGGATTGATTATTGAAGATTGAGTATTGAGGATTGTAGATTGAGGATTGAGGATTGAGGATTGAGGATGAAGGCCGAGAGTTGAGGATTGATGTTTGAGGACTGATGACTGAGGATGGAGGATTGAGAATTGAGGATTGAGGATTGAGGATTGAAGATTGAGGATTGGGTATTGAGGATTGAAGAATGAGGATTGAGTATTGAGGATTCAGGATTGAGGATTGAAGATTGAATATTGAGGATTCAAGATTGAGGATCGAGGATTGAGGGTTGTGGATGAGGGCTAAGGGTTGAGGATTGAAGTTTGAGGTCTGAGGACTGAGGATTGAGGTTTGAGTATTGAGGATTGAGAATTGAGGATTGAGGATTGAAGATTGAGGATTGGGTATTGAGGATTGTAGAATGAGGTTTGACGATTGAGGGTTGAGGATTGAGGATTGAAGATTGAGAATTGAGGATTGAAGACTGACGATTGAGGATTGAGGATAGAGGATTGAGGACTGAAGATTGAATATTGATGATTGAAGATTGAGGATTGAAGATTGATGGTTGTGGATTGAGGACGAGGACTGAGGGCTGAGTATTGATGTTTGAGGTCTGAGGATTGAGGATTGAGTATTGAGAATTGAGGATTGAGGATTGAGGATTGAACATTGAGGATTGGGTATTGAGGGTTGAAGAATGAGGATCGAGGATTGAGGATTGAGGATTGAGGATTGAAGAATGAGTATTGAGGATTGAAATTGAGTATTGAGGATTGAGGATTGAGTATTGAGGATTGAGGATTGAAGCCTGGCGATTGAGGATTGAGGATTGAGTATTGAGGATTGAGAATGGAGGATTGAAGATTGAGAATTGAGGATTGAAGATTGAGGATTGAGGATTGAGGGTTGAGGATTGAGGATTGAAGATTGAGGATTGGGGACTGAGTGTTGAGGGTTGAATGATGAGAATTGATGTTTGTGGGTAGAGATTTGAAGATTGCAGATTGAGTATTGAGTATTGAAAACTATGAATTGATTATATTATATTGAGGATTGAGAATTGACAACTGATTGTTGAGGACTGAGTTCTGAAGGTTGAGGATTCAGGATTGAGGATTCAGGTTTGAGTTTTGAGGACTGAGGATTGAGGATTGAGGATCGAGGATTGAGGATTGAGGATATGGGATTGAGGATTGAAGATTGAGGATTGGGTATTGCGGATTGAACATTGAGGATTGAGGATTGAGGATTGAGGATAGAGGATTGAGGACTGAAGATTGAATATTGATGATTGAAGATTGAGGATTGAGGATTGATGGTTGTGGATTGAGGACGAGGACTGAGGGTTGAGGATTGAGGTTTGATGATTGAGGATTGAGGATTGAGGATTGAGGATTGAGGATCGAGGATTGAGGATTGAGGATTGAAGAGTCAGTATTGAGTGTTGAAGGTTGTGAATTGAGGATTGAGGATTGAACGTTGAGGACTGAGTGTTGAGGGTTGAGTGATGAGAATTGATGTTTGTGGATAGAGATTTGAAGATTGCAGATTGAGTATTGAGTATTGAAAACTGTGAAATGAGGATATTCTATTGAGGATTGAGGCTTGACATCGGATTGTTGAGGACTGAGGGCTGAAGATTGAGGATTCAGGATTGTGGATACAGAATTGAGGTTTGAGGACTGAGGATTGAGGATTGAGGATCGAGGATTGAGGATTGAGAATTGAGGATTGAGTATTGAGGATTGAAGATTGAGGATTGGGTATTGAGGATTGAAGAATGAGGATAGAGGATTGAGGATTGAGGATTGAGGAATGAAGATTGAGGATTGAGGATTGAGGATTGAGGATTGAAGATTGAGTATTGAGGATTGAAGATTGAAGATTGAGTATTGAGGATTGACGATTGAGGATTGAGGATTGAGGATTGAGGATTGAGGATTGAGGATTGAAGACTGAGTATTGAGGATTGAAGATTGAGTATTGAGGAGTGAGAATTCAGGATCGAGGATTAAGGATTGAGGATTGAAGATTGAGTATTGAGGATTGAAGATTGAGGATTGAGTATTGAGCATTGAGGATTGAGGATTGAAGATTGAGGATTGGCGATTGAGGATTGACGACTGAGGATTGAGTACTGACGATTGAGAATTGAGGATTGATTATTGAAGATTGAGTATTGAGGATTGTAGATTGAGGATCGAGGATTGAGGGTTGTGGATTGAGGACGAGGACTGATGGTTGAGTATTGATGTTTGAGGTCTGAGGATTGAGGATTGAGGATTGAGTATTGAGGATTGGGGATTGAGGATTGAAGATTGAGTATTGAGGATTGAGGATTGAGGATTGAGGATTGAGGATTGAAGATTGAGGATTGGGGATTGAGGATTGACGATTGAGGATTGAGTATTGAGGATTGAGAATTGAGGATTGATTATTGAAGATTGAGTATCGAGGATTGAAGATTGAGGATTGAGGATTGAGGATTGAGGATTGAGGATGAGGGCTAAGGGTTGAGGATTGAAGTTTGAGGTCTGAGGACTGAGGATTGAGGATTGAGTATTGAGGATTGAGAATTGAGGATTGAGGATTGAAGATTGAGGATTGGGTATTGAGGATTGTAGAATGAGGTTTGAGGATTGAGGGTTGAGGATTGAGGATTGAAGATTGAGAATTGAGGATTGAAGACTGACGATTGAGGATTGAGGATTGAGGATTGAGGATTGAGGACTGAAGATTGAGTAGTGAGGATTGAAAATTGAGGATTGAGGATTGATGATTCAGGATTGAGGATTGAGGATTGAGGATTCAGTATTGAGGATTGAAGATTGAGGATTGAGAATTGAGGATTGAGGATTGAGGATTGAAGATTGAGGATTGGGGACTGAGTGCTGAGGGTTGAGAATTGAGGATTGAGGATTGAGGATTGAAGATTGAGGATTGGGTGTTGATGATTGAAGAATGAGGATTGAGTATTTAGGATTGAGGATTGAGGATTGAAGATTGAGTATCAATGATTGAAGATTGAGAATCGAGGATTGAGGGTTGTGGATTGAGGACGAGGACTGAGGGTTGAGTATTGATGTTTGAGGTCCGAGGATCGGGGATTGAGGATTGAGGATTGAGGATTGAGGATTGAAGATTGAGTAGTGAGGATTGAAAATTGAGTATTGAGGATTCAGGATTCAGGATTGAGGGTTGAGGATTGAAGATTGAGGATTGGGTATTGAGGATTCGAGAATGAGGTTTGAGGATTGAGGGTTGAGGATTGAGGATTGAATATTGATGATTGAAGATTGAGGATTGAGGATTGATGGTTGTGGATTGAGGACGAGGACTGAGGGCTGAGTATTGATGTTTGAGGTCTGAGGATTGAGGATTGAGTATTGAGAATTGAGGATTGGTGATTGAGGATTGAAGATTGAGGATTGGGTATTGAGGGTTGAAGGATGAGGATCGAGGATTGAGGATTGAGGATTGAGGATTGAAGACTGAGTATTGAGGATTGAAGGTTGAGTATTGAGGATTGAGGATTCAGGATCGAGGATTAAGGATTGAGGATTGAAGATTGAGTATTGAGGATTGAAGATTGAGGATTGAGGATTGAGCATTGAGGATTGAGGATTCAAGATTGAGGATTGGCGATTGAGGATTGACGATTGAGAATTGAGTACTGAGGATTGAGAATTGAGGATTGAAGATTGAGGACTGAGGATTGAGGATTGCAGAATGAGTACTGTGGATTGAAGGTTGAGGGTTGAGGATTGAGGATTGAGGATTGAGCATTGAGGATTGAGGATTGAGGATTGAGGATTGAAGACAGAGTATTGAGGATTGGAGATTGAGGATTGGGTATGGAGGATTGAAGAATGAGGATTGAGGAGTGAGGATTGAGGATTGAGGATTGAAGATTGAGTATTGAGGATTGAAGATTGAGTATTGAGGATTGGGGATTGAGGATTGAGGATTGAGGATTGAAGATTGAGGATTGGGGATTGAGGATTGACGATTGAGGATTGAGTATTGAGGATTGAGAATTGAGGATTGATTATTGAAGATTGAGTATCGAGGATTGATAATTGAGGATAGAGGATTGAGGATTGAGGATTGAGGATGAGGGCTAAGGGTTGAGGATTGAGGTTTGAGGACTGAGGACTGAGGATTGAGGATTGAGGATTGCAGATTGAGGATTGAGGATTGAGGGTTGAGGATTGAGGACGAGGACTGACGGTTGAGGATTGAGGTTTGAGGTTTGAGGATTGAGAATTGAGGATTGAGAATTGAGGATTGAGGATTGAAGATTGAGGATTGGGTATTGAGGATTGTAGAATGAGGTTTGAGGATTGAGGGTTGAGGATTGAGGATTGAAGATTGAAGATTGAGGATTGGGTATTGAGGATTGTAGAATGAGGTTTGAGGATTGAGGGTTGAGGATTGAGGATTGAACATTTAGTATTGAGGATTGAAGACTGACGATTGAGGATTTAGGATTGAGGATTGAGGATTGAGGATTGAAGATTGAGTAGTGAGGATTGAAAATTGAGGATTGAGGATTCAGGATTCAGGATTGAGGATTGAGGATTGAGGATTGAGTATTGAGGATTGAAGATTGAGGATTGAGAATTGAGGATTGAGGATTGAGGATTGAAGATTGAGGATTGGGGACTGAGAGTTGAGGGTTGAGAATTGAGGATTGAGGATTGAGGATTGGAGATTGAGGATTGGGTGTTGATGATTGAAGAATGAGGATTGAGTATTGAGTATTGAGGATTGAGGATTGAAGATTGAATATCGATGATTGAAGATTGAGGATCGAGGATTGAGGGTTGTGGATTGAGGACGAGGACTGAGGGTTGAGTATTGATGTTTGAGGTCTGAGGATTGAGGATTGAGTATTGAGAATTGAGGATTGAGGATTGAGGATTGAGGATTGAGGATTGGGGATTGAACATTGAGGGTTGAGGATTGAAGATTGAGGATTGAGGATTGAGGATTGAGGATTCAGGATCGAGGATTGAGGATTGAGGATTGAGGTTTGAGTGTTGAGGTTTGAGTATTGAATCCTGAGAATTCAGGATATTCTATTGAGTACGGAGAATTGAGGATTGATGGTTGAGTATTGAGGATTGAGGATTGAGGATTGAGGATTGAGTATTGAGGATTGAGGATTGAGGATTGAAGATTGAATATTGATGATTGAAGACTGAGTATCGAGGATTGAGGGTTGTGGATTGAGGACGAGGACTGAGGGTTGAGTATTGATGTTTGAGGTCTGAGGATGGAGGATTGAGGATTGAGAATTGAGGACTAAGGATTGAGGATTGAAGATTGAGTATTGAGTATTGAAGACTGAGGATTGAGGATTGAGCATTGAGGATTGAGGATTGAAGATTGAGGATTGGCGACTGAGGATAGACGATTGAGGATTGAGTATTGAGGATTGAGAATTGCGGATTGATTATTGAAGATTGAGTATTGAGTATTGAAGATTGAGGATTGAGGATTGAGGATTGAGGATTGAGGATGAGGGCCGAGGGTTGAGGATTGAGGTTTGAGGACTGAGGACTGAGGATTGAGGATTGAGAATTGAGGATTGAGGATTGAGGATTGAAGATTGAGGATTGGGTATTGATGATTGAAGAATGAGGATTGAGTATTGAGGATTGAGGATTGAGGATTGAAGACTGAATATCGATGATTGAAGATTGAGGATCGAGGATTGAGGGTTGTGTATTGAGGCCGAGGACTGAGGGTTGAGTATTGATATTTGTGGTCTGAGGATTGAGGATTGAGTATTGAGAATTGAGGATTGAGGATTGAGGATTGAGGATTGAGGATTGAGGATTGAGGATGAGGGCCGAGGGTTGAGGATTGAGGTTTGAGGACTGAGGACTGAGGATTGAGGATTGAGAATTGAGGATTGAGGATTGAGGATTGAAGATTGAGGATTGGGTGTTGATGATTGAAGAATGAGGATTGAGTATTGAGGATTGAGGATTGAGGATTGAAGATTGAGTATCAATGATTGAAGATTGATAATCGAGGATTGAGGGTTGTGGATTGAGGACGAGGACTGAGGGTTGAGTATTGATGTTTGAGGTCTGAGGATTGAGGATTGAGTATTGAGAATTGAGGATTGAGGATTGAGGATTGAGGATTGAGGATTGGGGATTGAAGACTGAGTATTGAGGATTGAAGATTGAGGATTGAGAATTGAGGATTCAGGGTCGAGGATTGAGGATTGAGGATTGAGGGTTGAGTGTTGAGGTTTGAGTATTGAATCCTGAGAATTCAGGATATTCTATTGAGTATTGAGTATTGAGGATTGATGGTTGAGTATTGAGGATTGAGGATTGAGTATTGAGGATTGAGGATTGAAGCCTGGCGATTGAGGATTGAGGATTGAGGATTGAGGATTGACAATGGAGGATTGAAGATTGAGAATTGAGGATTGAAGATTGAGGATTGAGGATTGAGGGTTGAGGATTGAGGATTGAAGATTGAGGATTGGGGACTGAGTGTTGAGGGTTGAATGATGAGAATTGATGCTTGTGGATAGAGATTTGAAGATTGCAGATTGAGTATTGAGTATTGAAATCTGTGAATTGATTATATTCTATTGAGGATTGAGAATTGACAACTGATTGTTGAGGACTGAGTTCTGAAGGTTGAGGATTCAGGATTGAGGATTCAGGTTTGAGTTTTGAGGACTGAGGATTGAGGATTGAGGATCGAGGATTGAGGATTGAGGATTGAGGATATTTGGGATTGAGGATTGAAGATTGAGGATTGGGGATTGAGGATTGAGGAATGAGGATTGAGGATGAGGGCTGAGGGTTGAGGATTGAGGTTTGAGGACTGAAGATTGAGGATTGAGGGCTGAGGATGAGAGCTGAGGGTTGAGTATTGAGGTTTGAGGACTGAGGACTGAGGATTGAGGATTGAGAATTGAGGATTGAGGATTGAGGATTGAAGATTGAGGATTGAGTATTGAGGATTGAAGCTTGACGATTGAGGATTGTGGATTGAGGATTGAGTATTGAAGATTAAGGATTGAAGATTCAGTATTGAGGATTGAAGATTGAGGATTGAGGTTTGGGCACTGAGGATTGAGGATTGAGGATTGAGGATTGAGGATTGAGGATTGAGTATTGAGGATTGAACATTGAGGATTGGGTATCGCGGATTGAACATTAAGGATTGAGGATTGAGGATTGAGTATTGCGGATTGAGGACTGAAGATTGTATATTGATGATTGAAGATTGAGGATTGAGGATTGAGGGTTGTGGATTGAGGACGAGGACTGGGGGTTGAGTATTGATGTTTGAGGTCCGAGGATCGGGGATTGAGGATTGAGAATTGAGGATTGAGGATTGAGGATTGAAGATTGAGGATTGGGTATTGAGGATTGAAGAATGAGGATTGAGGATTGAGGATTGAGGATTGAGGAATGAAGATTGAGGATTGAGGATTGAGGATTGAGGATTGAAGATTGAGTATTGAGGATTGAAGATTGAAGATTGAGGATTGAGTATTGACGATTGAGGATTGAAGATTGAGGATTGGGGACTGAGTGTTGAGGGTTGAGTGATAAGTATTGATGTTTGTCGATAGAGATTTGAAGATTGCAGATTGAGTATTGAGTATTGAAAGCTGTGAATTGATGATATTCTATTGAGGATTGAGCATTGACAACTGATTGTTGAGGACTGAGTGCTGAAGATTGAGGATTCAGGATTGAGGATTGAGGATTGAGGATTGAAGATTGAGTACTGAGGATTGAAGATTGAGGGTTGAGGATTGAGGATTGAAGATTGAGGATTTGGGACTGAGGATTGAGGATTGAGGATCGAGGATTGAAGATTGAGGACTGAGGATTGAGTATTGAGGATTGAGGAATAAAGATTGAGGATTGGGGATAGAGGATTGAAGATTGAGTATTCTGGATAGAAGATTCAGAATTGAGGTTTGAGGACTGAGGACTGAGGATTGAAGGTTGAGTATTGAGGATTGAAGATTGACGATTGAGGATTGTGGATTGAGGATTGAGTATTGAAGACTGAGGATTGAAGATTGAGTATTGAGGATTGAAGATTGAGGATTGAGGTTTGGGGACTGAGGATTGAGGATTGAGGATTGAGGGTTGAGGATTGAGGATTGAGGATTGAGTATTGAGGATTGAACATTGAGGATTGGGTAACGCGGATTGAACATTAAGGATTGAGGATTGAGGATTGTGTATTGAGGATTGAGGACTGAAGGTTGTATATTGATGATTGAAGATTGAAGGTAGAGGATTGAGGGTTGTGGATTGAGGACGATGACTGAGGGTTGAGTATTGATGTTTGAGGTCCGAGGATCGAGGATTGAGGATTGAGAATTGAGGATTGAGGATTGAGGATTGAAGATTGAGGATTGGGTATTGAGGATTGAAGAATGAAGAATGAGGATAGAGGATTGAGGATTGAGGAATGAAGAATGAGGATTGAGGATAGAGGATTGAGGATTGAGGAATGAAGATTGAGGATTGAGGATTGAGGATTGAGGATTGAGGATTGAAGATTGAGTATTGAGGATTGAAGATTGAGGATTGGGGACTGAGTGTTGAGGATTGAGGATTGAAGATTGAGGATTGGGGTCTGAGTGTTGAGAGTTGAGTGATGAGAATTGATGTTTGTGGATAGAGGTTTGAAGATTGCAGATTGAGTATTGAGTAGTGAAAGCTGTGGATTGTGGATATTCTATGGAGGATTGAGGATTGTCGACTGATTGTTGAGGTCTGAGGTCTGAAGATTGAGTACTGAGGATTGAAGATTGAGGATTGGGGACTGAGGATTTAGGATTGAGGATTGAGGATGAGGGCTGAGGGTTGAGGATTGAGGTTTGAGGACTGAGGATTGAGGATTGAGGGTTGAGGATGAGAGCTGAGGGTTGAGGATTGAGGTTTGAGGACTGAGGACTGAGGATTGAGGATTGAGAATTGAGGATTGAGGATTGAGGATTGAAGATTGAGGATTGAGTATTGAGGATTGAAGCTTGACGATTGAGGATTGTGGATTGAGGATTGAGTATTGAAGATTAAGGATTGTAGATTCAGTATTGAGGATTGAAGATTGAGGATTGAGGTTTGGGCACTGAGGATTGAGGATTGACGATTGAGGATTGAGGATTGAGGATTGAGTACTGAGGATTGAACATTGAGGATTGGGTATCGCGGATTGAACATTAAGGATTGAGGATTGAGGATTGAGTATTGAGGATTGAGGACTGAAGATTGTATATTGATGATTGAAGATTGAGTATTGACGATTGAGTATTGAGGATTGATTATTGAAGATTGAGTATTGAGGATTGACGATAGAGGATTGAGGATTGAGGGTTGAGGATTGAGCACGAGGACTGACGGTTGAGGATTGAGGTTTGAGGATTGAGGATTGAGGATTGAGGTTTGAGGATTGAGGATTGAGGATTGAGTGCTCAGGATTGAGGATTGAGTATTGAGCATTGAGGATTGAGGTTTGGGGACTGAGGATTGAGGACTGAGGATTGAGGACTGTGGATTGAGGAGTGAGGATTGAGGATTGAGCATTGAACATTGAGGATTGGGTATCGCGGATTGAACATTGAGGATTGAGGATTGAGAATTGAGTATTGAGGTTTGAGGACTGAAGGTTGTATATTGATGATTGAAGATTGAGGATTGAGGATTGAGGGTTGTGGATTGAGGACGAGGTCTGAGGGTTGAGTCTTGATGTTTGAGGTCTGAGGATCGAGGATTGAGAATAGAGAACTGAGGATTGAGGATTGAGGATTGAAGATTTAGGATTGGGTATTGAGGATTGAAGAATGAGGATTGAGGATTGAGGATTGAGGATTGAGGATTGAAGATTGAGTATTAAGGATTGAAGATTGACGATTGAGGATTGTGGATTGAGGATTGAGTATTGATGACTGAGGATTGAAGATTGAGTATTGAGGATTGAAGATTGAGGATTGAGGTTTGGGGACTGAGGATTGAGGATTGAGGATTGAGGATTGAGGATTGAGGGTTGAGGATTGAGTATTGAGGATTGAACATTGAGGATTGGGTAACGCGGATTGAACATTAAGGATTGAGGATTGAGGATTGTGTATTGAGGATTGAGGACTGAAGGTTGTATATTGATGATTGAAGATTGAGGGTAGAGGATTGAGGGTTGTGGATTGAGGACGATGACTGAGGGTTGAGTATTGATGTTTGAGGTCCGAGGATCGAGGATTGAGGATTGGGAATTGAGGATTGAGGATTGAGGATTGAAGATTGAGGATTGGGTATTGAGGATTGAAGAATGAAGATTGAGGATAGAGGATTGAGGATTGAGGAATGAAGAATGAGGATTGAGGGTTGAGGATGAGAGCTGAGGGTTGAGTATTGAGGTTTGAGGACTGAGGACTGAGGATTGAGGATTGAGAATTGAGGATTGAGGATTGAGGATTGAAGATTGAGGATTGAGTATTGATGATTGAAGCTTGGCGATTGAGGATTGTGGATTGAGGATTGAGTATTGAAGATTAAGGATTGAAGATTCAGTATTGAGGATTGAAGATTGAGGATTGAGGTTTGGGCACTGAGGATTGAGGATTGAGGATTGAGGATTGAGGATTGAGGATTGAAGATTGAGTATTAAGGATTGAAGATTGACGATTGAGGATTGTGGATTGAGGATTGAGTATTGAAGACTGAGGATTGAAGATTGAGTATTGAGGATTGAAGATTGAGGATTGAGGTTTGGGGACTGAGGATTGAGGATTGAGGATTGAGGATTGAGGATTGAGGTTTGAAGATTGAGTATTGAGGATTGAAGATTGAGGATTGAGGATTGAGCATTGAAGATTGAGGATTTGGGACTGAGGATTGAAGATTGAGGATTGATGATTGAGGATTAAAGATCGAGGATTGGGTATTGAGGATTGAAGAATGAGGATTGAGGATTGAGGATTGAGGATTGTGGATTGAAGATTGAGTATTGAGGATTGAATGTTGACGGTTGAGGACTGAAGATTGAGGATTGAGGATTGAAGATTGAGTATTGAGGATTGAAGATTGATGATTGGGGATTGAGGATTGAGGATTGAGGATTGAAGATTGAGGATTGAAGATTGAGTATTGAGGATTGAAGATTGAGGATTGAGGATTGCGGATTGAGGATTGAGGAATGAAGATTGAGGATTGGGGACTGAGTGTTGAGGGTTGAGTGATGAGAATTGATGTTTGTGGATAGAGACTTGAAGATTGCAGATTGAGTATTGAGTATTGAAAACTGTGAATTGATGATATTCTATTGAGGATTGAGGATTGACGTCTGATCGTTGAGGTCTGATGTCTGAAGATTGATGATTCAGGATTGAGGATTCAGGATTGAGGTTTGAGGACTGAGGATTGAGGATTGAGGATTGAGGTTTGGGGACTGAGGATTGAGGACTGAGGATTGAGGACTGAGGATTGAGGAGTGAGGATTGAGTATTGAGGATTGAACATTGAGGATTGGGTAACACGGATTGCACATTAAGGATTGAGTATTGAGGATTGTGTATTGAGGATTGAGGACTGAAGGTTGTATATTGATGATTGAAGATTGAGGGTAGAGGATTGAGGGTTGTGGATTGAGGACGTAGACTGAGGGTTGAGTATTGATGTTTGAGGTCCGAGGATCGAGGATTGAGGATTGGGAATTGAGGATTGAGGATTGAGGATTGAAGATTGAGGATTGGGTATTGAGGATTGAAGAATGAAGATTGAGGATAGAGGATTGAGGATTGAGGAATGAAGAATGAGGGTTGAGGATAGAGGATTGAGGATTGAGGAATGAAGATTGAGGATTGAGGATTGAGGACTGAAGATTGAGGATTGAAGATTGAGTATTGAGGATTGAAGATTGAGGATTGGGGACTGAGTGTTGAGGATTGAGGATTGAAGATTGAGGATTGGGGACAGAGTGTTGAGGGTTGAGTGCTGAGTATTGATGTTTGTCGATAGAGATTTGAAGATTGCAGATTGAGTATTGAGTATTGAAAGCTGTGAATTGATGATATTCTATTGAGGATTGAGGATTGACAACTGATTGTTGAGGACTGAGTGATGAAGGTTGATTATTCAGGATTGAGGATTGAGGATTGAGGATTGAAGATTGATTACTGAGGATTGAAGATTGAGGGTTGAGGATTGAGGATTGAAGATTGAGGATTTGGGACTGAGGATTGAGGATTGAGGATCGAGGATTGAAGATTGAGGACTGAGGATTGAGTATTGAGGATTGAGGAATAAAGATTGAGGATTGGGGATAGAGGATTGAAGATTGAGTATTCTGGATAGAAGATTCAGAATTGAGGTTTGAGGACTGAGGACTGAGGATTGAAGGTTGAGTATTGAGGATTGAAGATTGACGATTGAGGATTGTGAATTGAGGATTGAGTATTGAAGACTGAGGATTGAAGATTGAGTATTGAGGATTGAAGATTGAGGATTGAGGTTTGGGGACTGAGGATTGAGGATTGAGGATTGAGGATTGAGGATTGAGGATTGAGGATTGAGTATTTAGGATTGAACATTGAGGATTGGGTAACGCGGATTGAACATTAAGGATTGAGGATTGAGGATTGTGTATTGAGGATTGAGGACTGAAGGTTGTATATTGATGATTGAAGATTGAGGGTAGAGGATTGAGGGTTGTGGATTGAGGACGATGACTGAGGGTTGAGTATTGATGTTTGAGGTCCGAGGATCGAGGATTGAGGATTGAGAATTGAGGATTGAGGACTGAGGATTGAAGATTGAGGATTGGGTATTGAGGATTGAAGAATGAAGATTGAGGATAGAGGATTGAGGATTGAGGAATGAAGAATGAGGATTGAGGATAGAGGATTGAGGATTGAGGAATGAAGATTGAGGATTGAGGATTGAGGATTGAGGATTGAGGATTGAAGATTGAGTATTGGGGATTGAAGATTGAGGATTGGGGACTGAGTGTTGAGGATTGAGGATTGAAGATTGAGGATTGGGGTCTGAGTGTTGAGAGTTGAGTGATGAGAATTGATGTTTGTGGATAGAGGTTTGAAGATTGCAGATTGAGTATTGAGTAGTGAAAGCTGTGAACTGTGGATATTCTATTGAGGATTGAGGATTGTCGACTGATTGTTGAGGTCTGAGGTCTGAAGATTGAGTACTGAGGATTGAAGATTGAGGATTGGGGATTGAGGATTGAGGATTGAGGATTGAGGATGAGGGCTGAGGGTTGAGGATTGAGGTTTGAGGACTGAAGATTGAGGATTGAGGGCTGAGGATGAGAGCTGAGGGTTGAGTATTGAGGTTTGAGGACTGAGGACTGAGGATTGAGGATTGAGAATTGAGGATTGAGGATTGAGGATTGAAGATTGAGGATTGAGTATTGAGGATTGAAGCTTGGCGATTGAGGATTGTGGATTGAGGATTGAGTATTGAAGATTAAGGATTGAAGATTCAGTATTGAGGATTGAAGATTGAGGATTGAGGTTTGGGCACTGAGGATTGAGGATTGAGGATTGAGGATTGAGGATTGAAGATTGAGTATTAAGGATTGAAGATTGACGATTGAGGATTGTGGATTGAGGATTGAGTATTGAAGACTGAGGACTGAAGATTGAGTATTGAGGATTGAAGATTGAGGATTGAGGTTTGGGGACTGAGGATTGAGGATTGAGGGTTGAGGATTGAGGATTGAGGTTTCAAGATTGAGTATTGAGGATTGAAGATTGAGGATTGAGGATTGAGCATTGAAGATTGAGGATTTGGGACTGAGGATTGAAGATTGAGGATTGATGATTGAGGATTGAAGATCGAGGATTGGGTATTGAGGATTGAAGAATGAGGATTGAGGATTGAGGATTGAGGATAGTGGATTGAAGATTGAGTATTGAGGATTGAATGTTGACGGTTGAGGACTGAAGATTGAGGATCGAGGATTGAAGATTGAGTATTGAGGATTGAAGATTGATGATTGGGGATTGAGGATTGAGGATTGAAGATTGAGGATTGGGTATTGCGGATTGAACATTGAGGATTGAGGATTGACGATGGAGGATAGAGGATTGAGGACTGAAGATTGAATATTGATGATTGAAGATTGAGGATTGAGGATTGATGGTTGTGGATTGAGGACGAGGACTGAGGTCTGAGTATTGATGTTTGAGGTCTGAGGATTGAGGATTGAGTATTGAGAATTGAGGATTGAGTATTGAGGATTGAAGATTGAGGATTGGGTATTGAGGGTTGAAGAATGAGGATTGAGGATTGAGGATTGAGGATTGAGGATTGAAGACTGAGTATTGAGTATTGAAGATTGAGTATTGAGGATTGAGAATTCAGGATCGAGGATTAAGGATTGAGGATTGAAGATTGAGTATTGAGGATTGAAGATTGAGGATTGAGGATTGAGGATTGAGCATTGAGGATTGAGGATTGAAGATTGAGGATTGGCGATTGAGTATTGACGACTGAGGATTGAGTACTGACGATTGAGAATTGAGGATTGATTATTGAAGATTGAGTATTGAGGATTGTAGATTGAGGATTGAGGATTGAGGATTGAGGATGAAGGCCGAGAGTTGAGGATTGAGGTTTGAGGACTGATGACTGAGGATGGAGGATTGAGAATTGAGGATTGAGGATTGAGGATTGAAGATTGAGGATTGGGTATTGAGGATTGAAGAATGAGGATTGAGGATTGAGGATTCAGGATTGAGGATTGAAGATTGAATATTAATGATTGAAGATTGAGGATCGAGGATTGAGGGTTGTGGATTGAGGACGAGGACTGATGGTTGAGTATTGATGTTTGAGGTCTGAAGATTGAGGATTGAGGATTGAGTATTGAGGATTGAGGATTGAGGATTGTGGATTGAGGATTGAAGATTGAGGATTGAGGATTGAGGATTGAGGATTGAAGACTGAGTATTGAGTATTGAAGATTGAGTATTGAGGATTGAGAATTCAGGATCGAGGATTAAGGATTGAGGATTGAAGACTGAGTATTGAGTATTGAAGATTGAGTATTGAGGATTGAGAATTCAGGATCGAGGATTAAGGATTGAGGATTGAAGATTGAGTATTGAGGATTGAAGATTGAGGATTGAGGATTGAGGATTGAAGATTGAGGATTGGGGATTGAGGATTGACGATTGAGGATTGAGTATTGAGGATTGAGAATTGAGGATTGATTATTGAAGATTGAGTATCGAGGATTGAAGATTGAGGATTGAGGATTGAGGATTGAGGATTGAGGATTGAGAATTGAGGATTGAGGATTGAAGATTGAGGATTGGGTATTGAGGATTGTAGAATGAGGTTTGAGGATTGAGGGTTGAGGATTGAGGATTGAAGATTGAGAATTGTGGATTGAAGACTGACGATTGAGGATTGAGGATTGAGGATTGAGGATTGAGGATTGAAGATTGAGTAGTGAGGATTGAAAATTGAGGATTGAGGATTGAGGATTCAGGATTGAGGGTTGAGGATTGAGGATTGAGTATTGAGGATTGAAGATTGAGGATTGAGAATTGAGGATTGAGGATTGAGGATTGAAGATTGAGGATTGGGGACTGAGTGCTGAGGGTTGAGAATTGAGGATTGAGGATTGAGGATTGAAGATTGAGGATTGGGTGTTGATGATTGAAGAATGAGGATTGAGTATTGAGGATTGAGGATTGAGGATTGAAGATTGAGTATCGATGATTGAAGATTGAGGATCGAGGATTGAGGGTTGTGGATTGAGGACGAGGACTGATTGTTGAGTATTGATGTTTGAGGTCTGAGGATTGAGGATTGAGGATTGAGTATTGAGGATTGAGGACTGCGGATTGAAGATTGAGTATTGAAGATTGAGGATTGAGGATTGAGGATTGAGGATTGAAGATTGAGGATTGGGGATTGAGGATTGACGATTGAGGATTGAGTATTGAGGATTGAGAATTGAGGATTGATTATTGAAGATTGAGTATCGAGGATTGAAGATTGAGGATTGAGGATTCAGGATTGAGGATTGAGGATGAGGGCTAAGGGTTGAGGATTGAAGTTTGAGGTCTGAGGACTGAGGATTGAGGATTGAGTATTGAGGATTGAGAATTGAGGATTGAGGATTGAAGATTGAGGATTGGGTATTGAGGATTGTAGAATGAGGTTTGAGGATTGAGGGTTGAGGATTGAGGATTGAAGATTGAGAATTGAGGATTGAAGACTGACGATTGAGGATTGAGGATTGAGGATTGAGGATTGAGGATTGAAGATTGAGTAGTGAGGATTGAAAATTGAGGATTGAGGATTGAGGATTCAGGATTGAGGATTGAGGATTGAGGATTGAGGGTTGAGGATTGAGGACGAGGACTGACGGTTGAGGATTGAGGTTTGAGGTTTGAGGATTGAGAATTGAGGATTGAGAATTGAGGATTGAGGATTGAAGATTGAGGATTGGGTATTGAGGATTGTAGGATGAGGTTTGAGGATTGAGGGTTGAGGATTGAGGATTGAAGATTGAAGATTGAGGATTGGGTATTGAGGATTGTAGAATGAGGTTTGAGGATTGAGGGTTGAGGATTGAGGATTGAAGATTGAGTATTGAGGATTGAAGACTGACGATTGAGGATTGAAGATTGAGGATTGGGGATTGAGGATTGACGATTGAGGATTGAGTATTGAGGATTGAGAATTGAGGATTGATTATTGAAGATTGAGTATCGAGGATTGAAGATTGAGGATTGAGGATTGAGGATTGAGGATTGAGGATGAGGGCTAAGGGTTGAGGATTGAAGTTTGAGGTCTGAGGACTGAGGATTGAGGATTGAGTATTGAGGATTGAGAATTGAGGATTGAGGATTGAAGATTGAGGATTGGGTATTGAGGATTGTAGAATGAGGTTTGAGGATTGAGGGTTGAGGATTGAGGAATGAAGATTGAGAATTGAGGATTGAAGACTGACGATTGAGGATTGAGGATTGAGGATTGAGGATTGAGGATTGAAGATTGAGTAGTGAGGATTGAAAATTGAGGATTGAGGATTGAGGATTCAGGATTGAGGATTGAGGATTGAGGATTGAGTATTGAGGATTGAAGATTGAGGATTGAGAATTGAGGATTGAGGATTGAGGATTGAAGATTGAGGATTGGGGACTGAGTGCTGAGGGTTGAGAATTGAGGATTGAGGATTGAGGATTGAAGATTGAGGATTGGGTGTTGATGATTGAAGAATGAGGATTGAGTATTGAGGATTGATGATTGAGGATTGAAGATTGAGTATCGATGATTGAAGATTGAGGATCGAGGATTGAGGGTTGTGGATTGAGGACGAGGACTGAGGGTTGAGTATTGATGTTTGAGGTCTGAGGATTGAGGATTGAGTATTGAGAATTGAGGATTGAGGATTGAGGATTGAGGATTCAGGATCGAGGATTGAGGATTGAGGATTGAGGGTTCAGTGTTGAGGTTTGAGTATCGAATCCTGAGAATTCAGGATATTCTATTGAGTATTGAGAATTGAGGATTGATGGTTGAGTATTGAGGATTGAGGATTGGGTATTGTGGATTGAGGATTGAAGCCTGGCGATTGAGGGTTGAGGATTGAGGATTGAGGCTTGAGAATGGAGGATTGAAGATTGAGAATTGAGGATTGAAGATTGAGGATTGAGGATTGAGGGTTGAGGATTGAGGATTGAAGATTGAGGATTGGGGACTGAGTGATGAGGGTTGAATGATGAGAATTGATGTTTGTGGATAGAGATTTGAAGATTGCAGATTGAGTATTGAGTATTGAAATCTGTGAATTGATTATATTTTATTGAGGATTGAGAATTGACAACTGATTGTTGAGGACTGAGTTCTGAAGGTTGAGGATGCAGGATTGAGGATTCAGGTTTGAGTTTTGAGGACTGTGGATTGAGGATTGAGGATCGAGGATTGAGGATTGAGGATAGGGGATTGAGGATTGAAGATTGAGGATTGGGTATTGCGGATTGAACATTGAGGATTGAGGATTGAGGACTGAGGATAGAGGATTGAGGACTGAGGATTGAATATTGATGATTGGAGATTGAGGATTGAGGATTGATGGTTGTGGATTGAGGACGAGGACTGAGAGCTGAGTATTGATGTTTGAGGTCTGAGGACTGAGGATTGAGTATTGAGAATTGAGGATTGAGGATTGAGGATTGAAGATTGAGGATTGGGTATTGAGGGTTGAAGAATGAGGATCGAGGATTGAGGATTGAGGATTGAGGATTGAAGACTGAGTATTGAGGATTGAAGATTGAGTATTGAGGATTGAGGATTCAGGATCGAGGATTAAGGATTGAGGATTGAAGATTGAGTATTGAGGATTGAAGACTGAGGATTGAGGATTGAGCATTGAGGATTGAAGATTGAAGATTGAGGATTGGCGATTGAGGATTGACGACTGAGAATTGAGTACTGAGGATTGAGAATTGAGGATTGAAGATTGAGGACTGAGGATTGAGGATTGCAGAATGAGTACTGTGGATTGAAGGTTGAGGGTTGAGGATTGAGGATTGAGGATTGAGCATTGAGGATTGAGGATTGAGGATTGAGGATTGAAGACAGAGTATTGAGGACTGGAGATTGAGGATTGGGTATGGAGGATTGAAGAATGAGGATTGAGGAGTGAGGATTGAGGATTGAGGATTGAAGATTGAGTATTGAACATTGAAGATTGAGTATTGAGGATTGGGGATTGAGGATTGAGGATTGAGGATTGAAGATTGAGGATTGGGTATTGAGGATTGACGATTGAGGATTGAGTATTGAGGATTGAGAATTGAGGATTGATTATTGAAGATTGAGTATCGAGGATTGATAATTGAGGATAGAGGATTGAGGACTGAGGATTGAGGCTGAGGGCTAAGGGTTGAGGATTGAGGTTTGAGGACTGAGGACTGAGGATTGAGGATTGAGGATTGCAGATTGAGGATTGAGGATTGAGGGTTGAGGATTGAGGACGAGGACTGACGGTTGAGGATTGAGGATTGAGGTTTGAGGATTGAGAATTGAGGATTGAGAATTGAGGATTGAGGATTGAAGATTAAGGATTGGGTATTGAGGATTGTAGGATGAGGTTTGAGGATTCAGGGTTGAGGATTGAGGATTGAAGATTGAAGATTGAGGATTGGGAATTGAGGATTGTAGAATGAGGTTTGAGGATTGAGGGTTGAGGATTGAGGATTGAAGATTGAGTATTGAGGATGGAAGACTGACGATTGAGGATTGAGGATTGAGGATTGAAGATTGAGTAGTGAGGATTGAAAATTGAGGATTGAGGATTCAGGATTCAGGATTGAGGGTTGAGGGCTGACGATTGAGGATTGGGTATTGAGGATTGTAGAATGAGGTTTGAGGATTGAGGGTTGAGGATTGAGGATTGAATATTGATGATTGAAGATTGAGGATTGAGGATTGATGGTTGTGGATTGAGGACGAGGACTGAGGGCTGAGTATTGATGTTTGAGGTCTGAGGATTGAGGATTGAGTATTGAGGATTGAGGATTGAGGATTGAGGATTGTAGATTGAGGATTGGGAATTGAGGATTGAAGAATGAGGATTGAGGATTGAGGACTGAGGATTGAGGATTGTAGATTGAGTACTGAGGATTGAAGATTGAGGGTTGAGGAATGAGGATTGAGGATTGAACATTGAGGATTGAGGATTGAGGATTGAGGATAGAGTATTGAGGATTGAAGCCTGGCGATTGAGGATTGAGGATTGAGGATTGAGGATTGAGAATGGAGGATCGAGGATTGAGTATTGAGGATTGAAGATTGAGGATTGAGGATTGAGGATTGAGGATTGAGGATTGAAGATTGAGGATTGGGGACTGAGTGTTGAGGGTTGAATGATGAGAATTGATGTTTGTGGATAGAGATTTGAAGATTGCAGGTTGAGTATTGAGTATTGAAAACTGTGAATTGATTATATACTATTGAGGATTGAGAATTGACAACTGATTGTTGAGGACTGAGTTCTGAAGGTTGAGGATTCAGGATTGAGGATTCAGGTTTGAGTTTTGAAGACTGAGGAATGAGGATTGAGGATCGAGGATTGAGGATTGAGGATAGGGGATTGAGGTTTGAAGATTGAGGATTGGGTATTGCGGATTGAACATTGAGGATTGAGGATTGAGGATGGAGGATAGAGGATTGAGGTCTGAAGATTGAATATTGATGATTGAAGATTGAGGATTGAGGATTGATGGTTGTGGATTGAGGACGAGGGCTGAGGGCTGAGTACTGATGTTTGAGGTCTGTGGATTGAGGATTGAGTATTGAGAATTGAGGATGGAGGATTGAGGATTGAAGATTGAGGATTGAGTATTGAGGGTTGAAGAATGAGGATTGAGGATTGAGGATTGAGGATTGAGGATTGAAGACTGAGTATTGAGGATAGAAGATTGAGTATTGAGGATTGAGAATTCAGGATCGAGGATTAAGGATTGAGGATTGAAGATTGAGTATTGAGGATTGAAGATTGAGGATTGAGGATTGAGCATTGAGGATTGAGGATTGAAGATTGAGGATTGGCGATTGAGTATTGACGACTGAGGATTGAGTACTGACGATTGAGAATTGAGGATTGATTATTGAAGATTGAGTATTGAGGATTGTAGATTGAGGATTGAGGATTGAGTATTGAGGATTCAGGATTGAGGATTGAAGATTGAATATTGATGATTGAAGGTTGAGGATCGAGGATTGAGGGTTGTGGATTGAGGACGAGGACTGATGGTTGAGTATTGATGTTTGAGGTCTGAGGATTGAGGATTGAGTATTGAGAATTGAGGATTGAGGATTGAGGATTGAGGATTCAGGATCGAGGACTGAGGATTGAGGATTGAGGGTTCAGTGTTGGGGTTTGAGTATTGAATCCTGAGAATTCAGGATATTCTATTGAGTATTGAGAATTGAGGATCGATGGTTGAGTATTGAGGATTCAGGATTGAGTATTGTGGATTGAGGATTGAAGCCTGGCGATTGAGGATTGAGGATTGAGGATTGAGGATTGAGAATGCAGGATTGAAGATTGAGGATTGAGGATTGAAGACTGACGATTGAGGATTGAGGATTGAGGATTGAGGATTGAGGATTGAAGATTGAGTAGTGAGGATTGAAAATTGAGGATTGAGGATTCAGGATTCAGGATTGAGTGTTGAGGATTGAAGATTGAGGATTGGGTATTGAGGATTGCAGAATGAGGTTTGAGGATTGAGGGTTGAGGATTGAGGATTGGCGATTGAGGAATGACGATTGAGAATTGAGTACTGAGGATTGAGAATTGAGGATTGAAGATTGAGGACTGAGGATTGAGGATTGCAGAATGAGTACTGTGGATTGAAGGTTGAGGGTTGAGGATTGAGGATTGAGGATTGAGCATTGGGGATGGAGGGTTGAGGATTGAGGATTGAAGACAGAGTATTGAGGATTGGAGATTGAGGATTGGGTATGGAGGATTGAAGAATGAGGATTGAGGAGTGAGGATTGAGGATTGAGGATTGAAGATTGAGTATTGAGGATTGAAGATTGAGTATTGAGGATTGGGGATTGAGGATTGAGGATTGAGGATTGAAGATTGAGGATTGGGGATTGAGGATTGACGATTGAGGATTGAGTATTGAGGATTGAGAATTGAGGATTGATTATTGAAGATTGAGTATCGAGGATTGATAATTGAGGATAGAGGATTGAGGATGAGGGCTAAGGGTTGAGGATTGAGGTTTGAGGACTGAGGACTGAGGATTGAGGATTGAGGATTGCAGATTGAGGATTGAGGATTGAGGGTTGAGGATTGAGGACGAGGACTGACGGTTGAGGATTGAGGTTTGAGGTTTGAGGATTGAGAATTGAGGATTGAGAATTGAGGATTGAGGATTGAAGATTGAGGATTGGGTATTGAGGATTGTAGGATGAGGTTTGAGGATTGAGGGTTGAGGATTGAGGATTGAAGATTGAAGATTGAGGATTGGGTATTGAGGATTGTAGAATGAGGTTTGAGGATTGAGGGTTGAGGATTGAGGATTGAAGATTGAGTATTGAGGATTGAAGACTGACGATTGAGGATTGAAGATTGAGGATTGGGGATTGAGGATTGACGATTGAGGATTGAGTATTGAGGATTGAGAATTGAGGATCGATTATTGAAGATTGAGTATCGAGGATTGAAGATTGAGGATTGAGGATTGAGGATTGAGGATTGAGGATGAGGGCTAAGGGTTGAGGATTGAAGTTTGAGGTCTGAGGACTGAGGATTGAGGATTGAGTATTGAGGATTGAGAATTGAGGATTGAGGATTGAAGATTGAGGATTGGGTATTGAGGATTGTAGAATGAGGTTTGAGGATTGAGGGTTGAGGATTGAGGATTGAAGATTGAGAATTGAGGATTGAAGACTGACGATTGAGGATTGAGGATTGAGGATTGAGGATTGAGGATTGAAGATTGAGTAGTGAGGATTGAAAATTGAGGATTGAGGATTGAGGATTCAGGATTGAGGATTGAGGATTGAGGATTGAGTATTGAGGATTGAAGATTGAGGATTGAGAATTGAGGATTGAGGATTGAGGATTGAAGATTGAGGATTGGGGACTGAGTGCTGAGGGTTGAGAATTGAGGATTGAGGATTGAGGATTGAAGATTGAGGATTGGGTGTTGATGATTGAAGAATGAGGATTGAGTATTGAGGATTGAGGATTGAGGATTGAAGATTGAGTATCGATGATTGAAGATTGAGGATCGAGGATTGAGGGTTGTGGATTGAGGACGAGGACTGAGGGTTGAGTATTGATGTTTGAGGTCTGAGGATTGAGGATTGAGTATTGAGAATTGAGGATTGAGGATTGAGGATTGAGGATTCAGGATCGAGGATTGAGAATTGAGGATTGAGGGTTCAGTGTTGAGGTTTGAGTATTGAATCCTGAGAATTCAGGATATTCTATTGAGCATTGAGAATTGAGGATTGATGGTTGAGTATTGAGGATTGAGGATTGGGTATTGTGGATTGAGGATTGAAGCCTGGCGATTGAGGGTTGAGGATTGAGGATTGAGGATTGAGAATGGAGGATTGAAGATTGAGAATTGAGGATTGAAGATTGAGGATTGAGTGTTGAGGATTGAGGATTGAAGATTGAGGATTGGGGACTGAGTGATGAGGGTTGAATGATGAGAATTGATGTTTGTGGATAGAGATTTGAAGATTGCAGATTGAGTATTGAGTATTGAAATCTGTGAATTGATTATATTTTATTGAGGATTGAGAATTGACAACTGATTGTTGAGGACTGAGTTCTGAAGGTTGAGGATGCAGGATTGAGGATTCAGGTTTGAGTTTTGAGGACTGTGGATTGAGGATTGAGGATCGAGGATTGAGGATTGAGGATAGGGGATTGAGGATTGAAGATTGAGGATTGGGTATTGCGGATTGAACATTGAGGATTGAGGATTGAGGACTGAGGATAGAGGATTGAGGACTGAAGATTGAATATTGATGATTGGAGATTGAGGATTGAGGATTGATGGTTGTGGATTGAGGACGAGGACTGAGGGCTGAGTATTGATGTTTGAGGTCTGAGGATTGAGGATTGAGTATTGAGAATTGAGGATTGAGGATTGAGGATTGAAGATTGAGGATTGGGTATTGAGGGTTGAAGAATGAGGATCGAGGATTGAGGATTGAGGATTGAGGATTGAAGACTGAGTATTGAGGATTGAAGATGGAGTATTGAGGATTGAGGATTCAGGATCGAGGATTAAGGATTGAGGATTGAAGATTGAGTATTGAGGATTGAAGATTGAGGATTGAGGATTGAGCATTGAGGATTGAGGATTGAAGATTGAGTATTGGCGATTGAGGATTGACGATTGAGAATTGAGTACTGAGGATTGAGAATTGAGGATTGAAGATTGAGGTCTGAGGATTGAGGATTGCAGAATGAGTACTGTGGATTGAAGGTTGAGGGTTGAGGATTGAGGATTGAGGATTGAGCATTGAGGATTGAGGATTGAGGATTGAGGATTGAAGACAGAGTATTGAGGATTGGAGATTGAGGGTTGGGTATGGAGGATTGAAGAATGAGGATTGAGGAGTGAGGATTGAGGATTGAGGATTGAAGATTGAGTATTGAGGATTGAAGATTGAGTATTGAGGATTGGGGATTGAGGATTGAGGATTGAGGATTGAAGATTGAGGATTGGGGATTGAGGATTGACGATTGAGGATTGAGTATTGAGGATTGAGAATTGAGTATTGGTTATTGAAGATTGAGTATCGAGGATTGATAATTGAGGATAGAGGATTGAGGATTGAGGATTGAGGATGAGGGCTAAGGGTTGAGGATTGAGGTTTGAGGACTGAGGACTGAGGATTGAGGATTGAGGATTGCAGATTGAGGATTGAGGATTGAGGGTTGAGGATTGAGGACGAGGACTGACGGTTGAGGATTGAGGTTTGAGGTTTGAGGATTGAGAATTGAGGATTGAGAATTGAGGATTGAGGATTGAAGATTGAGGATTGGGTATTGAGGATTGTAGAATGAGGTTTGAGGATTGAGGGTTGAGGATTGAGGATTGAAGATTGAAGATTGAGGATTGGGTATTGAGGATTGTAGAATGAGGTTTGAGGATTGAGGGTTGAGGATTGAGGATTGAAGATTGAGTATTGAGGATTGAAGACTGACGATTGAGGATTGAGGATTGAGGATTGAGGATTGAGGATTGAAGATTGAGTAGTGAGGATTGAAAATTGAGGATTGAGGATTCAGGATTGAGGATTGAGTATTGAGGATTGAAGATTGAGGATTGAGATTTGAGGATTGAGGATTGAGGATTGAAGATTGAGGATTGGGGACTGAGAGTTGAGGGTTGAGAATTGAGGATTGAGGATTGAGGATTGAAGATTGAGGATAGGGTGTTGATGATTGAAGAATGAGGATTGAGTATTGAGTATTGAGGGTTGAGGATTGAAGATTGAATATCGATGATTGAAGATTGAGGATCGAGGATTGAGGGTTGTGGATTGAGGACGAGGACTGAGGGTTGAGTATTGATGTTTGAGGTCTGAGGATTGAGGATTGAGTATTGAGAATTGAGGATTGAGGATTGAGGATTGAGGATTGAGGATTGGGGATTGAACATTGAGGGTTGAGGATTGAAGATTGAGGATTGAGGATTGAGGATTGAGGATTCAGGATCGAGGATTGAGGATTGAGGATTGAGGTTTGAGTGTTGAGGTTTGAGTATTGAATCCTGAGAATTCAGGATATTCTATTGAGTACGGAGAATTGAGGATTGATGGTTGAGTATTGAGGATTGAGGATTGAGGATTGAGGATTGAGTATTGAGGATTGAGGATTGAGGATTGAAGATTGAATATTGATGATTGAAGACTGAGGATCGAGGATTGAGGGTTGTGGATTGAGGACGGGGACTGAGGGTTGAGTATTGATGTTTGTGGTCTGAGGATGGAGGATTGAGAATTGAGAATTGAGGACTAAGGATTGAGGATTGAAGATTGAGTATTGAGTATTGAAGACTGAGGATTGAGGATTGAGCATTGAGGATTGAGGATTGAAGATTGAGGATTGGCGACTGAGGATAGACGATTGAGGATTGAGTATTGAGGATTGAGAATTGAGGATTGATTATTGAAGATTGAGTATTGAGTATTGAAGATTGAGGATTGAGGATTGAGGATTGAGGATTGAGGATGAGGGCCGAGGGTTGAGGGTTGAGGTTTGAGGACTGAGGACTGAGGATTGAGGATTGAGAATTGAGGATTGAGGATTGAGGATTGAAGATTGAGGATTGGGTATTGATGATTGAAGAATGAGGATTGAGTATTGAGGATTGAGGATTGAGGATTGAAGACTGAATATCGATGATTGAAGATTGAGGATCGAGGATTGAGGGTTGTGGATTGAGGACGAGGACTGAGGGTTGAGTATTGATGCTTGAGGTCTGAGGATTGAGGATTGAGTATTGAGAATTGAGGATTGAGGATTCAGGATTGAGGATTGAGGATTGGGCATTGAAGACAGAGTATTGAGGATTGAAAATTGAGGATTGAGGATTGAGGATTCAGGATCGAGGATTGAGCATTGAGGATTGAGGGTTGAGTGTTGAGGTTTGAGTATTGAAACCTGAGAATTCAGGATATTCTATTGAGTATTGAGAATTGAGGATTGATGGTTGAGTATTGAGGATTGAGGATTGAGGATTGAGGATTGAGGATTGAGTATTGAGGATAGAAGATTGGGGATTGAGGATTGAGCATTGAGGATTGAGGATTGAGGATTGAGGATTGTAGATTGAGGATTGGGAATTGAGGATTGAAGAATGAGGATTGAGGATTGAGGACTGAGGATTGAGGATTGTAGATTGAGTACTGAGGATTGAAGATTGAGGGTTGAGGAATGAGGATTGAGAATTGAACATTGAGGATTGAGGATTGAGGATTGAGGATAGAGTATTGAGGATTGAAGCCTGGCGATTGAGGATTGAGGATTGAGGATTGAGGATTGAGAATGGAGGATTGAGGATTGAGTATTGAGGATTGAAGATTGAGGATTGAGGATTGAGGATTGAGGATTGAGGATTGAAGATTGAGGATTGGGGACTGAGTGTTGAGGGTTGAATGATGAGAATTGATGTTTGTGGATAGAGATTTGAAGATTGCAGGTTGAGTATTGAGTATTGAAAACTGTGAATTGATTATATTCTATTGAGGATTGAGAATTGACAACTGATTGTTGAGGACTGAGTTCTGAAGGTTGAGGATTCAGGATTGAGGATTCAGGTTTGAGTTTTGAAGACTGAGGAATGAGGATTGAGGATCGAGGATTGAGGATTGAGGATAGGGGATTGAGGTTTGAAGATTGAGGATTGGGTATTGCGGATTGAACATTGAGGATTGAGGATTGAGGATGGAGGATAGAGGATTGAGGTCTGAAGATTGAATATTGATGATTGAAGATTGAGGATTGAGGATTGATGGTTGTGGATTGAGGACGAGGGCTGAGGGCTGAGTACTGATGTTTGAGGTCTGTGGATTGAGGATTGAGTATTGAGAATTGAGGATTGAGGATTGAGGATTGAAGATTGAGGATTGAGTATTGAGGGTTGAAGAATGAGGATTGAGGATTGAGGATTGAGGATTGAGGATTGAAGACTGAGTATTGAGGATAGAAGATTGAGTATTGAGGATTGAGAATTCAGGATCGAGGATTAAGGATTGAGGATTGAAGATTGAGTATTGAGGATTGAAGATTGAGGATTGAGGATTGAGGATTGAGGATTGAGGATGAGGGCTAAGGGTTGAGGATTGAGGTTTGAGGACTGAGGACTGAGGATTGAGGATTGAGGATTGCAGATTGAGGATTGAGGATTGAGGGTTGAGGATTGAGGACGAGGACTGACGGTTGAGGATTGAGGTTTGAGGTTTGAGGATTGAGAATTGAGGATTGAGAATTGAGGATTGAGGATTGAAGATTGAGGATTGGGTATTGAGGATTGTAGGATGAGGTTTGAGGATTGAGGGTTGAGGATTGAGGATTGAAGATTGAAGATTGAGGATTGGGTATTGAGGATTGTAGAATGAGGTTTGAGGATTGAGGGTTGAGGATTGAGGATTGAAGATTGAGTATTGAGGATTGAAGACTGACGATTGAGGATTGAAGATTGAGGATTGGGGATTGAGGATTGGCGATTGAGGATTGAGTATTGAGGATTGAGGATTGAGGATTGATTATTGAAGATTGAGTATCGAGGATTGAAGATTGAGGATTGAGGATTGAGGATTGAGGATTGAGGATGAGGGCTAAGGGTTGAGGATTGAAGTTTGAGGTCTGAGGACTGAGGATTGAGGATTGAGTATTGAGGATTGAGGATTGAGGATTGAGGATTGAGGGTTCAGTGTTGAGGTTTGAGTATTGAATCCTGAGAATTCAGGATATTCTATTGAGTATTGAGAATTGAGGATTGATGGTTGAGTATTGAGGATTGAGGATTGAGTATTGTGGATTGAGGATTGAAGCCTGGCGATTGAGGATTGAGGATTGAGCATTGAGGATTGAGAATGCAGGATTGAAGATTGAGGATTGAGGATTGAAGACTGACGATTGAGGATTGAGGATTGAGGATTGAGGATTGAGGATTGAAGATTGAGTAGTGAGGATTGAAAATTGAGGATTCAGGATTCAGGATTCAGGATTGAGTGTTGAGGATTGAAGATTGAGGATTGGGTATTGAGGATTGCAGAATGAGGTTTGAGGATTGAGGGTTGAGGATTGAGGATTGGCGATTGAGGAATGACGATTGAGAATTGAGTACTGAGGATTGAGAATTGAGGATTGAAGATTGAGGACTGAGGATTGAGGATTGCAGAATGAGTACTGTGGATTGAAGGTTGAGGGTTGAGGATTGAGGATTGAGGATTGAGCATTGAGGATGGAGGGTTGAGGATTGAGGATTGAAGACAGAGTATTGAGGATTGGAGATTGAGGATTGGGTATGGAGGATTGAAGAATGAGGATTGAGGAGTGAGGATTGAGGATTGAGGATTGAAGATTGAGTATTGAGGATTGAAGATTGAGTAGTGAGGATTGAAAATTGAGGATTGAGGATTCAGGATTGAGGATTGAGTATTGAGGATTGAAGATTGAGGATTGAGAATTGAGGATTGAGGATTGAGGATTGAAGATTGAGGATTGGGGACTGAGAGTTGAGGGTTGAGAATTGAGGATTGAGGATTGAGGATTGAAGATTGAGGATAGGGTGTTGATGATTGAAGAATGAGGATTGATTATTGAGTATTGAGGATTGAGGATTGAAGATTGAATATCGATGATTGAAGATTGAGGATCGAGGATTGAGGGTTGTGGATTGAGGACGAGGACTGAGGGTTGAGTATTGATGTTTGAGGTCTGAGGATTGAGGATTGAGTATTGAGAATTGAGGATTGAGGATTGAGGATTGAGGATTGAGGATTGAGGATTGGGGATTGAACATTGAGGGTTGAGGATTGAAGATTGAGGATTGAGGATTGAGGATTGAGGATTCAGGATCGAGGATTGAGGATTGAGGATTGAGGTTTGAGTGTTGAGGTTTGAGTATTGAATCCTGAGAATTCAGGATATTCTATTGAGTACGGAGAATTGAGGATTGATGGTTGAGTATTGAGGATTGAGGATTGAGGATTGAGGATTGAGTATTGAGGATTGAGGATTGAGGATTGAAGATTGAATATTGATGATTGAAGACTGAGGATCGAGGATTGAGGGTTGTGGATTGAAGACGGGGACTGAGGGTTGAGTATTGATGTTTGAGGTCTGAGGATGGAGGATTGAGAATTGAGAATTGAGGACTAAGGATTGAGGATTGAAGATTGAGTATTGAGTATTGAAGACTGAGGATTGAGGATTGAGCATTGAGGATTGAGGATTGAAGATTGAGGATTGGCGACTGAGGATAGACGATTGAGGATTGAGTATTGAGGATTGAGAATTGAGGATTGATTATTGAAGATTGAGTATTGAGTATTGAAGATTGAGGATTGAGGATTGAGGATTGAGGATTGAGGATGAGGGCCGAGGGTTGAGGGTTGAGGTTTGAGGACTGAGGACTGAGGATTGAGGATTGAGAATTGAGGATTGAGGATTGAGGATTGAGGATTGAAGATTGAGGATTGGGTATTGATGATTGAAGAATGAGGATTGAGTATTGAGGATAGAGGATTGAGGATTGAAGACTGAATATCGATGATTGAAGATTGAGGATCGAGGATTGAGGGTTGTGGATTTAGGACGAGGACTGAGGGTTGAGTATTGATGCTTGAGGTCTGAGGATTGAGGATTGAGTATTGAGAATTGAGGATTGAGGATTCAGGATTGAGGATTGAGGATTGGGCATTGAAGACAGAGTATTGAGGATTGAAGATTGAGGATTGAGGATTGAGGATTCAGGATCGAGGATTGAGCATTGAGGATTGAGGGTTGAGTGTTGAGGTTTGAGTATTGAAACCTGAGAATTCAGGATATTCTATTGAGTATTGAGAATTGAGGATTGATGGTTGAGTATTGAGGATTGAGGATTGAGGATTGAGGATTGAGTATTGAGGATTGAGGATTGAGGATTGAAGATTGAATATTGATGATTGAAGATTGAGGATCGAGGATTGAGGGTTGTGGATTGAGGACGAGGACTGAGGGTTGAGTATTGATGTTTGAGGTCTGAGGATGGAGGATTGAGGATTGAGAATTGAGGATTGAGGATTGAGGACTAAGGATTGAGGATTGAAGGTTGAGTATTGAGGATAGAAGATTGAGGATTGAGGATTGAGCATTGAGGATTGAGGATTGAGGATTGAGGATTGTAGATTGAGGATTGGGAATTGAGGATTGAAGAATGAGGATTGAGGATTGAGGACTGAGGATTGAGGATTGTAGATTGAGTACTGAGGATTGAAGATTGAGGGTTGAGGAATGAGGATTGAGGATTGAACATTGAGGATTGAGGATTGAGGATTGAGGATAGAGTATTGAGGATTGAAGCCTGGCGATTGAGGATTGAGGATTGAGGATTGAGGATTGAGAATGGAGGATTGAGGATTGAGTATTGAGGATTGAAGATTGAGGATTGAGGATTGAGGATTGAGGATTGAGGATTGAAGATTGAGGATTGGGGACTGAGTGTTGAGGGTTGAATGATGAGAATTGATGTTTGTGGATAGAGATTTGAAGATTGCAGGTTGAGTATTGAGTATTGAAAACTGTGAATTGATTATATTCTATTGAGGATTGAGAATTGACAACTGATTGTTGAGGACTGAGTTCTGAAGGTTGAGGATTCAGGATTGAGGATTCAGGTTTGAGTTTTGAAGACTGAGGAATGAGGATTGAGGATCGAGGATTGAGGATTGAGGATAGGGGATTGAGGTTTGAAGATTGAGGATTGGGTATTGCGGATTGAACATTGAGGATTGAGGATTGAGGATGGAGGATAGAGGATTGAGGTCTGAAGATTGAATATTGATGATTGAAGATTGAGGATTGAGGATTGATGGTTGTGGATTGAGGACGAGGGCTGAGGGCTGAGTACTGATGTTTGAGGTCTGTGGATTGAGGATTGAGTATTGAGAATTGAGGATTGAGGATTGAGGATTGAAGATTGAGGATTGAGTATTGAGGGTTGAAGAATGAGGATTGAGGATTGAGGATTGAGGATTGAGGATTGAAGACTGAGTATTGAGGATAGAAGATTGAGTATTGAGGATTGAGAATTCAGGATCGAGGATTAAGGATTGAGGATTGAAGATTGAGTATTGAGGATTGAAGATTGAGGATTGAGGATTGAGCATTGAGGATTGAGGATTGAAGATTGAGGATTGGCGATTGAGTATTGACGACTGAGGATTGAGTACTGACGATTGAGAATTGAGGATTGATTATTGAAGATTGAGTATTGAGGATTGTAGATTGAGGATTGAGGATTGAGTATTGAGGATTCAGGATTGAGGATTGAAGATTGAATATTGATGATTGAAGGTTGAGGATCGAGGATTGAGGGTTGTGGATTGAGGACGAGGACTGATGGTTGAGTATTGATGTTTGAGGTCTGAGGATTGAGGATTGAGTATTGAGAATTGAGGATTGAGGATTGAGGATTGAGGATTCAGGATCGAGGACTGAGGATTGAGGATTGAGGGTTCAGTGTTGGGGTTTGAGTATTGAATCCTGAGAATTCAGGATATTCTATTGAGTATTGAGAATTGAGGATTGATGGTTGAGTATTGAGGATTCAGGATTGAGTATTGTGGATTGAGGATTGAAGCCTGGCGATTGAGGATTGAGGATTGAGGATTGAGGATTGAGAATGCAGGATTGAAGATTGAGGATTGAGGATTGAAGACTGACGATTGAGGATTGAGGATTGAGGATTGAGGATTGAGGATTGAAGATTGAGTAGTGAGGATTGAAAATTGAGGATTGAGGATTCAGGATTCAGGATTGAGTGTTGAGGATTGAAGATTGAGGATTGGGTATTGAGGATTGCAGAATGAGGTTTGAGGATTGAGGGTTGAGGATTGAGGATTGGCGATTGAGGAATGACGATTGAGAATTGAGTACTGAGGATTGAGAATTGAGGATTGAAGATTGAGGACTGAGGATTGAGGATTGCAGAATGAGTACTGTGGATTGAAGGTTGAGGGTTGAGGATTGAGGATTGAGGATTGAGCATTGGGGATGGAGGGTTGAGGATTGAGGATTGAAGACAGAGTATTGAGGATTGGAGATTGAGGATTGGGTATGGAGGATTGAAGAATGAGGATTGAGGAGTGAGGATTGAGGATTGAGGATTGAAGATTGAGTATTGAGGATTGAAGATTGAGTATTGAGGATTGGGGATTGAGGATTGAGGATTGAGGATTGAAGATTGAGGATTGGGGATTGAGGATTGACGATTGAGGATTGAGTATTGAGGATTGAGAATTGAGGATTGATTATTGAAGATTGAGTATCGAGGATTGATAATTGAGGATAGAGGATTGAGGATGAGGGCTAAGGGTTGAGGATTGAGGTTTGAGGACTGAGGACTGAGGATTGAGGATTGAGGATTGCAGATTGAGGATTGAGGATTGAGGGTTGAGGATTGAGGACGAGGACTGACGGTTGAGGATTGAGGTTTGAGGTTTGAGGATTGAGAATTGAGGATTGAGAATTGAGGATTGAGGATTGAAGATTGAGGATTGGGTATTGAGGATTGTAGGATGAGGTTTGAGGATTGAGGGTTGAGGATTGAGGATTGAAGATTGAAGATTGAGGATTGGGTATTGAGGATTGTAGAATGAGGTTTGAGGATTGAGGGTTGAGGATTGAGGATTGAAGATTGAGTATTGAGGATTGAAGACTGACGATTGAGGATTGAAGATTGAGGATTGGGGATTGAGGATTGACGATTGAGGATTGAGTATTGAGGATTGAGAATTGAGGATCGATTATTGAAGATTGAGTATCGAGGATTGAAGATTGAGGATTGACGATTGAGGATTGAGGATTGAGGATGAGGGCTAAGGGTTGAGGATTGAAGTTTGAGGTCTGAGGACTGAGGATTGAGGATTGAGTATTGAGGATTGAGAATTGAGGATTGAGGATTGAAGATTGAGGATTGGGTATTGAGGATTGTAGAATGAGGTTTGAGGATTGAGGGTTGAGGATTGAGGATTGAAGATTGAGAATTGAGGATTGAAGACTGACGATTGAGGATTGAGGATTGAGGATTGAGCATTGAGGATTGAAGATTGAGTAGTGAGGATTGAAAATTGAGGATTGAGGATTGAGGATTCAGGATTGAGGATTGAGGATTGAGGATTGAGTATTGAGGATTGAAGATTGAGGATTGAGAATTGAGGATTGAGGATTGAGGATTGAAGATTGAGGATTGGGGACTGAGTGCTGAGGGTTGAGAATTGAGGATTGAGGATTGAGGATTGAAGATTGAGGATTGGGTGTTGATGATTGAAGAATGAGGATTGAGTATTGAGGATTGAGGATTGAGGATTGAAGATTGAGTATCGATGATTGAAGATTGAGGATCGAGGATTGAGGGTTGTGGATTGAGGACGAGGACTGAGGGTTGAGTATTGATGTTTGAGGTCTGAGGATTGAGGATTGAGTATTGAGAATTGAGAATTGAGGATTGAGGATTGAGGATTCAGGATCGAGGATTGAGAATTGAGGATTGAGGGTTCAGTGTTGAGGTTTGAGTATTGAATCCTGAGAATTCAGGATATTCTATTGAGCATTGAGAATTGAGGATTGATGGTTGAGTATTGAGGATTGAGGATTGGGTATTGTGGATTGAGGATTGAAGCCTGGCGATTGAGGGTTGAGGATTGAGGATTGAGGATTGAGAATGGAGGATTGAAGATTGAGAATTGAGGATTGAAGATTGAGGATTGAGTGTTGAGGATTGAGGATTGAAGATTGAGGATTGGGGACTGAGTGATGAGGGTTGAATGATGAGAATTGATGTTTGTGGATAGAGATTTGAAGATTGCAGATTGAGTATTGAGTATTGAAATCTGTGAATTGATTATATTTTATTGAGGATTGAGAATTGACAACTGATTGTTGAGGACTGAGTTCTGAAGGTTGAGGATGCAGGATTGAGGATTCAGGTTTGAGTTTTGAGGACTGTGGATTGAGGATTGAGGATCGAGGATTGAGGATTGAGGATAGGGGATTGAGGATTGAAGATTGAGGATTGGGTATTGCGGATTGAACATTGAGGATTGAGGATTGAGGACTGAGGATAGAGGATTGAGGACTGAAGATTGAATATTGATGATTGGAGATTGAGGATTGAGGATTGATGGTTGTGGATTGAGGACGAGGACTGAGGGCTGAGTATTGATGTTTGGGGTCTGAGGATTGAGGATTGAGTATTGAGAATTGAGGATTGAGGATTGAGGATTGAAGATTGAGGATTGGGTATTGAGGGTTGAAGAATGAGGATCGAGGATTGAGGATTGAGGATTGAGGATTGAAGACTGAGTATTGAGGATTGAAGATTGAGTATTGAGGATTGAGGATTCAGGATCGAGGATTAAGGATTGAGGATTGAAGATTGAGTATTGAAGATTGAAGACTGAGGATTGAGGATTGAGCATTGAGGATTGAGGATTGAAGATTGAGGATTGGCGATTGAGGATTGACGATTGAGAATTGAGTACTGAGGATTGAGAATTGAGGATTGAAGATTGAGGACTGAGGATTGAGGATTGCAGAATGAGTACTGTGGATTGAAGGTTGAGGGTTGAGGATTGAGGATTGAGGATTGAGCATTGAGGATTGAGGATTGAGGATTGAGGATTGAAGATTGAGTAGTGAGGATTGAAAATTGAGGATTGAGGATTCAGGATTCAGGATTGAGGGTTGAGGGTTGACGATTGAGGATTGTGTATTGAGGATTGTAGAATGAGGTTTGAGGATTGAGGGTTGAGGATTGAGGATTGAATATTGATGATTGAAGATTGAGGATTGAGGATTGATGGTTGTGGATTGAGGACGAGGACTGAGGGCTGAGTATTGATGTTTGAGGTCTGAGGATTGAGGATTGAGTATTGAGAATTGAGGATTGAGGATTGAGGATTGAAGATTGAGGATTGGGTATTGAGGGTTGAAGAATGAGGATCGAGGATTGAGGATTGAGGATTGAGGATTGAAGACTGAGTATTGAGGATTGAAGATGGAGTATTGAGGATTGAGGATTCAGGATCGAGGATTAAGGATTGAGGATTGAAGATTGAGTATTGAGGATTGAAGATTGAGGATTGAGGATTGAGCATTGAGGATTGAGGATTGAAGATTGAGTATTGGCGATTGAGGATTGACGATTGAGAATTGAGTACTGAGGATTGAGAATTGAGGATTGAAGATTGAGGTCTGAGGATTGAGGATTGCAGAATGAGTACTGTGGATTGAAGGTTGAGGGTTGAGGATTGAGGATTGAGGATTGAGCATTGAGGATTGAGGATTGAGGATTGAGGATTGAAGACAGAGTATTGAGGATTGGAGATTGAGGGTTGGGTATGGAGGATTGAAGAATGAGGATTGAGGAGTGAGGATTGAGGATTGAGGATTGAAGATTGAGTATTGAGGATTGAAGATTGAGTATTGAGGATTGGGGATTGAGGATTGAGGATTGAGGATTGAAGATTGAGGATTGGGGATTGAGGATTGACGATTGAGGATTGAGTATTGAGGATTGAGAATTGAGTATTGATTATTGAAGATTGAGTATCGAGGATTGATAATTGAGGATAGAGGATTGAGGATTGAGGATTGAGGATGAGGGCTAAGGGTTGAGGATTGAGGTTTGAGGACTGAGGACTGAGGATTGAGGATTGAGGATTGCAGATTGAGGATTGAGGATTGAGGGTTGAGGATTGAGGACGAGGACTGACGGTTGAGGATTGAGGTTTGAGGTTTGAGGATTGAGAATTGAGGATTGAGAATTGAGGATTGAGGATTGAAGATTGAGGATTGGGTATTGAGGATTGTAGAATGAGGTTTGAGGATTGAGGGTTGAGGATTGAGGATTGAAGATTGAAGATTGAGGATTGGGTATTGAGGATTGTAGAATGAGGTTTGAGGATTGAGGGTTGAGGATTGAGGATTGAAGATTGAGTATTGAGGATTGAAGACTGACGATTGAGGATTGAGGATTGAGGATTGAGGATTGAGGATTGAAGATTGAGTAGTGAGGATTGAAAATTGAGGATTGAGGATTCAGGATTGAGGATTGAGTATTGAGGATTGAAGATTGAGGATTGAGAATTGAGGATTGAGGATTGAGGATTGAAGATTGAGGATTGGGGACTGAGAGTTGAGGGTTGAGAATTGAGGATTGAGGATTGAGGATTGAAGATTGAGGATAGGGTGTTGATGATTGAAGAATGAGGATTGAGTATTGAGTATTGAGGATTGAGGATTGAAGATTGAATGTCGATGATTGAAGATTGAGGATCGAGGATTGAGCGTTGTGGATTGAGGACGAGGACTGAGGGTTGAGTATTGATGTTTGAGGTCTGAGGATTGAGGATTGAGTATTGAGAATTGAGGTTTGAGGATTGAGGATTGAGGATTGAGGATTGGGGATTGAACATTGAGGGTTGAGGATTGAAGATTGAGGATTGAGGATTGAGGATTGAGGATTCAGGATCGAGGATTGAGGATTGAGGATTGAGGTTTGAGTGTTGAGGTTTGAGTATTGAATCCTGAGAATTCAGGATATTCTATTGAGTACGGAGAATTGAGGATTGATGGTTGAGTATTGAGGATTGAGGATTGAGGATTGAGGATTGAGTATTGAGGATTGAGGATTGAGGATTGAAGATTGAATATTGATGATTGAAGACTGAGGATCGAGGATTGAGGGTTGTGGATTGAGGACGGGGACTGAGGGTTGAGTATTGATGTTTGTGGTCTGAGGATGGAGGATTGAGAATTGAGAATTGAGGACTAAGGATTGAGGATTGAAGATTGAGTATTGAGTATTGAAGACTGAGGATTGAGGATTGAGCATTGAGGATTGAGGATTGAAGATTGAGGATTGGCGACTGAGGATAGACGATTGAGGATTGAGTATTGAGGATTGAGAATTGAGGATTGATTATTGAAGATTGAGTATTGAGTATTGAAGATTGAGGATTGAGGATTGAGGATTGAGGATTGAGGATGAGGGCCGAGGGTTGAGGGTTGAGGTTTGAGGTCTGAGGACTGAGGATTGAGGATTGAGAATTGAGGATTGAGGATTGAGGATTGAAGATTGAGGATTGGGTATTGATGATTGAAGAATGAGGATTGAGTATTGAGGATTGAGGATTGAGGATTGAAGACTGAATATCGATGATTGAAGATTGAGGATCGAGGATTGAGGGTTGTGGATTGAGGACGAGGACTGAGGGTTGAGTATTGATGCTTGAGGTCTGAGGATTGAGGATTGAGTATTGAGAATTGAGGGTTGAGGATTCAGGATTGAGGATTGAGGATTGGGCATTGAAGACAGAGTATTGAGGATTGAAAATTGAGGATTGAGGATTGAGGATTCAGGATCGAGTATTGAGCATTGAGGATTGAGGGTTGAGTGTTGAGGTTTGAGTATTGAAACCTGAGAATTCAGGATATTCTATTGAGTATTGAGAATTGAGGATTGATGGTTGAGTATTGAGGATTGAGGATTGAGGATTGAGGATTGAGGATTGAGTATTGAGGATAGAAGATTGGGGATTGAGGATTGAGCATTGAGGATTGAGGATTGAGGATTGAGGATTGTAGATTGAGGATTGGGAATTGAGGATTGAAGAATGAGGATTGAGGATTGAGGACTGAGGATTGAGGATTGTAGATTGAGTACTGAGGATTGAAGATTGAGGGTTGAGGAATGAGGATTGAGGATTGAACATTGAGGATTGAGGATTGAGGATTGAGGATAGAGTATTGAGGATTGAAGCCTGGCGATTGAGGATTGAGGATTGAGGATTGAGGATTGAGAATGGAGGATTGAGGATTGAGTATTGAGGATTGAAGATTGAGGATTGAGGATTGAGGATTGAGGATTGAGGATTGAAGATTGAGGATTGGGGACTGAGTGTTGAGGGTTGAATGATGAGAATTGATGTTTGTGGATAGAGATTTGAAGATTGCAGGTTGAGTATTGAGTATTGAAAACTGTGAATTGATTATATTCTATTGAGGATTGAGAATTGACAACTGATTGTTGAGGACTGAGTTCTGAAGGTTGAGGATTCAGGATTGAGGATTCAGGTTTGAGTTTTGAAGACTGAGGAATGAGGATTGAGGATCGAGGATTGAGGATTGAGGATAGGGGATTGAGGTTTGAAGATTGAGGATTGGGTATTGCGGATTGAACATTGAGGATTGAGGATTGAGGATGGAGGATAGAGGATTGAGGTCTGAAGATTGAATATTGATGATTGAAGATTGAGGATTGAGGATTGATGGTTGTGGATTGAGGACGAGGGCTGAGGGCTGAGTACTGATGTTTGAGGTCTGTGGATTGAGGATTGAGTATTGAGAATTGAGGATTGAGGATTGAGGATTGAAGATTGAGGATTGAGTATTGAGGGTTGAAGAATGAGGATTGAGGATTGAGGATTGAGGATTGAGGATTGAAGACTGAGTATTGAGGATAGAAGATTGAGTATTGAGGATTGAGAATTCAGGATCGAGGATTAAGGATTGAGGATTGAAGATTGAGTATTGAGGATTGAAGATTGAGGATTGAGGATTGAGCATTGAGGATTGAGGATTGAAGATTGAGGATTGGCGATTGAGTATTGACGACTGAGGATTGAGGACTGACGATTGAGAATTGAGGATTGATTATTGAAGATTGAGTATTGAGGATTGTAGATTGAGGATTGAGGATTGAGTATTGAGGATTCAGGATTGAGGATTGAAGATTGAATATTGGTGATTGAAGGTTGAGGATCGAGGATTGAGGGTTGTGGATTGAGGACGAGGACTGATGGTTGAGTATTGATGTTTGAGGTCTGAGGGTTGAGGATTGAGGATTGAGTATTGAGGATTGAGGATTGAGGATTGAAGATTGAGTATTGAGGATTGAGGATTGAGGATTGAGGATTGAGGATTGAAGATTGAGGATTGGGGACTGAGAGTTGATGGTTGAGAATTGAGGATTGAGGATTGAGGATTGAAGATTGAGGATTGGGTGTTGATGATTGAAGAATGAGGATTGAGTATTGAGTATTGAGGATTGAGGATTGAAGATTGAGGATTGGGTGTTGATGATTGAAGAATGAGGATTGAGTATTGAGTATTGAGGATTGAGGATTGAAGGTTGAATATCGATGATTGAAGATTGAGGATCGAGGATTGAGGGTTGTGGATCGAGGACGAGGACTGAGGGTTGAGTATTGATGTTTGAGGTCTGAGGATTGAGGATTGAGTATTGAGAATTGAGGATTGAGGATTGAGGATTGAGGATAGAGGATTGAGGATTGGGGATTGAACATTGAGGGTTGAGGATTGAAGATTGAGGATTGAGGATTGAGGATTGAGGATTCAGGATCGAGGATTGAGGATTGAGGATTGAGGTTTGAGTGTTGAGGTTTGAGTATTGAATTCTGAGAATTCAGGATATTCTATTGAGTACGGAGAATTGAGGATTGATGGTTGAGTATTGAGGATTGAGGATTGAGGATTGGGGATCGAGTATTGAGGATTGAGGATTGAGGATTGAAGATTGAATATTGATGATTGAAGACTGAGGATCGAGGATTGAGGGTTGTGGATTGAGGACGAGGACTGAGGGTTGAGTATTGATGTTTGAGGTCTGAGGATGGAGGATTGAGGATTGAGAATTGAGGATTGAGGATTGAAGATTGACGATTGGGTATTGAGGATTGTAGAATGAGGTTTGAGGATTGAGGGTTGAGGATTGAGGGTTGAAGATTGAAGATTGAGGATTGGGTATTGAGGATTGTAGAATGAGGTTTGAGGATTGAGGATTGAGGATTGAGGATTGAAGATTGAGTATTGAGGATTGAAGACTGACGATTGAGGATTGAGGATTGAGGATTGAGAATTGAGGATTGAAGATTGAGTAGTGAGGATTGAACATTGAGGATTGAGGATTGAGGATTCAGGATTGAGGATTGAGGATTGAGGATTGAGTATTGAGGATTGAAGATTGAGGATTGAGAATTGAGGATTGAGGATTGAGGATTGAAGATTGAGGATTGGGGACTGAGAGTTGAGGGTTGAGAATTGAGGATTGAGGATTGAGGATTGAAGATTGAGGATTGGGTGTTTATGATTGAAGAATGAGGATTGAGTATTGAGCATTGAGGATTGAGGGTTGAAGATTGAGGATTGGCGACTGAGGATAGACGATTGAGGATTGAGTATTGAGGATTGAGAATTGAGGATTGATTATTGAAGATTGAGTATTGAGTATTGAAAATTGAGGATTGAGGATTGAGGATTGAGGATTGAGGATGAGGGCCGAGGGTTGAGGATTGAGGTTTGAGGACTGAGGACTGAGGATTGAGGATTGAGAATTGAGGAGTGAGGATTGAGGATTGAAGACTGAGGATTGGGTATTGATGATTGAAGAATGAGGATTGAGTATTGAGGATTGAGGATTGAGGATTGAAGACTGAATATCGATGACTGAAGATTGAGGATCGAGGATTGAGGGTTGTGGATTCAGGACGAGGACTGAGGGTTGAGTATTGATGCTTGAGGTCTGAGGATTGAGGATTTATTATTGAGAATTGAGGATTGAGGATTGAGGATTGAGGATTGAGGATTGGGCATTGAAGACTGAGTATTGAGGATTGAAGATTGAGGATTGAGGATTGAGGATTCAGGATCGAGGATTGAGGATTGAGGATTGAGGGTTGAGTGTTGAGGTTTGAGTATTGAATCCTGAGAATTCAGGATATTCTATTGAGTATTGAGAATTGAGGATTGTTGGTTGAGTATTGAGGATTGAGGATTGAGGATTGAGGATTGAGTATTGAGGATTGAGGATTGAGGATTGAAGATTGAATATTGATGATTGAAGATTGAGGATCGAGGATTGAGGGTTGTGGATTGAGGACGAGGACTGAGGGTTGAGTATTGATGTTTGAGGTCTGAGGATGGAGGATTGAGGATTGAGAATTGAGGATTGAGGATTGAGGACTAAGGATTGAGGATTGAAGATTGAGGATTGGGGACTGAGAGTTGAGGGTTGAGAATTGAGGATTGAGGATTGAGGATTGAAGATTGAGGATTGGGTGTTGATGATTGAAGAATGAGGATTGAGTATTGAGCATTGAGGATTGAGGGTTGAAGATTGAGGATTGGCGACTGAGGATAGACGATTGAGGATTGAGTATTGAGGATTGAGAATTGAGGATTGATTATTGAAGATTGAGTATTGAGTATTGAAAATTGAGGATTGAGGATTGAGTATTGAGGATTGAGGATTGAGGATGAGGGCCGAGGGTTGAGGATTGAGGTTTGAGGACTGAGGACTGAGGATTGAGGATTGAGAATTGAGGAGTGAGGATTGAGGATTGAAGATTGAGGATTGGGTATTGATGATTGAAGAATGAGGATTGAGTATTGAGGATTGAGGATTGAGGATTGAAGACTGAATATCGATGACTGAAAATTGAGGATCGAGGATTGAGGGTTGAGTATTGATGCTTGAGGTCTGAGGATTGAGGATTTATTATTGAGAATTGAGGATTGAGGATTGAGGATTGAGGATTGAGGATTGGGCATTGAAGACTGAGTATTGAGGATTGAAGATTGAGGATTGAGGATTGAGGATTCAGGATCGAGGATTGAGGATTGAGGATTGAGGGTTGAGTGTTGAGGTTTGAGTATTGAATCCTGAGAATTCAGGATATTCTATTGAGTATTGAGAATTGAGGATTGTTGGTTGAGTATTGAGGATTGAGGATTGAGGATTGAGGATTGAGGACGAGGACTGAGGGCTGAGTATTGATGTTTGAGGTCTGAGGATTGAGGATTGAGTATTGAGAATTGAGGATTGAGGATTGAGGATTGAAGATTGAGGATTGGGTATTGAGGGTTGAAGAATGAGGATTGAGGATTGAGGATTGAGGATTGAGGATTGAAGACTGAGTATTGAGGATTGAAGATTGAGTATTGAGGAGTGAGAATTCAGGATCGAGGATTAAGGATTGAGGTTTGAAGATTGAGTATTGAGGATTGAAGGTTGAGGATTGAGGATTGAGCATTGAGGATTGAGGATTGATGATTGAGGATTGGCGATTGAGGATTGACGACTGAGGATTGAGTACTGACGATTGAGAATTGAGGATTGATTATTGAAGATTGAGTATTGAGGATTGTAGATTGAGGATTGAGGATTGAGGATTGAGGATGAAGGCCGAGAGTTGAGGATTGAGGTTTGAGGACTGATGACTGAGGATGGAGGATTGAGAATTGAGGATTGAGGATTGAGGATTGAAGATTGAGGATTGGGTATTGAGGATTGAAGAATGAGGATTGAGTATTGAGGATTCTGGATTGAGGATTGAAGATTGAATATTGATGATTGAAGATTGAGGATCGAGGATTGAGGGTTGTGGATTGAGGACGAGGACTGATGGTTGAGTATTGATGTTTGAGGTCTGAGGATTGAGCATTGAGGATTGAGTATTGAGGATTGGGGATTGAGGATTGAAGATTGTGTATTGAGGATTGAGAATTGAGGATTGAGGATTGAGGATTGAGGATTGAGGATGTGGGCTAAGGGTTGAGGATTGAAGTTTGAGGTCTGAGGACTGAGGATTGAGGATTGAGTATTGAGGATTGAGAATTGAGGATTGAGGATTGAAGATTGAGGATTGGGTATTGAGGATTGTAGAATGAGGTTTGAGGATTGAGGGTTGAGGATTGAGGATTGAAGATTGAGAATTGAGGATTGAAGACTGACGATTGAGGATTGAGGATTGAGGATTGAGTATTGAGGACTGAAGATTGAGTTGTGAGGATTGAAAATTGAGGATTGAGGATTGAGGATTCAGGATTGAGGATTGAGGATTGAGGATTCAGTATTGAGGATTGAAGATTGAGGCTTGAGAATTGAGGATTGAGGATTGAGGATTGAGGATTGAGGATTGGGGACTGAGTGCTGAGGGTTGACAATTGAGGGTTGAGGATTGAGGATTGAAGATTGAGGATTGGGTGTTGATGATTGAAGAATGAGGATTGAGTATTGAGGATTGAGGATTGAGGATTGAAGATTGAGTATCGATGATTGAAGATTGAGGATCGAGGATTGAGTGTTGTGGATTGAGGACGAGGACTGAGGGATGAGTATTGATGTTTGAGGTCTGAGGATTGAGGATTGAGTATTGAGAATTGAGGATTGAGGATTGAGGATTCAGGATTGAGGATTGGGGATTGAAGACTGAGTATTGAGGATTGAAGATTGAGGATTGAGAATTGAGGATTCAGGATCGAGGATTGAGGATTGAGGATTGAGGGTTGAGTGTTGAGGTTTGAGTATTGAATCCTGAGAATTCAGGATATTCTATTGAGTATTGAGAATTGAGGATTGATGGTTGAGTATTGAGGATTGAGGATTGAGTATTGAGGATTGAGGATTGAAGCCTGGCGATTGAGGATTGAGGATTGAGGATTGAGAATGGAGGATTGAAGATTGAGAATTGAGGATTGAAGATTGAGGATTGAGGATTGAGTGTTGAGGATTGAGGATTGAATATTGAGGATTGGGGACTGAGTGTTGAGGGTTGAGTGATGAGTATTGATGTTTGTCGATAGAGATTTGAAGATTGCAGATTGAGTATTGAGTATTGAAAGCTGTGAATTGATGATATTCTATTGAGGATTGAGGATTGACAACTGATTGTTGAGGACTGAGTGCTGAAGATTGAGGATTCAGGATTGAGGATTGAGGATTGAGGATTGAAGATTGAGTACTGAGGATTGAAGATTGAGGGTTGAGGATTGAGGATTGAAGATTGAGGATTGGGTATTGAGGATTGAAGAATGAGGATTGAGTATTGAGGATTCAGGATTGAGGATTGAAGATTGAATATTGATGATTGAAGATTGAGGATCGAGGATTGAGGGTTGTGGATTGAGGACGAGGACTGATGGTTGAGTATTGATGTTTGAGGTCTGAGGATTGAGGATTGAGGATTGAGTATTGAGGATTGGGGATTGAGGATTGAAGATTGAGTATTGAGGATTGAGAATTGAGGATTGAGGATTGAGGATTGAGGATGTGGGCTAAGGGTTGAGGATTGAAGGTTGAGGTCTGAGGACTGAGGATTGAGGATTGAGTATTGAGGATTGAGAATTGAGGATTGAGGATTGAAGATTGAGGATTGGGTATTGAGGATTGTAGAATGAGGTTTGAGGATTGAGGGTTGAGGATTGAGGATTGAAGATTGAGAATTGAGGATTGAAGACTGACGATTGAGGATTGAGGATTGAGGATTGAGGACTGTGGACTGAAGATTGAGTTGTGAGGATTGAAAATTGAGGATTGAGGATTGAGGATTCAGGATTGAGGATTGAGGATTGAGGATTCAGTATTGAGGATTGAAGATTGAGGATTGAGGATTGAGGATTGAGGATTGAGGATTGAAGATTGAGGATAGGGGACTGAGTGCTGAGGGTTGACAATTGAGGATTGAGGATTGAGGATTGAAGATTGAGGATTGGGTGTTGATGATTGAAGAATGAGGATTGAGTATTGAGGATTGAGGATTGAGGATTGAAGATTGAGTATCGATGATTGAAGATTGAGGATCGAGGATTGAGGGTTGTGGATTGAGGACGAGGACTGAGGGTTGAGTATTGATGATTGAGGTCTGAGGATTGAGGATTGAGTATTGAGAATTGAGGATTGAGGATTGAGGATTCAGGATTGAGGATTGGGGATTGAAGACTGAGTATTGAGGATTGAAGATTGAGGATTGAGAATTGAGGATTCAGGATCGAGGATTGAGGATTGAGGATTGAGGGTTGAGTGTTGAGGTTTGAGTATTGAATCCTGAGAATTCAGGATATTCTATTGAGTATTGAGAATTGAGAATTGATGGTTGAGTATTGAGGATTGAGGATTGAGTATTGAGGATTGAGGATTAAAGCCTGGCGATTGAGGATTGAGGATTGAGGATTGAGGATTGAGAATGGAGGATTGAAGATTGAGAATTGAGGATTGAAGATTGAGGATTGAGGATTGAGTGTTGAGGATTGAGGATTGAAGATTGAGGATTGGGGACTGAGTGTTGAGGGTTGAGTGATGAGTATTGATGTTTGTCGATAGAGATTTGAAGATTGCAGATTGAGTATTGAGTATTGAAAGCTGTGAATTGATGATATTCTATTGAGGATTGAGGATTGACAACTGATTGTTGAGGACTGAGTGCTGAAGATTGAGGATTCAGGATTGAGGATTGAGGATTGAGGATTGAAGATTGAGTACTGAGGATTGAAGATTGAGGGTTGAGGATTGAGGATTGAAAATTGAGGATTTGGGACTGAGGATTGAGGATTGAGTGATGAGAATTGATGTTTGTGGATAGAGACTTGAAGATTGCAGATTGAGTATTGAGTATTGAAAACTGTGAATTGATGATATTCTATTGAGGATTGTGGATTGACGTCTGATCGTTGAGGTCTGATGTCTGAAGATTGATGATTCAGGATTGAGGATTCAGGATTGAGGTTTGAGGACTGATGATTGAGGATTGAGGATTGAGGCTTGAGGATTGAGGATTGAGGAATGAGGATGATGGCTAAGGGTTGAGGATTGAGGTTTGAGGACTGAGGACTGAGGATCGAGGATTGAGAGTTGAGTATTGAGGATTGAGGATTGAAGATTGAGGATTAGGTATTGAGGATTGAAGTATGAGGATTGGATATTGAGGATTGACGAATGAGGATTGAGCATTGAAGATTGAGTATTGAGGATTGAAGATTGAGGATTGAGAATTGAGGATTGAGGATTGAGGATTGAAGATTGAGGATTGGGGATTGAAGATTGACGATTGAGGATTGAGTATTGAGGATTGAGTATTGAGGTTTGATTATTGAAGATTGAGTATTGAGGATTGACGATAGAGGATTGAGGATTGAGGGTTGAGGATTGAGCACGAGGACTGACGGTTGAGGATTGAGGTTTGAGGGTTGAGGATTGAGGATTGAGGACTCAGGATTGAGGATTGAGGATTGAGCATTGACGACTGAGGTTTGGGGACTGAGGATTGAGGACTGAGGATTGAGGACTGAGGATTGAGGTGTGAGGATTGAGGACTGAGGATTGAACATTGAGGATTGGGTATCGCGGATTGAACATTGAGGATTGAGGATTCAGAATTGAGTATTGAGGATTGAGGACTGAAGGTTGTATATTGATGATTGAAGATTGAGGATTGAGGATTGAGGGTTGTGGATTGAGGACGAGGTCTGAGGGTTGAGTCTTGATGTTTGAGGTCTGAGGATCGAGGATTGAGAATTGAGAACTGAGGATTGAGGATTGAGGATTGAAGATTTAGGATTGGGTATTGAGGATTGAAGAATGAGGATTGAGGATTGAGGATTGAGGATTGAGGATTGAAGATTGAGTATTGAGGATTGAAGATTGGCGATTGAGGATTGTGGATTGAGGATTGAGTATTGAAGACTGAGGATTGAAGATTGAGTATTGAGGATTGAAGATTGAGGATTGAGGTTTGGGGACTGAGGATTGAGGATTGAGGATTGAGGATTGAGGATTGAGGATTGAGGATTGAGGATTGAGGACTGAAGGTTGTATATTGATGATTGAAGATTGAGGGTAGAGGATTGAGGGTTGTGTATTGAGGACGAGGACTGAGGGCTGAGTATTGATGTTTGAGGTCTGAGGATTGAGGATTGAGTATTGAGAATTGAGGATTGAGGATTGAGGATTGAAGATTGAGGATTGGGTATTGAGGGTTGAAGAATGAGGATTGAGGATTGAGGATTGAGGATTGAGGATTGAAGACTGAGTATTGAGGATTGAAGATTGAGTATTGAGGAGTGAGAATTCAGGATCGAGGATTGAGGTTTGAGGATTGAGGGTTGAGTGTTGAGGTTTGAGTATTGAATCCTGAGAATTCAGGATATTCTATTGAGTATTGAGAATTGAGGATTGATGGTTGAGTATTGAGGATTGAGGATTGAGTATTGAGGATTGAGGATTGAAGCCTGGCGACTGAGGATTGAGGAATGAGGATTGAGGATTGAGAATGGAGGATTGAAGATTGAGAATTGAGGATTGAAGATTGAGGATTGAGGATTGAGTGTTGAGGATTGAGGATTGAAGATTGAGGGTTGGGGACTGAGTGTTGAGGGTTGAGTGATGAGTATTGATGTTTGTCGATAGAGATTTGAAGATTGCAGATTGAGTATTGAGTATTGAAAGCTGTGAATTGATGATATTCTATTGAGGATTGAGGATTGACAACTGATTGTTGAGGACTGAGTGCTGAAGATTGAGGATTCAGGATTGAAGATTCAGTATTGAGGATTGAAGATTGAGGATTGAGGTTTGCGCACTGAGGATTGAGGATTGACGATTGAGGATTGAGGATTGAGGATTGAGTATTGAGGATTGACCATTGAGGATTGGGTATCGCGGATCGAACATTAAGGATTGAGGATTGAGTATTGAGTATTGAGGATTGAGGACTGAAGATTGTATATTGATGATTGAAGATTGAGGATTGAGGATTGAGGGTTGTGGATTGAGGACGAGGTCTGAGGGTTCAGTATTGATGTCTGAGGTCCGAGGATAGGGGATTGAGGATTGAGAATTGAGGATTGAGGATTGAGGATTGAGGATTGAGGATTGAGGATTGACGATTGAAGATTGAGGATTGGGGATTGAAGATTGACGATTGAGGATTGAGTATTGAGGATTGAGTATTGAGGATTGATTATTGAAGATTGAGTATTGAGGATTGACGATAGAGGATTGAGGATTGAGGGTTGAGGATTGAGCACGAGGACTGACGGTTGAGGATTGAGGTTTGAGGATTGAGGATTGAGGATTGAGGACTCAGGATTGAGGATTGAGGATTGAGCATTGAGGATTGAGGTTTGGGGACTGAGGATTGAGGACTGAGGATTGAGGACTGAGGATTGAGGAGTGAGGATTGAGGATTGAGGATTGAACATTGAGGATTGGGTATCGCGGATTGAACATTGAGGATTGAGGATTGAGAATTGAGTATTGAGGATTGAGGACTGAAGGTTGTATATTGATGGTTGAAGATTGAGGATTGAGGATTGAGGGTTGTGGATTGAGGACGAGGTCTGAGGGTTGAGTCTTGATGTTTGAGGTCTGAGGATCGAGGATTGAGAATAGAGAACTGAGGATTGAGGATTGAGGATTGAAGATTTAGGATTGGGTATTGAGGATTGAAGAATGAGGATTGAGGATTGGCGATTGAGGACTGAGGATTGAAGATTGAGTATTAAGGATTGAAGATTGACGATTGAGGATTGTGGATTTAGGATTGAGTATTGAAGACTGAGGATTGAAGATTGAGTATTGAGGATTGAAGATTGAGGATTGAGGTTTGGGGACTGAGGATTGAGGACTGAGGATTGAGGATTGAGGATTGAGGATTGAGGATTGAGTATTGAGGATTGAACATTGAGGATTGGGTAACGCGGATTGAACATTAAGGATTGAGGATTGAGGATTGTGTATTGAGGATTGAGGAGTGAAGGTTGTATATTGATGATTGAAGATTGAGGGTAGAGGATTGAGGGTTGTGGATTGAGGACGATGACTGAGGGTTGAGTATTGATGTTTGAGGTCCGAGGATCGAGGATTGAGGATTGGGAATTGAGGATTGAGGATTGAGGATTGAAGATTGAGGATTGGGTATTGAGGATTGAAGAATGAAGATTGAGGATAGAGGATTGAGGATAGAGGAATGAAGAATGAGGGTTGAGGATAGAGGATTGAGGATTGAGGATTGAATATTGAGGATTGGGGACTGAGTGTTGAGGATTGAGGATTGAAGATTGAGGATTGGGGTCTGAGTGTTGAGAGTTGAGTGATGAGAATTGAAGTTTGTGGATAGAGGTTTGAAGATTGCAGATTGAGTATTGAGTAGTGAAAGCTGTGAATTGTGGATATTCTATTGAGGATTGAGGATTGTCGACTGATTGTTGAGGTCTGTGGTCTGAAGATTGAGTACTGAGGATTGAAGATTGAGGATTGGGGATTAAGGATTGAGGATTGAGGATTGAGGATGAGGGCTGAGGGTTGAGGATTGAGGTTTGAAGACTGAAGATTGAGGATTGAGGGTTGAGGATGGGAGCTGTGGGTTGAGTATTGAGGTTTGAGGACTGAGGACTGAGGATTGAGGATTGAGGATTGAGAATTGAGGATTGAGGATTGAGGATTGAAGATTGAGGATTGAGTATTGAGGATTGAAGCTTGACGATTGAGGATTGTGGATTGAGGATTGAGTATTGAAGATTAAGTATTGAAGATTCAGTATTGAGGATTGAAGATTGAGGATTGAGGTTTGGGCACTGAGGATTGAGGATTGACGATTGAGGATTGAGGATTGAGGATTGAGTATTGAGGATTGAACATTGAGGATTGGGTATCGCGGATTGAACATTAAGGATTGAGGATTGAGGATTGAGTATTGAGGATTGAGGACTGAAGATTGTATATTGATGATTGAAGATTGAGGATTGAGGATTGAGGGTTGTGGATTGAGGACGAGGACTGAGGGTTGAGTATTGATGTTTGAGGTCCGAGGATCGGGGATTGAGGATTGAGAATTGAGGATTGAGGATTGAGGATTGAGGATTGAGGATTGAGGATTGAGGATTGAAGATTGAGGATTGGGGATTGAAGATTGACGATTGAGGATTGAGTATTGAGGATTGAGTATTGAGGATTGATTATTGAAGATTGAGTATTGAGGATTGACGATAGAGGATTGAGGATTGAGGGTTGAGGATTGAGCACGAGGACTGACGGTTGAGGATTGAGGTTTGAGGATTGAGGATTGAGGATTGAGGACTCAGGATTGAGGATTGAGGATTGAGCATTGATGATTGAGGTTTGGGGACTGAGGATTGAGGACTGAGGATTGAGGACTGAGGATTGAGGAGTGAGGATTGAGGATTGAGGATTGAACATTGAGGATTGGGTATCGCGGATTGAACATTGAGGATTGAGGATTGAGGATTGAGTATTGAGGATTGAGGACTGAAGGTTGTATATTGATGATTGAAGATTGAGGATTGAGGATTCAGGGTTGTGGATTGAGCACGAGGTCTGAGGGTTGAGTCTTGATGTTTGAGGTCTGAGGATCGAGGATTGAGAATGGAGAACTGAGGATTGAGGATTGAGGATTGAAGATTTAGGATTGGGTATTGAGGACTGAAGAATGAGGATTGAGGATTGAGGATTGAGGATTGAGGATTGAAGATTGAGTATTAAGGATTGAAGATTGACGATTGAGGATTGTGGATTGAGGATTGAGTATTGATGACTGAGGGTTGAAGATTGAGTATTGAGGATTGAAGATTGAGGATTGAGGTTTGGGGACTGAGGATTGAGGATTGAGGATTGAGGATTGAGGATTGAGGATTGAGGATTGAGGATTGATTATTGAGGATTGAACATTGAGGATTGGGTAACGCGGATTGAACATTAAGGATTGAGGATTGAGGATTGTGTATTGAGGATTGAGGACTGAAGGTTGTATATTGATGATTGAAGATTGAGGGTAGAGGATTGAGGGTTGTGGATTGAGGACGATGACTGAGGGTTGAGTATTGATGTTTGAGGTCCGAGGATCGAGGATTGAGGATTGGGAATTGAGGATTGAGGATTGAGGATTGAAGATTGAGGATTGGGGACTGAGTGCTGAGGGTTGAGAATTGAGGATTGAGGATTGAGGATTGAAGATTGAGGATTGGGGACTGAGTGATGAGGGTTGAATGATGAGAATTGATGTTTGTGGATAGAGATTTGAAGATTGCAGATTGAGTATTGAGTATTGAAATCTGTGAATTGATTATATTTTATTGAGGATTGAGAATTGACAACTGATTGTTGAGGACTGAGTTCTGAAGGTTGAGGATGCAGGATTGAGGATTCAGGTTTGAGTTTTGAGGACTGTGGATTGAGGATTGAGGATCGAGGATTGAGGATTGAGGATAGGGGATTGAGGATTGAAGATTGAGGATTGGGTATTGCGGATTGAACATTGAGGATTGAGGATTGAGGACTGAGGATAGAGGATTGAGGACTGAAGATTGAATATTGATGATTGGAGATTGAGGATTGAGGATTGATGGTTGTGGATTGAGGACGAGGACTGAGGGCTGAGTATTGATGTTTGGGGTCTGAGGATTGAGGATTGAGTATTGAGAATTGAGGATTGAGGATTGAGGATTGAAGATTGAGGATTGGGTATTGAGGGTTGAAGAATGAGGATCGAGGATTGAGGATTGAGGATTGAGGATTGAAGACTGAGTATTGAGGATTGAAGATTGAGTATTGAGGATTGAGGATTCAGGATCGAGGATTAAGGATTGAGGATTGAAGATTGAGTATTGAGGATTGAAGACTGAGGATTGAGGATTGAGCATTGAGGATTGAGGATTGAAGATTGAGGATTGGCGATTGAGGATTGACGATTGAGAATTGAGTACTGAGGATTGAGAATTGAGGATTGAAGATTGAGGACTGAGGATTGAGGATTGCAGAATGAGTACTGTGGATTGAAGGTTGAGGGTTGAGGATTGAGGATTGAGGATTGAGCATTGAGGATTGAGGATTGAGGATTGAGGATTGAAGATTGAGTAGTGAGGATTGAAAATTGAGGATTGAGGATTCAGGATTCAGGATTGAGGGTTGAGGGTTGACGATTGAGGATTGGGTATTGAGGATTGTAGAATGAGGTTTGAGGATTGAGGGTTGAGGATTGAGGATTGAATATTGATGATTGAAGATTGAGGATTGAGGATTGATGGTTGTGGATTGAGGACGAGGACTGAGGGCTGAGTATTGATGTTTGAGGTCTGAGGATTGAGGATTGAGTATTGAGAATTGAGGATTGAGGATTGAGGATTGAAGATTGAGGATTGGGTATTGAGGGTTGAAGAATGAGGATCGAGGATTGAGGATTGAGGATTGAGGATTGAAGACTGAGTATTGAGGATTGAAGATGGAGTATTGAGGATTGAGGATTCAGGATCGAGGATTAAGGATTGAGGATTGAAGATTGAGTATTGAGGATTGAAGATTGAGGATTGAGGATTGAGCATTGAGGATTGAGGATTGAAGATTGAGTATTGGCGATTGAGGATTGACGATTGAGAATTGAGTACTGAGGATTGAGAATTGAGGATTGAAGATTGAGGTCTGAGGATTGAGGATTGCAGAATGAGTACTGTGGATTGAAGGTTGAGGGTTGAGGATTGAGGATTGAGGATTGAGCATTGAGGATTGAGGATTGAGGATTGAGGATTGAAGACAGAGTATTGAGGATTGGAGATTGAGGGTTGGGTATGGAGGATTGAAGAATGAGGATTGAGGAGTGAGGATTGAGGATTGAGGATTGAAGATTGAGTATTGAGGATTGAAGATTGAGTATTGAGGATTGGGGATTGAGGATTGAGGATTGAGGATTGAAGATTGAGGATTGGGGATTGAGGATTGACGATTGAGGATTGAGTATTGAGGATTGAGAATTGAGTATTGATTATTGAAGATTGAGTATCGAGGATTGATAATTGAGGATAGAGGATTGAGGATTGAGGATTGAGGATGAGGGCTAAGGGTTGAGGATTGAGGTTTGAGGACTGAGGACTGAGGATTGAGGATTGAGGATTGCAGATTGAGGATTGAGGATTGAGGGTTGAGGATTGAGGACGAGGACTGACGGTTGAGGATTGAGGTTTGATGTTTGAGGATTGAGAATTGAGGATTGAGAATTGAGGATTGAGGATTGAAGATTGAGGATTGGGTATTGAGGATTGTAGAATGAGGTTTGAGGATTGAGGGTTGAGGATTGAGGATTGAAGATTGAAGATTGAGGATTGGGTATTGAGGATTGTAGAATGAGGTTTGAGGATTGAGGGTTGAGGATTGAGGATTGAAGATTGAGTATTGAGGATTGAAGACTGACGATTGAGGATTGAGGATTGAGGATTGAGGATTGAGGATTGAAGATTGAGTAGTGAGGATTGAAAATTGAGGATTGAGGATTCAGGATTGAGGATTGAGTATTGAGGATTGAAGATTGAGGATTGAGAATTGAGGATTGAGGATTGAGGATTGAAGATTGAGGATTGGGGACTGAGAGTTGAGGGTTGAGAATTGAGGATTGAGGATTGAGGATTGAAGATTGAGGATAGGGTGTTGATGATTGAAGAATGAGGATTGAGTATTGAGTATTGAGGATTGAGGATTGAAGATTGAATATCGATGATTGAAGATTGAGGATCGAGGATTGAGCGTTGTGGATTGAGGACGAGGACTGAGGGTTGAGTATTGATGTTTGAGGTCTGAGGATTGAGGATTGAGTATTGAGAATTGAGGTTTGAGGATTGAGGATTGAGGATTGAGGATTGGGGATTGAACATTGAGGGTTGAGGATTGAAGATTGAGGATTGAGGATTGAGGATTGAGGATTCAGGATCGAGGATTGAGGATTGAGGATTGAGGTTTGAGTGTTGAGGTTTGAGTATTGAATCCTGAGAATTCAGGATATTCTATTGAGTACGGAGAATTGAGGATTGATGGTTGAGTATTGAGGATTGAGGATTGAGGATTGAGGATTGAGTATTGAGGATTGAGGATTGAGGATTGAAGATTGAATATTGATGATTGAAGACTGAGGATCGAGGATTGAGGGTTGTGGATTGAGGACGGGGACTGAGGGTTGAGTATTGATGTTTGTGGTCTGAGGATGGAGGATTGAGAATTGAGAATTGAGGACTAAGGATTGAGGATTGAAGATTGAGTATTGAGTATTGAAGACTGAGGATTGAGGATTGAGCATTGAGGATTGAGGATTGAAGATTGAGGATTGGCGACTGAGGATAGACGATTGAGGATTGAGTATTGAGGATTGAGAATTGAGGATTGATTATTGAAGATTGAGTATTGAGTATTGAAGATTGAGGATTGAGGATTGAGGATTGAGGATTGAGGATGAGGGCCGAGGGTTGAGGGTTGAGGTTTGAGGTCTGAGGACTGAGGATTGAGGATTGAGAATTGAGGATTGAGGATTGAGGATTGAAGATTGAGGATTGGGTATTGATGATTGAAGAATGAGGATTGAGTATTGAGGATTGAGGATTGAGGATTGAAGACTGAATATCGATGATTGAAGATTGAGGATCGAGGATTGAGGGTTGTGGATTGAGGACGAGGACTGAGGGTTGAGTATTGATGCTTGAGGTCTGAGGATTGAGGATTGAGTATTGAGAATTGAGGATTGAGGATTCAGGATTGAGGATTGAGGATTGGGCATTGAAGACAGAGTATTGAGGATTGAAAATTGAGGATTGAGGATTGAGGATTCAGGATCGAGTATTGAGCATTGAGGATTGAGGGTTGAGTGTTGAGGTTTGAGTATTGAAACCTGAGAATTCAGGATATTCTATTGAGTATTGAGAATTGAGGATTGATGGTTGAGTATTGAGGATTGAGGATTGAGGATTGAGGATTGAGGATTGAGTATTGAGGATAGAAGATTGGGGATTGAGGATTGAGCATTGAGGATTGAGGATTGAGGATTGAGGATTGTAGATTGAGGATTGGGAATTGAGGATTGAAGAATGAGGATTGAGGATTGAGGACTGAGGATTGAGGATTGTAGATTGAGTACTGAGGATTGAAGATTGAGGGTTGAGGAATGAGGATTGAGGATTGAACATTGAGGATTGAGGATTGAGGATTGAGGATAGAGTATTGAGGATTGAAGCCTGGCGATTGAGGATTGAGGATTGAGGATTGAGGATTGAGAATGGAGGATTGAGGATTGAGTATTGAGGATTGAAGATTGAGGATTGAGGATTGAGGATTGAGGATTGAGGATTGAAGATTGAGGATTGGGGACTGAGTGTTGAGGGTTGAATGATGAGAATTGATGTTTGTGGATAGAGATTTGAAGATTGCAGGTTGAGTATTGAGTATTGAAAACTGTGAATTGATTATATTCTATTGAGGATTGAGAATTGACAACTGATTGTTGAGGACTGAGTTCTGAAGGTTGAGGATTCAGGATTGAGGATTCAGGTTTGAGTTTTGAAGACTGAGGAATGAGGATTGAGGATCGAGGATTGAGGATTGAGGATAGGGGATTGAGGTTTGAAGATTGAGGATTGGGTATTGCGGATTGAACATTGAGGATTGAGGATTGAGGATGGAGGATAGAGGATTGAGGTCTGAAGATTGAATATTGATGATTGAAGATTGAGGATTGAGGATTGATGGTTGTGGATTGAGGACGAGGGCTGAGGGCTGAGTACTGATGTTTGAGGTCTGTGGATTGAGGATTGAGTATTGAGAATTGAGGATTGAGGATTGAGGATTGAAGATTGAGGATTGAGTATTGAGGGTTGAAGAATGAGGATTGAGGATTGAGGATTGAGGATTGAGGATTGAAGACTGAGTATTGAGGATAGAAGATTGAGTATTGAGGATTGAGAATTCAGGATCGAGGATTAAGGATTGAGGATTGAAGATTGAGTATTGAGGATTGAAGATTGAGGATTGAGGATTGAGCATTGAGGATTGAGGATTGAAGATTGAGGATTGGCGATTGAGTATTGACGACTGAGGATTGAGGACTGACGATTGAGAATTGAGGATTGATTATTGAAGATTGAGTATTGAGGATTGTAGATTGAGGATTGAGGATTGAGTATTGAGGATTCAGGATTGAGGATTGAAGATTGAATATTGGTGATTGAAGGTTGAGGATCGAGGATTGAGGGTTGTGGATTGAGGACGAGGACTGATGGTTGAGTATTGATGTTTGAGGTCTGAGGGTTGAGGATTGAGGATTGAGTATTGAGGATTGAGGATTGAGGATTGAAGATTGAGTATTGAGGATTGAGGATTGAGGATTGAGGATTGAGGATTGAAGATTGAGGATTGGGGACTGAGAGTTGATGGTTGAGAATTGAGGATTGAGGATTGAGGATTGAAGATTGAGGATTGGGTGTTGATGATTGAAGAATGAGGATTGAGTATTGAGTATTGAGGATTGAGGATTGAAGATTGAGGATTGGGTGTTGATGATTGAAGAATGAGGATTGAGTATTGAGTATTGAGGATTGAGGATTGAAGGTTGAATATCGATGATTGAAGATTGAGGATCGAGGATTGAGGGTTGTGGATCGAGGACGAGGACTGAGGGTTGAGTATTGATGTTTGAGGTCTGAGGATTGAGGATTGAGTATTGAGAATTGAGGATTGAGGATTGAGGATTGAGGATAGAGGATTGAGGATTGGGGATTGAACATTGAGGGTTGAGGATTGAAGATTGAGGATTGAGGATTGAGGATTGAGGATTCAGGATCGAGGATTGAGGATTGAGGATTGAGGTTTGAGTGTTGAGGTTTGAGTATTGAATTCTGAGAATTCAGGATATTCTATTGAGTACGGAGAATTGAGGATTGATGGTTGAGTATTGAGGATTGAGGATTGAGGATTGGGGATCGAGTATTGAGGATTGAGGATTGAGGATTGAAGATTGAATATTGATGATTGAAGACTGAGGATCGAGGATTGAGGGTTGTGGATTGAGGACGAGGACTGAGGGTTGAGTATTGATGTTTGAGGTCTGAGGATGGAGGATTGAGGATTGAGAATTGAGGATTGAGGATTGAAGATTGACGATTGGGTATTGAGGATTGTAGAATGAGGTTTGAGGATTGAGGGTTGAGGATTGAGGGTTGAAGATTGAAGATTGAGGATTGGGTATTGAGGATTGTAGAATGAGGTTTGAGGATTGAGGATTGAGGATTGAGGATTGAAGATTGAGTATTGAGGATTGAAGACTGACGATTGAGGATTGAGGATTGAGGATTGAGAATTGAGGATTGAAGATTGAGTAGTGAGGATTGAACATTGAGGATTGAGGATTGAGGATTCAGGATTGAGGATTGAGGATTGAGGATTGAGTATTGAGGATTGAAGATTGAGGATTGAGAATTGAGGATTGAGGATTGAGGATTGAAGATTGAGGATTGGGGACTGAGAGTTGAGGGTTGAGAATTGAGGATTGAGGATTGAGGATTGAAGATTGAGGATTGGGTGTTTATGATTGAAGAATGAGGATTGAGTATTGAGCATTGAGGATTGAGGGTTGAAGATTGAGGATTGGCGACTGAGGATAGACGATTGAGGATTGAGTATTGAGGATTGAGAATTGAGGATTGATTATTGAAGATTGAGTATTGAGTATTGAAAATTGAGGATTGAGGATTGAGGATTGAGGATTGAGGATGAGGGCCGAGGGTTGAGGATTGAGGTTTGAGGACTGAGGACTGAGGATTGAGGATTGAGAATTGAGGAGTGAGGATTGAGGATTGAAGACTGAGGATTGGGTATTGATGATTGAAGAATGAGGATTGAGTATTGAGGATTGAGGATTGAGGATTGAAGACTGAATATCGATGACTGAAGATTGAGGATCGAGGATTGAGGGTTGTGGATTCAGGACGAGGACTGAGGGTTGAGTATTGATGCTTGAGGTCTGAGGATTGAGGATTTATTATTGAGAATTGAGGATTGAGGATTGAGGATTGAGGATTGAGGATTGGGCATTGAAGACTGAGTATTGAGGATTGAAGATTGAGGATTGAGGATTGAGGATTCAGGATCGAGGATTGAGGATTGAGGATTGAGGGTTGAGTGTTGAGGTTTGAGTATTGAATCCTGAGAATTCAGGATATTCTATTGAGTATTGAGAATTGAGGATTGTTGGTTGAGTATTGAGGATTGAGGATTGAGGATTGAGGATTGAGTATTGAGGATTGAGGATTGAGGATTGAAGATTGAATATTGATGATTGAAGATTGAGGATCGAGGATTGAGGGTTGTGGATTGAGGACGAGGACTGAGGGTTGAGTATTGATGTTTGAGGTCTGAGGATGGAGGATTGAGGATTGAGAATTGAGGATTGAGGATTGAGGACTAAGGATTGAGGATTGAAGATTGAGGATTGGGGACTGAGAGTTGAGGGTTGAGAATTGAGGATTGAGGATTGAGGATTGAAGATTGAGGATTGGGTGTTGATGATTGAAGAATGAGGATTGAGTATTGAGCATTGAGGATTGAGGGTTGAAGATTGAGGATTGGCGACTGAGGATAGACGATTGAGGATTGAGTATTGAGGATTGAGAATTGAGGATTGATTATTGAAGATTGAGTATTGAGTATTGAAAATTGAGGATTGAGGATTGAGGATTGAGGATTGAGGATTGAGGATGAGGGCCGAGGGTTGAGGATTGAGGTTTGAGGACTGAGGACTGAGGATTGAGGATTGAGAATTGAGGAGTGAGGATTGAGGATTGAAGATTGAGGATTGGGTATTGATGATTGAAGAATGAGGATTGAGTATTGAGGATTGAGGATTGAGGATTGAAGACTGAATATCGATGACTGAAAATTGAGGATCGAGGATTGAGGGTTGAGTATTGATGCTTGAGGTCTGAGGATTGAGGATTTATTATTGAGAATTGAGGATTGAGGATTGAGGATTGAGGATTGAGGATTGGGCATTGAAGACTGAGTATTGAGGATTGAAGATTGAGGATTGAGGATTGAGGATTCAGGATCGAGGATTGAGGATTGAGGATTGAGGGTTGAGTGTTGAGGTTTGAGTATTGAATCCTGAGAATTCAGGATATTCTATTGAGTATTGAGAATTGAGGATTGTTGGTTGAGTATTGAGGATTGAGGATTGAGGATTGAGGATTGAGTATTGAGGATTGAGGATTGAGGATTGAAGATTGAATATTGATGATTGAAGATTGAGGATCGAGGATTGAGGGTTGTGGATTGAGGACGAGGACTGAGGGTTGAGTATTGATGTTTGAGGTCTGAGGATGGAGGATTGAGGATTGAGAATTGAGGATTGAGGATTGAGGACTAAGGATTGAGGATTGAAGATTGAGGATTGGGGACTGAGAGTTGAGGGTTGAGAATTGAGGATTGAGGATTGAGGATTGAAGATTGAGGATTGGGTGTTGATGATTGAAGAATGAGGATTGAGTATTGAGCATTGAGGATTGAGGGTTGAAGATTGAGGATTGGCGACTGAGGATAGACGATTGAGGATTGAGTATTGAGGATTGAGAATTGAGGATTGATTATTGAAGATTGAGTATTGAGTATTGAAAATTGAGGATTGAGGATTGAGGATTGAGGATTGAGGATGAGGGCCGAGGGTTGAGGATTGAGGTTTGAGGACTGAGGACTGAGGATTGAGGATTGAGAATTGAGGAGTGAGGATTGAGGATTGAAGATTGAGGATTGGGTATTGATGATTGAAGAATGAGGATTGAGTATTGAGGATTGAGGATTGAGGATTGAAGACTGAATATCGATGACTGAAGATTGAGGATCGAGGATTGAGGGTTGTGGATTGAGGACGAGGACTGAGGGTTGAGTATTGATGCTTGAGGTCTGAGGATTGAGGATTTATTATTGAGAATTGAGGATTGAGGATTGAGGATTGAGGATTGAGGATTGGGCATTGAAGACTGAGTATTGAGGATTGAAGATTGAGGATTGAGGATTGAGGATTCAGGATCGAGGATTGAGGATTGAGGATTGAGGGTTGAGTGTTGAGGTTTGAGTATTGAATCCTGAGAATTCAGGATATTCTATTGAGTATTGAGAATTGAGGATTGTTGGTTGAGTATTGAGGATTGAGGATTGAGGACGAGGACTGAGGGCTGAGTATTGATGTTTGAGGTCTGAGGATTGAGGATTGAGTATTGAGAATTGAGGATTGAGGATTGAGGATTGAAGATTGAGGATTGGGTATTGAGGGTTGAAGAATGAGGATTGAGGATTGAGGATTGAGGATTGAGGATTGAAGACTGAGTATTGAGGATTGAAGATTGAGTATTGAGGAGTGAGAATTCAGGATCGAGGATTAAGGATTGAGGTTTGAAGATTGAGTATTGAGGATTGAAGGTTGAGGATTGAGGATTGAGCATTGAGGATTGAGGATTGATGATTGAGGATTGGCGATTGAGGATTGACGACTGAGGATTGAGTACTGACGATTGAGAATTGAGGATTGATTATTGAAGATTGAGTATTGAGGATTGTAGATTGAGGATTGAGGATTGAGGATTGAGGATGAAGGCCGAGAGTTGAGGATTGAGGTTTGAGGACTGATGACTGAGGATGGAGGATTGAGAATTGAGGATTGAGGATTGAGGATTGAAGATTGAGGATTGGGTATTGAGGATTGAAGAATGAGGATTGAGTATTGAGGATTCTGGATTGAGGATTGAAGATTGAATATTGATGATTGAAGATTGAGGATCGAGGATTGAGGGTTGTGGATTGAGGACGAGGACTGATGGTTGAGTATTGATGTTTGAGGTCTGAGGATTGAGCATTGAGGATTGAGTATTGAGGATTGGGGATTGAGGATTGAAGATTGTGTATTGAGGATTGAGAATTGAGGATTGAGGATTGAGGATTGAGGATTGAGGATGTGGGCTAAGGGTTGAGGATTGAAGTTTGAGGTCTGAGGACTGAGGATTGAGGATTGAGTATTGAGGATTGAGAATTGAGGATTGAGGATTGAAGATTGAGGATTGGGTATTGAGGATTGTAGAATGAGGTTTGAGGATTGAGGGTTGAGGATTGAGGATTGAAGATTGAGAATTGAGGATTGAAGACTGACGATTGAGGATTGAGGATTGAGGATTGAGTATTGAGGACTGAAGATTGAGTTGTGAGGATTGAAAATTGAGGATTGAGGATTGAGGATTCAGGATTGAGGATTGAGGATTGAGGATTCAGTATTGAGGATTGAAGATTGAGGCTTGAGAATTGAGGATTGAGGATTGAGGATTGAGGATTGAGGATTGGGGACTGAGTGCTGAGGGTTGACAATTGAGGGTTGAGGATTGAGGATTGAAGATTGAGGATTGGGTGTTGATGATTGAAGAATGAGGATTGAGTATTGAGGATTGAGGATTGAGGATTGAAGATTGAGTATCGATGATTGAAGATTGAGGATCGAGGATTGAGTGTTGTGGATTGAGGACGAGGACTGAGGGATGAGTATTGATGTTTGAGGTCTGAGGATTGAGGATTGAGTATTGAGAATTGAGGATTGAGGATTGAGGATTCAGGATTGAGGATTGGGGATTGAAGACTGAGTATTGAGGATTGAAGATTGAGGATTGAGAATTGAGGATTCAGGATCGAGGATTGAGGATTGAGGATTGAGGGTTGAGTGTTGAGGTTTGAGTATTGAATCCTGAGAATTCAGGATATTCTATTGAGTATTGAGAATTGAGGATTGATGGTTGAGTATTGAGGATTGAGGATTGAGTATTGAGGATTGAGGATTGAAGCCTGGCGATTGAGGATTGAGGATTGAGGATTGAGAATGGAGGATTGAAGATTGAGAATTGAGGATTGAAGATTGAGGATTGAGGATTGAGTGTTGAGGATTGAGGATTGAATATTGAGGATTGGGGACTGAGTGTTGAGGGTTGAGTGATGAGTATTGATGTTTGTCGATAGAGATTTGAAGATTGCAGATTGAGTATTGAGTATTGAAAGCTGTGAATTGAAGATATTCTATTGAGGATTGAGGATTGACAACTGATTGTTGAGGACTGAGTGCTGAAGATTGAGGATTCAGGATTGAGGATTGAGGATTGAGGATTGAAGGTTGAGTACTGAGGATTGAAGATTGAGGGTTGAGGATTGAGGATTGAAGATTGAGGATTGGGTATTGAGGATTGAAGAATGAGGATTGAGTATTGAGGATTCAGGATTGAGGATTGAAGATTGAATATTGATGATTGAAGATTGAGGATCGAGGATTGAGGGTTGTGGATTGAGGACGAGGACTGATGGTTGAGTATTGATGTTTGAGGTCTGAGGATTGAGGATTGAGGATTGAGTATTGAGGATTGGGGATTGAGGATTGAAGATTGAGTATTGAGGATTGAGAATTGAGGATTGAGGATTGAGGATTGAGGATGTGGGCTAAGGGTTGAGGATTGAAGGTTGAGGTCTGAGGACTGAGGATTGAGGATTGAGTATTGAGGATTGAGAATTGAGGATTGAGGATTGAAGATTGAGGATTGGGTATTGAGGATTGTAGAATGAGGTTTGAGGATTGAGGGTTGAGGATTGAGGATTGAAGATTGAGAATTGAGGATTGAAGACTGACGATTGAGGATTGAGGATTGAGGATTGAGGACTGTGGACTGAAGATTGAGTTGTGAGGATTGAAAATTGAGGATTGAGGATTGAGGATTCAGGATTGAGGATTGACGATTGAGGATTCAGTATTGAGGATTGAAGATTGAGGATTGAGGATTGAGGATTGAGGATTGAGGATTGAAGATTGAGGATAGGGGACTGAGTGCTGAGGGTTGACAATTGAGGATTGAGGATTGAGGATTGAAGATTGAGGATTGGGTGTTGATGATTGAAGAATGAGGATTGAGTATTGAGGATTGAGGATTGAGGATTGAAGATTGAGTATCGATGATTGAAGATTGAGGATCGAGGATTGAGGGTTGTGGATTGAGGACGAGGACTGAGGGTTGAGTATTGATGTTTGAGGTCTGAGGATTGAGGATTGAGTATTGAGAATTGAGGATTGAGGATTGAGGATTCAGGATTGAGGATTGGGGATTGAAGACTGAGTATTGAGGATTGAAGATTGAGGATTGAGAATTGAGGATTCAGGATCGAGGATTGAGGATTGAGGATTGAGGGTTGAGTGTTGAGGTTTGAGTATTGAATCCTGAGAATTCAGGATATTCTATTGAGTATTGAGAATTGAGAATTGATGGTTGAGTATTGAGGATTGAGGATTGAGTATTGAGGATTGAGGATTAAAGCCTGGCGATTGAGGATTGAGGATTGAGGATTGAGGATTGAGAATGGAGGATTGAAGATTGAGAATTGAGGATTGAAGATTGAGGATTGAGGATTGAGTGTTGAGGATTGAGGATTGAAGATTGAGGATTGGGGACTGAGTGTTGAGGGTTGAGTGATGAGTATTGATGTTTGTCGATAGAGATTTGAAGATTGCAGATTGAGTATTGAGTATTGAAAGCTGTGAATTGATGATATTCTATTGAGGATTGAGGATTGACAACTGATTGTTGAGGACTGAGTGCTGAAGATTGAGGATTCAGGATTGAGGATTGAGGATTGAGGATTGAAGATTGAGTACTGAGGATTGAAGATTGAGGGTTGAGGATTGAGGATTGAAAATTGAGGATTTGGGACTGAGGATTGAGGATTGAGTGATGAGAATTGATGTTTGTGGATAGAGACTTGAAGATTGCAGATTGAGTATTGAGTATTGAAAACTGTGAATTGATGATATTCTATTGAGGATTGTGGATTGACGTCTGATCGTTGAGGTCTGATGTCTGAAGATTGATGATTCAGGATTGAGGATTCAGGATTGAGGTTTGAGGACTGATGATTGAGGATTGAGGATTGAGGCTTGAGGATTGAGGATTGAGGAATGAGGATGATGGCTAAGGGTTGAGGATTGAGGTTTGAGGACTGAGGACTGAGGATCGAGGATTGAGAGTTGAGTATTGAGGATTGAGGATTGAAGATTGAGGATTAGGTATTGAGGATTGAAGTATGAGGATTGGATATTGAGGATTGACGAATGAGGATTGAGCATTGAAGATTGAGTATTGAGGATTGAAGATTGAGGATTGAGAATTGAGGATTGAGGATTGAGGATTGAAGATTGAGGATTGGGGATTGAAGATTGACGATTGAGGATTGAGTATTGAGGATTGAGTATTGAGGTTTGATTATTGAAGATTGAGTATTGAGGATTGACGATAGAGGATTGAGGATTGAGGGTTGAGGATTGAGCACGAGGACTGACGGTTGAGGATTGAGGTTTGAGGGTTGAGGATTGAGGATTGAGGACTCAGGATTGAGGATTGAGGATTGAGCATTGACGACTGAGGTTTGGGGACTGAGGATTGAGGACTGAGGATTGAGGACTGAGGATTGAGGTGTGAGGATTGAGGACTGAGGATTGAACATTGAGGATTGGGTATCGCGGATTGAACATTGAGGATTGAGGATTCAGAATTGAGTATTGAGGATTGAGGACTGAAGGTTGTATATTGATGATTGAAGATTGAGGATTGAGGATTGAGGGTTGTGGATTGAGGACGAGGTCTGAGGGTTGAGTCTTGATGTTTGAGGTCTGAGGATCGAGGATTGAGAATTGAGAACTGAGGATTGAGGATTGAGGATTGAAGATTTAGGATTGGGTATTGAGGATTGAAGAATGAGGATTGAGGATTGAGGATTGAGGATTGAGGATTGAAGATTGAGTATTGAGGATTGAAGATTGGCGATTGAGGATTGTGGATTGAGGATTGAGTATTGAAGACTGAGGATTGAAGATTGAGTATTGAGGATTGAAGATTGAGGATTGAGGTTTGGGGACTGAGGATTGAGGATTGAGGATTGAGGATTGAGGATTGAGGATTGAGGATTGAGGATTGAGGACTGAAGGTTGTATATTGATGATTGAAGATTGAGGGTAGAGGATTGAGGGTTGTGTATTGAGGACGAGGACTGAGGGCTGAGTATTGATGTTTGAGGTCTGAGGATTGAGGATTGAGTATTGAGAATTGAGGATTGAGGATTGAGGATTGAAGATTGAGGATTGGGTATTGAGGGTTGAAGAATGAGGATTGAGGATTGAGGATTGAGGATTGAGGATTGAAGACTGAGTATTGAGGATTGAAGATTGAGTATTGAGGAGTGAGAATTCAGGATCGAGGATTGAGGTTTGAGGATTGAGGGTTGAGTGTTGAGGTTTGAGTATTGAATCCTGAGAATTCAGGATATTCTATTGAGTATTGAGAATTGAGGATTGATGGTTGAGTATTGAGGATTGAGGATTGAGTATTGAGGATTGAGGATTGAAGCCTGGCGACTGAGGATTGAGGAATGAGGATTGAGGATTGAGAATGGAGGATTGAAGATTGAGAATTGAGGATTGAGGATTGAGGATGAGGGCCGAGGGTTGAGGATTGAGGTTTGAGGACTGAGGACTGAGGATTGAGGATTGAGAATTGAGGAGTGAGGATTGAGGATTGAAGATTGAGGATTGGGTATTGATGATTGAAGAATGAGGATTGAGTATTGAGGATTGAGGATTGAGGATTGAAGACTGAATATCGATGACTGAAAATTGAGGATCGAGGATTGAGGGTTGAGTATTGATGCTTGAGGTCTGAGGATTGAGGATTTATTATTGAGAATTGAGGATTGAGGATTGAGGATTGAGGATTGAGGATTGGGCATTGAAGACTGAGTATTGAGGATTGAAGATTGAGGATTGAGGATTGAAGATTCAGGATCGAGGATTGAGGATTGAGGATTGAGGGTTGAGTGTTGAGGTTTGAGTATTGAATCCTGAGAATTCAGGATATTCTATTGAGTATTGAGAATTGAGGATTGTTGGTTGAGTATTGAGGATTGAGGATTGAGGATTGAGGATTGAGTATTGAGGATTGAGGATTGAGGATTGAAGATTGAATATTGATGATTGAAGATTGAGGATCGAGGATTGAGGGTTGTGGATTGAGGACGAGGACTGAGGGTTGAGTATTGATGTTTGAGGTCTGAGGATGGAGGATTGAGGATTGAGAATTGAGGATTGAGGATTGAGGACTAAGGATTGAGGATTGAAGATTGAGGATTGGGGACTGAGAGTTGAGGGTTGAGAATTGAGGATTGAGGATTGAGGATTGAAGATTGAGGATTGGGTGTTGATGATTGAAGAATGAGGATTGAGTATTGAGCATTGAGGATTGAGGGTTGAAGATTGAGGATTGGCGACTGAGGATAGACGATTGAGGATTGAGTATTGAGGATTGAGAATTGAGGATTGATTATTGAAGATTGAGTATTGAGTATTGAAAATTGAGGATTGAGGATTGAGGATTGAGGATTGAGGATGAGGGCCGAGGGTTGAGGATTGAGGTTTGAGGACTGAGGACTGAGGATTGAGGATTGAGAATTGAGGAGTGAGGATTGAGGATTGAAGATTGAGGATTGGGTATTGATGATTGAAGAATGAGGATTGAGTATTGAGGATTGAGGATTGAGGATTGAAGACTGAATATCGATGACTGAAGATTGAGGATCGAGGATTGAGGGTTGTGGATTGAGGACGAGGACTGAGGGTTGAGTATTGATGCTTGAGGTCTGAGGATTGAGGATTTATTATTGAGAATTGAGGATTGAGGATTGAGGATTGAGGATTGAGGATTGGGCATTGAAGACTGAGTATTGAGGATTGAAGATTGAGGATTGAGGATTGAGGATTCAGGATCGAGGATTGAGGATTGAGGATTGAGGGTTGAGTGTTGAGGTTTGAGTATTGAATCCTGAGAATTCAGGATATTCTATTGAGTATTGAGAATTGAGGATTGTTGGTTGAGTATTGAGGATTGAGGATTGAGGATTGAGGATTGAGGACGAGGACTGAGGGCTGAGTATTGATGTTTGAGGTCTGAGGATTGAGGATTGAGTATTGAGAATTGAGGATTGAGGATTGAGGATTGAAGATTGAGGATTGGGTATTGAGGGTTGAAGAATGAGGATTGAGGATTGAGGATTGAGGATTGAGGATTGAAGACTGAGTATTGAGGATTGAAGATTGAGTATTGAGGAGTGAGAATTCAGGATCGAGGATTAAGGATTGAGGTTTGAAGATTGAGTATTGAGGATTGAAGGTTGAGGATTGAGGATTGAGCATTGAGGATTGAGGATTGATGATTGAGGATTGGCGATTGAGGATTGACGACTGAGGATTGAGTACTGACGATTGAGAATTGAGGATTGATTATTGAAGATTGAGTATTGAGGATTGTAGATTGAGGATTGAGGATTGAGGATTGAGGATGAAGGCCGAGAGTTGAGGATTGAGGTTTGAGGACTGATGACTGAGGATGGAGGATTGAGAATTGAGGATTGAGGATTGAGGATTGAAGATTGAGGATTGGGTATTGAGGATTGAAGAATGAGGATTGAGTATTGAGGATTCTGGATTGAGGATTGAAGATTGAATATTGATGATTGAAGATTGAGGATCGAGGATTGAGGGTTGTGGATTGAGGACGAGGACTGATGGTTGAGTATTGATGTTTGAGGTCTGAGGATTGAGCATTGAGGATTGAGTATTGAGGATTGGGGATTGAGGATTGAAGATTGTGTATTGAGGATTGAGAATTGAGGATTGAGGATTGAGGATTGAGGATTGAGGATGTGGGCTAAGGGTTGAGGATTGAAGTTTGAGGTCTGAGGACTGAGGATTGAGGATTGAGTATTGAGGATTGAGAATTGAGGATTGAGGATTGAAGATTGAGGATTGGGTATTGAGGATTGTAGAATGAGGTTTGAGGATTGAGGGTTGAGGATTGAGGATTGAAGATTGAGAATTGAGGATTGAAGACTGACGATTGAGGATTGAGGATTGAGGATTGAGTATTGAGGACTGAAGATTGAGTTGTGAGGATTGAAAATTGAGGATTGAGGATTGAGGATTCAGGATTGAGGATTGAGGATTGAGGATTCAGTATTGAGGATTGAAGATTGAGGCTTGAGAATTGAGGATTGAGGATTGAGGATTGAGGATTGAGGATTGGGGACTGAGTGCTGAGGGTTGACAATTGAGGGTTGAGGATTGAGGATTGAAGATTGAGGATTGGGTGTTGATGATTGAAGAATGAGGATTGAGTATTGAGGATTGAGGATTGAGGATTGAAGATTGAGTATCGATGATTGAAGATTGAGGATCGAGGATTGAGTGTTGTGGATTGAGGACGAGGACTGAGGGATGAGTATTGATGTTTGAGGTCTGAGGATTGAGGATTGAGTATTGAGAATTGAGGATTGAGGATTGAGGATTCAGGATTGAGGATTGGGGATTGAAGACTGAGTATTGAGGATTGAAGATTGAGGATTGAGAATTGAGGATTCAGGATCGAGGATTGAGGATTGAGGATTGAGGGTTGAGTGTTGAGGTTTGAGTATTGAATCCTGAGAATTCAGGATATTCTATTGAGTATTGAGAATTGAGGATTGATGGTTGAGTATTGAGGATTGAGGATTGAGTATTGAGGATTGAGGATTGAAGCCTGGCGATTGAGGATTGAGGATTGAGGATTGAGAATGGAGGATTGAAGATTGAGAATTGAGGATTGAAGATTGAGGATTGAGGATTGAGTGTTGAGGATTGAGGATTGAATATTGAGGATTGGGGACTGAGTGTTGAGGGTTGAGTGATGAGTATTGATGTTTGTCGATAGAGATTTGAAGATTGCAGATTGAGTATTGAGTATTGAAAGCTGTGAATTGATGATATTCTATTGAGGATTGAGGATTGACAACTGATTGTTGAGGACTGAGTGCTGAAGATTGAGGATTCAGGATTGAGGATTGAGGATTGAGGATTGAAGATTGAGTACTGAGGATTGAAGATTGAGGGTTGAGGATTGAGGATTGAAGATTGAGGATTGGGTATTGAGGATTGAAGAATGAGGATTGAGTATTGAGGATTCAGGATTGAGGATTGAAGATTGAATATTGATGATTGAAGATTGAGGATCGAGGATTGAGGGTTGTGGATTGAGGACGAGGACTGATGGTTGAGTATTGATGTTTGAGGTCTGAGGATTGAGGATTGAGGATTGAGTATTGAGGATTGGGGATTGAGGATTGAAGATTGAGTATTGAGGATTGAGAATTGAGGATTGAGGATTGAGGATTGAGGATGTGGGCTAAGGGTTGAGGATTGAAGGTTGAGGTCTGAGGACTGAGGATTGAGGATTGAGTATTGAGGATTGAGAATTGAGGATTGAGGATTGAAGATTGAGGATTGGGTATTGAGGATTGTAGAATGAGGTTTGAGGATTGAGGGTTGAGGATTGAGGATTGAAGATTGAGAATTGAGGATTGAAGACTGACGATTGAGGATTGAGGATTGAGGATTGAGGACTGTGGACTGAAGATTGAGTTGTGAGGATTGAAAATTGAGGATTGAGGATTGAGGATTCAGGATTGAGGATTGAGGATTGAGGATTCAGTATTGAGGATTGAAGATTGAGGATTGAGGATTGAGGATTGAGGATTGAGGATTGAAGATTGAGGATAGGGGACTGAGTGCTGAGGGTTGACAATTGAGGATTGAGGATTGAGGATTGAAGATTGAGGATTGGGTGTTGATGATTGAAGAATGAGGATTGAGTATTGAGGATTGAGGATTGAGGATTGAAGATTGAGTATCGATGATTGAAGATTGAGGATCGAGGATTGAGGGTTGTGGATTGAGGACGAGGACTGAGGGTTGAGTATTGATGTTTGAGGTCTGAGGATTGAGGATTGAGTATTGAGAATTGAGGATTGAGGATTGAGGATTCAGGATTGAGGATTGGGGATTGAAGACTGAGTATTGAGGATTGAAGATTGAGGATTGAGAATTGAGGATTCAGGATCGAGGATTGAGGATTGAGGATTGAGGGTTGAGTGTTGAGGTTTGAGTATTGAATCCTGAGAATTCAGGATATTCTATTGAGTATTGAGAATTGAGAATTGATGGTTGAGTATTGAGGATTGAGGATTGAGTATTGAGGATTGAGGATTAAAGCCTGGCGATTGAGGATTGAGGATTGAGGATTGAGGATTGAGAATGGAGGATTGAAGATTGAGAATTGAGGATTGAAGATTGAGGATTGAGGATTGAGTGTTGAGGATTGAGGATTGAAGATTGAGGATTGGGGACTGAGTGTTGAGGGTTGAGTGATGAGTATTGATGTTTGTCGATAGAGATTTGAAGATTGCAGATTGAGTATTGAGTATTGAAAGCTGTGAATTGATGATATTCTATTGAGGATTGAGGATTGACAACTGATTGTTGAGGACTGAGTGCTGAAGATTGAGGATTCAGGATTGAGGATTGAGGATTGAGGATTGAAGATTGAGTACTGAGGATTGAAGATTGAGGGTTGAGGATTGAGGATTGAAAATTGAGGATTTGGGACTGAGGATTGAGGATTGAGTGATGAGAATTGATGTTTGTGGATAGAGACTTGAAGATTGCAGATTGAGTATTGAGTATTGAAAACTGTGAATTGATGATATTCTATTGAGGATTGTGGATTGACGTCTGATCGTTGAGGTCTGATGTCTGAAGATTGATGATTCAGGATTGAGGATTCAGGATTGAGGTTTGAGGACTGATGATTGAGGATTGAGGATTGAGGCTTGAGGATTGAGGATTGAGGAATGAGGATGATGGCTAAGGGTTGAGGATTGAGGTTTGAGGACTGAGGACTGAGGATCGAGGATTGAGAGTTGAGTATTGAGGATTGAGGATTGAAGATTGAGGATTAGGTATTGAGGATTGAAGTATGAGGATTGGATATTGAGGATTGACGAATGAGGATTGAGCATTGAAGATTGAGTATTGAGGATTGAAGATTGAGGATTGAGAATTGAGGATTGAGGATTGAGGATTGAAGATTGAGGATTGGGGATTGAAGATTGACGATTGAGGATTGAGTATTGAGGATTGAGTATTGAGGTTTGATTATTGAAGATTGAGTATTGAGGATTGACGATAGAGGATTGAGGATTGAGGGTTGAGGATTGAGCACGAGGACTGACGGTTGAGGATTGAGGTTTGAGGGTTGAGGATTGAGGATTGAGGACTCAGGATTGAGGATTGAGGATTGAGCATTGACGACTGAGGTTTGGGGACTGAGGATTGAGGACTGAGGATTGAGGACTGAGGATTGAGGTGTGAGGATTGAGGACTGAGGATTGAACATTGAGGATTGGGTATCGCGGATTGAACATTGAGGATTGAGGATTCAGAATTGAGTATTGAGGATTGAGGACTGAAGGTTGTATATTGATGATTGAAGATTGAGGATTGAGGATTGAGGGTTGTGGATTGAGGACGAGGTCTGAGGGTTGAGTCTTGATGTTTGAGGTCTGAGGATCGAGGATTGAGAATTGAGAACTGAGGATTGAGGATTGAGGATTGAAGATTTAGGATTGGGTATTGAGGATTGAAGAATGAGGATTGAGGATTGAGGATTGAGGATTGAGGATTGAAGATTGAGTATTGAGGATTGAAGATTGGCGATTGAGGATTGTGGATTGAGGATTGAGTATTGAAGACTGAGGATTGAAGATTGAGTATTGAGGATTGAAGATTGAGGATTGAGGTTTGGGGACTGAGGATTGAGGATTGAGGATTGAGGATTGAGGATTGAGGATTGAGGATTGAGGATTGAGGACTGAAGGTTGTATATTGATGATTGAAGATTGAGGGTAGAGGATTGAGGGTTGTGTATTGAGGACGAGGACTGAGGGCTGAGTATTGATGTTTGAGGTCTGAGGATTGAGGATTGAGTATTGAGAATTGAGGATTGAGGATTGAGGATTGAAGATTGAGGATTGGGTATTGAGGGTTGAAGAATGAGGATTGAGGATTGAGGATTGAGGATTGAGGATTGAAGACTGAGTATTGAGGATTGAAGATTGAGTATTGAGGAGTGAGAATTCAGGATCGAGGATTGAGGTTTGAGGATTGAGGGTTGAGTGTTGAGGTTTGAGTATTGAATCCTGAGAATTCAGGATATTCTATTGAGTATTGAGAATTGAGGATTGATGGTTGAGTATTGAGGATTGAGGATTGAGTATTGAGGATTGAGGATTGAAGCCTGGCGACTGAGGATTGAGGAATGAGGATTGAGGATTGAGAATGGAGGATTGAAGATTGAGAATTGAGGATTGAAGATTGAGGATTGAGGATTGAGTGTTGAGGATTGAGGATTGAAGATTGAGGGTTGGGGACTGAGTGTTGAGGGTTGAGTGATGAGTATTGATGTTTGTCGATAGAGATTTGAAGATTGCAGATTGAGTATTGAGTATTGAAAGCTGTGAATTGATGATATTCTATTGAGGATTGAGGATTGACAACTGATTGTTGAGGACTGAGTGCTGAAGATTGAGGATTCAGGATTGAAGATTCAGTATTGAGGATTGAAGATTGAGGATTGAGGTTTGCGCACTGAGGATTGAGGATTGACGATTGAGGATTGAGGATTGAGGATTGAGTATTGAGGATTGACCATTGAGGATTGGGTATCGCGGATCGAACATTAAGGATTGAGGATTGAGTATTGAGTATTGAGGATTGAGGACTGAAGATTGTATATTGATGATTGAAGATTGAGGATTGAGGATTGAGGGTTGTGGATTGAGGACGAGGTCTGAGGGTTCAGTATTGATGTCTGAGGTCCGAGGATAGGGGATTGAGGATTGAGAATTGAGGATTGAGGATTGAGGATTGAGGATTGAGGATTGAGGATTGACGATTGAAGATTGAGGATTGGGGATTGAAGATTGACGATTGAGGATTGAGTATTGAGGATTGAGTATTGAGGATTGATTATTGAAGATTGAGTATTGAGGATTGACGATAGAGGATTGAGGATTGAGGGTTGAGGATTGAGCACGAGGACTGACGGTTGAGGATTGAGGTTTGAGGATTGAGGATTGAGGATTGAGGACTCAGGATTGAGGATTGAGGATTGAGCATTGAGGATTGAGGTTTGGGGACTGAGGATTGAGGACTGAGGATTGAGGACTGAGGATTGAGGAGTGAGGATTGAGGATTGAGGATTGAACATTGAGGATTGGGTATCGCGGATTGAACATTGAGGATTGAGGATTGAGAATTGAGTATTGAGGATTGAGGACTGAAGGTTGTATATTGATGGTTGAAGATTGAGGATTGAGGATTGAGGGTTGTGGATTGAGGACGAGGTCTGAGGGTTGAGTCTTGATGTTTGAGGTCTGAGGATCGAGGATTGAGAATAGAGAACTGAGGATTGAGGATTGAGGATTGAAGATTTAGGATTGGGTATTGAGGATTGAAGAATGAGGATTGAGGATTGGCGATTGAGGACTGAGGATTGAAGATTGAGTATTAAGGATTGAAGATTGACGATTGAGGATTGTGGATTTAGGATTGAGTATTGAAGACTGAGGATTGAAGATTGAGTATTGAGGATTGAAGATTGAGGATTGAGGTTTGGGGACTGAGGATTGAGGACTGAGGATTGAGGATTGAGGATTGAGGATTGAGGATTGAGTATTGAGGATTGAACATTGAGGATTGGGTAACGCGGATTGAACATTAAGGATTGAGGATTGAGGATTGTGTATTGAGGATTGAGGAGTGAAGGTTGTATATTGATGATTGAAGATTGAGGGTAGAGGATTGAGGGTTGTGGATTGAGGACGATGACTGAGGGTTGAGTATTGATGTTTGAGGTCCGAGGATCGAGGATTGAGGATTGGGAATTGAGGATTGAGGATTGAGGATTGAAGATTGAGGATTGGGTATTGAGGATTGAAGAATGAAGATTGAGGATAGAGGATTGAGGATAGAGGAATGAAGAATGAGGGTTGAGGATAGAGGATTGAGGATTGAGGATTGAATATTGAGGATTGGGGACTGAGTGTTGAGGATTGAGGATTGAAGATTGAGGATTGGGGTCTGAGTGTTGAGAGTTGAGTGATGAGAATTGAAGTTTGTGGATAGAGGTTTGAAGATTGCAGATTGAGTATTGAGTAGTGAAAACTGTGAATTGTGGATATTCTATTGAGGATTGAGGATTGTCGACTGATTGTTGAGGTCTGAGGTCTGAAGATTGAGTACTGAGGATTGAAGATTGAGGATTGGGGATTCAGGATTGAGGATTGAGGATTGAGGATGAGGGCTGAGGGTTGAGGATTGAGGTTTGAAGACTGAAGATTGAGGATTGAGGGTTGAGGATGGGAGCTGTGGGTTGAGTATTGAGGTTTGAGGACTGAGGACTGAGGATTGAGGATTGAGGATTGAGAATTGAGGATTGAGGATTGAGGATTGAAGATTGAGGATTGAGTATTGAGGATTGAAGCTTGACGATTGAGGATTGTGGATTGAGGATTGAGTATTGAAGATTAAGTATTGAAGATTCAGTATTGAGGATTGAAGATTGAGGATTGAGGTTTGGGCACTGAGGATTGAGGATTGACGATTGAGGATTGAGGATTGAGGATTGAGTATTGAGGATTGAACATTGAGGATTGGGTATCGCGGATTGAACATTAAGGATTGAGGATTGAGGATTGAGTATTGAGGATTGAGGACTGAAGATTGTATATTGATGATTGAAGATTGAGGATTGAGGATTGAGGGTTGTGGATTGAGGACGAGGACTGAGGGTTGAGTATTGATGTTTGAGGTCCGAGGATCGGGGATTGAGGATTGAGAATTGAGGATTGAGGATTGAGGATTGAGGATTGAGGATTGAGGATTGAGGATTGAAGATTGAGGATTGGGGATTGAAGATTGACGATTGAGGATTGAGTATTGAGGATTGAGTATTGAGGATTGATTATTGAAGATTGAGTATTGAGGATTGACGATAGAGGATTGAGGATTGAGGGTTGAGGATTGAGCACGAGGACTGACGGTTGAGGATTGAGGTTTGAGGATTGAGGATTGAGGATTGAGGACTCAGGATTGAGGATTGAGGATTGAGCATTGAGGATTGAGGTTTGGGGACTGAGGATTGAGGACTGAGGATTGAGGACTGAGGATTGAGGAGTGAGGATTGAGGATTGAGGATTGAACATTGAGGATTGGGTATCGCGGATTGAACATTGAGGATTGAGGATTGAGGATTGAGTATTGAGGATTGAGGACTGAAGGTTGTATATTGATGATTGAAGATTGAGGATTGAGGATTCAGGGTTGTGGATTGAGCACGAGGTCTGAGGGTTGAGTCTTGATGTTTGAGGTCTGAGGATCGAGGATTGAGAATGGAGAACTGAGGATTGAGGATTGAGGATTGAAGATTTAGGATTGGGTATTGAGGACTGAAGAATGAGGATTGAGGATTGAGGATTGAGGATTGAGGATTGAAGATTGAGTATTAAGGATTGAAGATTGACGATTGAGGATTGTGGATTGAGGATTGAGTATTGATGACTGAGGGTTGAAGATTGAGTATTGAGGATTGAAGATTGAGGATTGAGGTTTGGGGACTGAGGATTGAGGATTGAGGATTGAGGATTGAGGATTGAGGATTGAGGATTGAGGATTGATTATTGAGGATTGAACATTGAGGATTGGGTAACGCGGATTGAACATTAAGGATTGAGGATTGAGGATTGTGTATTGAGGATTGAGGACTGAAGGTTGTATATTGATGATTGAAGATTGAGGGTAGAGGATTGAGGGTTGTGGATTGAGGACGATGACTGAGGGTTGAGTATTGATGTTTGAGGTCCGAGGATCGAGGATTGAGGATTGGGAATTGAGGATTGAGGATTGAGGATTGAAGATTGAGGATTGGGTATTGAGGATTGAAGAATGAAGATTGAGGATAGAGGATTGAGGATTGAGGAATGAAGAATGAGGGTTGAGGATAGAGGATTGAGGATTGAGGAATGAAGATTGAGGATTGAGGATTGAGGATTGAGGATTGAGGATTGAAGATTGAGTATTGAGGATTGAAGATTGAGGATTGGGGACTGAGTGTTGAGGATTGAGGATTGAAGATTGAGGATTGGGGTCTGAGTGTTGAGAGTTGAGTGATGAGAATTGATGTTTGTGGATAGAGGTTTGAAGATTGCAGATTGAGTATTGAGTAGTGAAAGCTGTGAATTGTGGATATTCTATTGAGGATTGAGGATTGTCGACTGATTGTTGAGGTCTGAGGTCTGAAGATTGAGTACTGAGGATTGAAGATTGAGGATTGGGGATTGAGAATTGAGGATTGAGGATTGAGGATGAGGGCTGAGGGTTGAGGATTGAGGTTTGAGGACTGAAGATTGAGGATTGAGGGTTGAGGATGAGAGCTGAGGGTTGAGTATTGAGGTTTGAGGACTGAGGACTGAGGATTGAGGATTGAGAATTGAGGATTGAGGATTGAGGATTGAAGATTGAGGATTGAGTATTGAGGATTGAAGCTTGGCGATTGAGGATTGTGGATTGAGGATTGAGTATTGAAGATTAAGGATTGAAGATTCAGTATTGAGGATTGAAGATTGAGGATTGAGGTTTGGGCCCTGAGGATTGAGGATTGAGGATTGAGGATTGAGGATTGAGGATTGAAGATTGAGTATTAAGGATTGAAGATTGACGATTGAGGATTGTGGATTGAGGATTGAGTATTGAAGACTGATGATTGAAGATTGAGTATTGAGGATTGAAGATTGAGGATTGAGGTTTGGGGACTGAGGATTGAGGATTGAGGATTGAGGATTGAGGATTGAGGTTTGAAGATTGAGTATTGAGGATTGAAGATTGAGGATTGAGGATTGAGCATTGAAGATTGAGGATTTGGGACTGCGGATTGAAGATTGAGGATTGATGATTGAGGATTGAAGATCGAGGATTGAGTATTGAGGATAGAGGAATAAAGATTGAGGATTGGGGATAGAGGATTGAAGATTGAGTATTCTGGATAGAAGTTTCAGAATTGAGGTTTGAGGACTGAGGACTGAGGATTGAAGATTGAGTATTGAGGATTGAGGATTGAGGATTGAGGATTGAAGATGGAGGATTGAGGATTGAGGATGAGGGCTGAGGGTTGAGGATTGAGGTTTGAGGACTGAGGACTGAGGATTGAGGATTGAGGATTGAGAATTGAGGATTGAGGATTGAGGATTGAAGATTGAGGATTGGGTATTGATGATTGAAGAATGAGGATTGACGATTGAGGATTGAGGATTGAGGATTGAAGATTGAGTATTGAGGATTGAAGACTGACGATTGAGGATTCAGGATTGAGGATTGAGGATTGAGGATTGAGGATTGAGGATTGGGGATTGAGAATTGAGGATTGAGGATTGAAGATTGAGTATTGAGGATTGAAGGTTGAGGATTGAGGATTGAGGATTGAGGACTGACGATGAGGGCTGAGGGTTGAGGATTGAGGTTTGATGACTGAGGACTGAGGGTTGAGGATTGAGAATTGAGGATTGAGGATTGAGGATTGAAGATTGAGTATTGGGTATTGAGGATTGAAGAGTGAGGATTGAAAATTGAGGATTGAGGATTCAGAATTGAGGATTGAGGTTTGAGGATTGAAGATTGAGGATTGGGTATTGAGGATGGAGGAATGAGGATTGAGGATTGAGGATTGAGGATTGAGGATTGAAGATTGAGTATTGAGGATTGAAGATTGACGATTGAGGATTGAGGATTGAGGATTGAGGATTGAATATTGGGGACTGAGTGTTAAGGGTTGTGAGATGAGGATTGATGTTTGTGGATAGAGGTTTGAAGATTGAAGATTGAGTATTGAGTATTGAAAACTGTGAATTGAGGATATTCTTTTGAGGATTGAGTATTGACAACTGATTGTTGAGGACTGCGGGCCGAAGATTGAGGATTCAGGACTGAGGATTCAGAATTGAGGTTTGAGGACTGAGGATCGAGTATTGAAGATTGAGTATTGAGGCTTGAAAATTGAAGATTGAGGATTAAGTATTGAGGATTGGAGAATGAGGATTGAGGATTGAGGATTGAGTATTGAGGATTGAGGATTGAATATTGAGTATTGAGTATTGAAGATAGAGTATCGAAGATTGAGGGTTGTGGATTGAGGATGAGGACTGAGGGTTGAGTATTGATGTTTGAGGTCTGAGGATTGAGGATTGACGATTGAGAATTGAGGATTGAGGATTGAGGATTGAGGATTGTGGATTAAAGATTGAGGATTGAGGATTGAGGTTTGAGGATTGAGAATTGAGGATTGAGGATTGAAGATTGAAGATTGAGTATTGAGGATTGAAGACTGACGATTGAGGATTGAGGATTGAGGATTGAGGACTGAGGATTGAGGATTTAAGATTGAGTATTGAGGATTGAAGACTGACGATTGAGGATTGAGGATTGAGGATTGAGGATTGAGGATTGAAGATTGAGGATTGAGGATTGAGGATTGAGGACTGACGATGAGGGCTGAGGGTTGAGGATTGAGGTTTGAGGATTGAGGATTGAGGATTGAGGATTGAGGATTTAGGATTGAGGATTGAGGATTGAAGATTCAGTATTGAGTGTTGAAGGTTGTGAATTGAGGATTGAGGATTGAACGTTGAGGGCTGAGTGTTGAGTTTTGAGTGATGAGAATTGATGTTTGTGGATAGAGGTTTGAAGATTGCAGATTGAGTATTGAGTATTGAAAACTGTGAAATGAGGATATTCTATTGAGGATTGAGGCTTGACATCGGATTGTTGAGGACTGAGGGCTGAAGATTGAGGATTCAGGACTGAGGATTCAGAATTGAGGTTTGAGGACTGAGGATCGAGTATTGAAGATTGAGTATTGAGGCTTGAAAATTGAAGATTGAGGATTAAGTATTGAGGATTGGAGAATGAGGATTGAGGATTGAGGATTGAGTATTGAGGATTGAGGATTGAATATTGAGTATTGAGTATTGAAGATAGAGTATCGAAGATTGAGGGTTGTGGATTGAGGATGAGGACTGAGGGTTGAGTATTGATGTTTGAGGTCTGAGGATTGAGGATTGACGATTGAGAATTGAGGATTGAGGATTGAGGATTGAGGATTGTGGATTAAAGATTGAGGATTGAGGATTGAGGTTTGAGGATTGAGAATTGAGGATTGAGGATTGAAGATTGAAAATTGATGATTGAAGATTGAGGGTTGAGTATTGAGGGTTGTGGATTGAGGACGAGGACTGAGGGTTGAATATTGATGTTTGAGGTCTGAGGATTGAGGATTGAGGATTGAGTATTGAGGATTGAAGATTGAAGATTGAGTATTGAGGATTGAAGGCTGACGATTGAGGATTGAGGATTGAGGATTGAGGACTGAGGATTGAGGATTTAAGATTGAGTATTGAGGATTGAAGACTGACGATTGAGGATTGAGGATTGAGGATTGAGGATTGAGGATTGAAGATTGAGGATTGAGGATTGAGGATTGAGGACTGACGATGAGGGCTGAGGGTTGAGGATTGAGGTTTGAGGATTGAGGATTGAGGATTGAGGATTGAGGATTTAGGATTGAGGATTGAGGATTGAAGATTCAGTATTGAGTGTTGAAGGTTGTGAATTGAGGATTGAGGATTGAACGTTGAGGGCTGAGTGTTGAGTTTTGAGTGATGAGAATTGATGTTTGTGGATAGAGGTTTGAAGATTGCAGATTGAGTATTGAGTATTGAAAACTGTGAAATGAGGATATTCTATTGAGGATTGAGGCTTGACATCGGATTGTTGAGGACTGAGGGCTGAAGATTGAGGATTCAGGATTGAGGATACAGAATTGAGGATTGAGGACTGAGGATTGAGGATTGAAGATTGAGTTTTGAGGATTGAACATTGAGGATTGGGTATCGCGGATTGAACATTGAGGATTGAGGATTGAGGATTGAGTATTGAGGATTGAGGACTGAAGGTTGTATATTGATGATTGAAGATTGAGGATTGAGGATTCAGGGTTGTGGATTGAGGACGAGGTCTGAGGGTTGAGTCCTGTTGTTTGAGGTCTGAGGATCGAGGATTGAGAATGGAGAACTGAGGATTGAGGATTGAGGATTGAAGATTTAGGATTGGGTATTGAGGACTGAAGAATGAGGATTGAGGATTGAGGATTGAGGATTGAGGATTGAAGATTGAGTATTAAGGATTGAAGATTGACGATTGAGGATTGTGGATTGAGGATTGAGTATTGATGACTGAGGATTGAAGATTGAGTATTGAGGATTGAAGATTGAGGATTGAGGTTTGGGGACTGAGGATTGAGGATTGAGGATTGAGGATTGAGGATTGAGGATTGAGGATTGAGTATTGAGGATTGAACATTGAGGATTGGGTAACGCGGATTGAACATTAAGGATTGAGGATTGAGGATTGTGTATTGAGGATTGAGGACTGAAGGTTGTATATTGATGATTGAAGATTGAGGGTAGAGGATTGAGGGTTGTGGATTGAGGACGATGACTGAGGGTTGAGTATTGATGTTTGAGGTCCGAGGATCGAGGATTGAGGATTGGGAATTGAGGATTGAGGATTGAGGATTGAAGATTGAGGATTGGGTATTGAGGATTGAAGAATGAAGATTGAGGATAGAGGATTGAGGATTGAGGAATGAAGAATGAGGGCTGAGGATAGAGGATTGAGGATTGAGGAATGAAGATTGAGGATTGAGGATTGAGGATTGAGGGTTGAGGATTGAAGATTGAGTATTGAGGATTGAAGATTGAGGATTGGGGACTGAGTGTTGAGGATTGAGGATTGAAGATTGAGGATTGGGGTCTGAGTGTTGAGAGTTGAGTGATGAGAATTGATGTTTGTGGATAGAGGTTTGAAGATTGCAGATTGAGTATTGAGTAGTGAAAGCTGTGAATTGTGGATATTCTATTGAGGATTGAGGATTGTCGACTGATTGTTGAGGTCTGAGGTCTGAAGATTGAGTACTGAGGATTGAAGATTGAGGATTGGGGATTGAGAATTGAGGATTGAGGATTGAGGATGAGGGCTGAGGGTTGAGTATTGAGGTTTGAGGACTGAAGATTGAGGATTGAGGGTTGAGGATGAGAGCTGAGGGTTGAGTATTGAGGTTTGAGGACTGAGGACTGAGGATTGAGGATTGAGAATTGAGGATTGAGGATTGAGGATTGAAGATTGAGGATTGAGTATTGAGGATTGAAGCTTGGCGATTGAGGATTGTGGATTGAGGATTGAGTATTGAAGATTAAGGATTGAAGATTCAGTATTGAGGATTGAAGATTGAGGATTGAGGTTTGGGCCCTGAGGATTGAGGATTGAGGATTGAGGATTGAGGATTGAGGATTGAAGATTGAGTATTAAGGATTGAAGATTGACGATTGAGGATTGTGGATTGAGGATTGAGTATTGAAGACTGATGATTGAAGATTGAGTATTGAGGATTGAAGATTGAGGATTGAGGTTTGGGGACTGAGGATTGAGGATTGAGGATTGAGGATTGAGGATTGAGGTTTGAAGATTGAGTATTGAGGATTGAAGATTGAGGATTGAGGATTGAGCATTGAAGATTGAGGATTTGGGACTGAGGATTGAAGATTGAGGATTGATGATTGAGGATTGAAGATCGAGGATTGGGTATTGAGGATTGAAGAATGAGGATTGAGGATTGAGGATTGAGGATTGAGGATTGAAGATTGAGTATTGAGGATTGAATGTTGACGGTTGAGGACTGAATATTGAGGATTGAGGATTGAAGATTGAGTATTGAGGATTGAAGATTGAGGATTGAGGTTTGGGGACTGAGGATTGAGGATTGAGGATTGAGGATTGAGGATTGAGGATTGAGTATTGAGGATTGAACATTGAGGATTGGGTAACGCGGATTGAACATTAAGGATTGAGGATTGAGGATTGTGTATTGAGGATTGAGGACTGAAGCTTGTATATTGATGATTGAAGATTGAGGGTAGAGGATTGAGCGTTGTGGATTGAGGACGATGACTGAGGGTTGAGTATTGATGTTTGAGGTCCGAGGATCGAGGATTGAGGATTGAGAATTGAGGATTGAGGATTGAGGATTGAAGATTGAGGATTGGGTATTGAGGATTGAAGAATGAAGATTGAGGATAGAGGATTGAGGATTGAGGAATGAAGAATGAGGATTGAGGATAGAGGATTGAGGATTGAGGAATGAAGATTGAGGATTGAGGATTGAGGATTGAGGATTGAGGATTGAAGATTGACTATTGAGGATTGAAGATTGAGGATTGGGGACTGAGTGTTGAGGATTGAGGATTGAAGATTGAGGATTGGGGTCTGAGTGTTGAGAGCTGAGTGATGAGAATTGATGTTTGTGGATAGAGGTTTGAAGATTGCAGATTGAGTATTGAGTAGTGAAAGCTGTGAATTGTGGATATTCTATTGAGGATTGAGGATTGTCGACTGATTGTTGAGGTCTGAGGTCTGAAGATTGAGTACTGAGGATTGAAGATTGAGGATTGACGATTGAGGATTGAAGATTGAGGATTGGGGACTGAGTGTTGAGGGTTGAGTGATGAGTATTGATGTTTGTCGATAGAGATTTGAAGATTGCAGATTGAGTATAGAGTATTGAAAGCTGTGAATTGATGATATTCTATTGATGATTGAGGATTGACAACTGATTGTTGAGGACTGAGTGCTGAAGATTGAGGATTCAGGGTTGAGGATTGAGGATTGAGGATTGAAGATTGAGTACTGAGGATTGAAGATTGAGGGTTGAGGATTGAGGATTGAAGATTGAGGATTTGGGACTGAGGATTGAGGATTGAGGATCGAGGATTGAAGATTGAGGACTGAGGATTGAGTATTGAGGATAGAGGAATAAAGATTGAGGATTGGGGATAGAGGATTGAAGATTGAGTATTCTGGATAGAAGTTTCAGAATTGAGGTTTGAGGACTGAGGACTGAGGATTGAAGATTGAGTATTGAGGATTGAGGATTGAGGATTGAAGATGGAGGATTGAGGATTGAGGATGAGGGCTGAGGGTTGAGGATTGAGGTTTGAGGACTGAGGACTGAGGATTGAGGATTGAGGATTGAGAATTGAGGATTGAGGATTGAGGATTGAAGATTGAGGATTGGGTATTGATGATTGAAGAATGAGGATTGACGATTGAGGATTGAGGATTGAGGATTGAGGATTGAAGATTGAGTATTGAGGATTGAAGACTGACGATTGAGGATTCAGGATTGAGGATTGAGGATTGAGGATTGAGGATTGATGATTGGGGATTGAGAATTGAGGATTGAGGATTGAAGATTGAGTATTGAGGATTGAAGGTTGAGGATTGAGGATTGAGGATTGAGGACTGACGATGAGGGCTGAGGGTTGAGGATTGAGGTTTGATGACTGAGGACTGAGGGTTGAGGATTGAGAATTGAGGATTGAGGATTGAGGATTGAAGATTGAGTATTGGGTATTGAGGATTGAAGAGTGAGGATTGAAAATTGAGGATTGAGGATTCAGAATTGAGGATTGAGGTTTGAGGATTGAAGATTGAGGATTGGGTATTGAGGATGGAGGAATGAGGATTGAGGATTGAGGATTGAGGATTGAGGATTGAAGATTGAGTATTGAGGATTGAAGATTGACGATTGAGGATTGAGGATTGAGGATTGAGGATTGAATATTGGGGACTGAGTGTTGAGGGTTGTGAGATGAGGATTGATGTTTGTGGATAGAGGTTTGAAGATTGAAGATTGAGTATTGAGTATTGAAAACTGTGAATTGAGGATATTCTTTTGAGAATTGAGTATTGACAACTGATTGTTGAGGACTGCGGGCCGAAGATTGAGGATTCAGGACTGAGGATTCAGAATTGAGGTTTGAGGACTGAGGATCGAGTATTGAAGATTGAGTATTGAGGCTTGAAAATTGAAGATTGAGGATTGAGTATTGAGGATTGGAGAATGAGGATTGAGGATTGAGGATTGAGGATTGAGTATTGAGGATTGAAGATTGAGTATTGAGGATTGAAGACTGACGATTGAGGATTGAGGATTGAGGATTGAGTATTGAGGATTGAGGATTGAATATTGAGTATTGAGTATTGAAGATAGAGTATCGAAGATTGAGGGTTGTGGATTGAGGATGAGGACTGAGGGTTGAGTATTGATGTTTGAGGTCTGAGGATTGAGGATTGACGATTGAGAATTGAGGATTGAGGATTGAGGATTGAGGATTGTGGATTAAAGATTGAGGATTGAGGATTGAGGTTTGAGGATTGAGAATTGAGGATTGAGGATTGAAGATTGAAAATTGATGATTGAAGATTGAGGGTTGAGAATTGAGGGTTGTGGATTGAGGACGAGGACTGAGGGTTGAATATTGATGTTTGAGGTCTGAGGATTGAGGATTGAGGATTGAGTATTGAGGATTGAAGATTGAAGATTGAGTATTGAGGATTGAAGACTGACGATTGAGGATTGAGGATTGAGGATTGAGGACTGAGGATTGAGGATTTAAGATTGAGTATTGAGGATTGAAGACTGACGATTGAGGATTGAGGATTGAGGATTGAGGATTGAGGATTGAAGATTGAGGATTGAGGATTGAGGATTGAGGACTGACGATGAGGGCTGAGGGTTGAGGATTGAGGTTTGAGGATTGAGGATTGAGGATTGAGGATTGAGGATTTAGGATTGAGGATTGAGGATTTAGGATTGAGGATTGAGGATTGAAGATTCAGTATTGAGTGTTGAAGGTTGTGAATTGAGGATTGAGGATTGAACGTTGAGGGCTGAGCGTTGAGTTTTGAGTGATGAGAATTGATGTTTGTGGATAGAGGTTTGAAGATTGCAGATTGAGTATTGAGTATTGAAAACTGTGAAATGAGGATATTCTATTGAGGATTGAGGCTTGACATCGGATTGTTGAGGACTGAGGGCTGAAGATTGAGGATTCAGTATTGAGGATACAGAATTGAGGTTTGAGGACTGAGGATTGAGGATTGAAGATTGAGTTTTGAGGATTGAAGATTGAGGATTGAGGATTGAGAATTGAGGATTGAGGATGAGGGCTGAGGGTTCAGGATTGAGGTTAGAGGACTGAGGACTGAGCATTGAGGATTGAGAATTGAGGATTGAGGGTTGAGGATTGAAGATTGAGGATTGGGTATTGAGGACTGAAGAATGAGGATTGAGGATTGAGGATTGAGGATTGAGGTTTGAAGATTGAGTATTGAGGATTGAAGGTTGAGGATTGAGGATTGAGTATTGAAGATTGAGGATTTGGGACTGAGGATTGAAGATTGAGGGTTGATGATTGAGGATTGAAGATTGAGGATTGGGTATTGAGGATTGAAGAATGAGGATTGAGGATTGAGGATTGAGGATTGAGGATTGAAGATTGAGTATTGAGGATTGAATGTTGACGGTTGAGGACTGAAGATTGAGGATTGAGGATTGAAGATTGAGTATTGAGGATTGAAGATTGATGATTGGGGATTGAGGATTGAGGATTGAGGATTGAAGATTGAGTATTGAAGATTGAGTATTGAGGATTGAAGATTGAGGATTGAGGATTGAGCAATGAAGATTGAGGATTAGGGACTGAGTGTTGAGGGCTGAGTGTTGAGAATTGATGTTTGTGGATAGAGACTTGAAGATTGCAGATTGAGTATTGAGTATTGAAAACTGTGAATTGATGATATTCTATTGAGGATTGTGGATTGACGTCTGATCGCTGAGGTCTGATGTCTGAAGATTGATGATTCAGGATTGAGGATTCAGGATTGAGGTTTGAGGACTGAGGACTGAGGAGCGAGGATTGAGAGTTGAGTATTGAGGATTGAGGATTGAAGATTGAGGATTAGGTATTGAGGATTGAAGTATGAGGATTGGATATTGAGGATTGAAGAATGAGGATTGAGGATTGAGGATTGAGGATTGAGGATTGAAGACTGAGTATCGAGGATTGAATATTGAGGATTGAGGATTGAGGATTGAGGATTGAGGATTGAGGATTGAGCATTGAAGATTGAGTATTGAGGATTGAAGATTGAGGATTGAGAATTGAGGATTGAGGATTGAGGATTGAAGATTGAGGATTGGGGACTGAAGATTGACGATTGAGGATTGAGTATTGAGGATTGAGTATTGAGGATTGATTATTGAAGATTGAGTATTGAGGATTGACGATAGAGGATTGAGGATTGAGGGTTGAGGATTGAGCACGAGGACTGACGGTTGGGGATTGAGGTTTGAGGATTGAGGATTGAGGATTGAGGACTCAGGATTGAGGATTGAGGATTGAGCATTGAGGATTGAGGTTTGGGGACTGAGGATTGAGGACTGAGGATTGAGGACTGAGGATTGAGGAGTGAGGATTGAGGATTGAGGATTGAGGATTGAGCATTGAAGATTGAGTATTGAGGATTGAAGATTGAGGATTGAGAATTGAGGATTGAGGATTGAGGATTGAAGATTGAGGATTGGGGACTGAAGATTGACGATTGAGGATTGGGTATCGCGGATTGAACATGGAGGATTGAGGATTCAGAATTGAGTATTAAGGATTGAGGACTGAAGGTTGTATATTGATGATTGAAGATTGAGGATTGAGGATTGAGGGTTGTGGATTGAGGACGAGGTCTGAGGGTTGAGTCTTGATGTTTGAGGTCTGAGGATCGAGGATTGAGTATTGAGAACTGAGGATTGAGGATCGAGGATTGAAGATTTAGGATTGGGTATTGAGGATTGAAGAATGAGGATTGAGGATTGAGGATTGAGGATTGAGGATTGAAGATTGAGTATTGAGGATTGAAGATTGACGATTGAGGATTGTGGATTGAGGATTGAGTATTGAAGACTGAGGATTGAAGATTGAGTATTGAGGATTGAAGATTGAGGATTGAGGTTTGGGGACCGAGGATTGAGGATTGAGGATTGAGGATTGAGGATTGAGGATTGAATATTGGGGACTGAGTGTTGAGGGTTGTGAGATGAGGATTGATGTTTGTGGATAGAGGTTTGAAGATTGAAGATTGAGTATTGAGTATTGAAAACTGTGAATTGAGGATATTCTTTTGAGAATTGAGTATTGACAACTGATTGTTGAGGACTGCGGGCCGAAGATTGAGGATTCAGGACTGAGGATTCAGAATTGAGGTTTGTGGACTGAGGATCGAGTATTGAAGATTGAGTATTGAGGCTTGAAAATTGAAGATTGAGGATTGAGTATTGAGGATTGGAGAATGAGGATTGAGGATTGAGGATTGAGGATTGAGTATTGAGGATTGAAGATTGAGTATTGAGGATTGAAGACTGACGATTGAGGATTGAGGATTGAGGATTGAGTATTGAGGATTGAGGATTGAGGATTGTGGATTAAAGATTGAGGATTGAGGATTGAGGTTTGAGGATTAAGAATTGAGGATTGAGGATTGAAGATTGAAAATTGATGATTGAAGATTGAGGGTTGAGTATTGAGGGTTGTGGATTGAGGACGAGGACTGAGGGTTGAATATTGATGTTTGAGGTCTGAGGATTGAGGATTGAGGATTGAGTATTGAGGATTGAAGATTGAAGATTGAGTATTGAGGATTGAAGACTGACGATTGAGGATTGAGGATTGAGGATTGAGGACTGAGGATTGAGGATTTAAGATTGAGTATTGAGGATTGAAGACTGACGATTGAGGATTGAGGATTGAGGATTGAGGATTGAGGATTGAGGATTGAGGATTGAGAATTGAGGATTGAGTATTGAAGATTGAGTATTGAGGATTGAGGATTGAGGATTGAAGATTGAGGATTGAGGATTGAGGATTGAGGTTTGAAGATTGAGTATTGAGGATTGAAGATTGAGGATTGAGGATTGAGTATTGAAGATTGAGGATTTGGGACTGAGGATTGAAGATTGAGGATTGATGATTGAGGATTGAAGATTGAGGATTGGGTATTGAGGATTGAAGAATGAGGATTGAGGATTGAGGATTGAGGATTGAGGATTGAAGATTGAGTATTGAGGATTGAATGTTGACGGTTGAGGACTGAAGATTGAGGATTGAGGATTGAAGATTGAGTATTGAGGATTGAAGATTGATGATTGGGGATTGAGGATTGAGGATTGAGGATTGAAGATTGAGTATTGAAGATTGAGTATTGAGGATTGAAGATTGAGGATTGAGGATTGCGGATTGAGGATTGAGGAATGAAGATTGAGGATTGGGGACTGAGTGTTGAGGGTTGAGTGTTGAGAATTGATGTTTGTGGATAGAGACTTCAAGATTGCAGATTGAGTATTGAGTATTGAAAACTGTGAATTGATGATATTCTATTGAGGATTGTGGATTGACGTCTGATCGTTGAGGTCTGATGTCTGAAGATTGATGATTCAGGATTGAGGATTCAGGATTGAGGTTTGAGGACTGAGGACTGAGGATCGAGGATTGAGAGTTGAGTATTGAGGATTGAGGATTGAAGATTGAGGATTAGGTATTGAGGATTGAAGTATGAGGATTGGATATTGAGGATTGAAGAATGAGGATTGAGGATTGAGGATTGAGGATTGAGGATTGAAGACTGAGTATCGAGGATTGAATATTGAGGATTGAGGATTGAGGATTGAGGATTGAGGATTGAGGATTGAGCATTGAAGATTGAGTATTGAGGATTGAAGATTGAGGATTGAGAATTGAGGATTGAGGATTGAGGATTGAAGATTGAGGATTGGGGACTGAAGATTGACGTATGAGGATTGAGTATTGAGGATTGAGTATTGAGGATTGATTATTGAAGATTGAGTATTGAGGATTGACGATAGAGGATTGAGGATTGAGGGTTGAGGATTGAGCACGAGGACTGACGGTTGAGGATTGAGGTTTGAGGATTAAGGATTGAGGATTGAGGACTCAGGATTGAGGATTGAGGCTTGAGCATTGAGGATTGAGGTTTGGGGACTGAGGATTGAGGACTGAGGATTGAGGACTGAGGATTGAGTATTGAGGATTGAGGACTGAAGGTTGTATATTGATGATTGAAGATTGAGGATTGAGGATTGAGGGTTGTGGATTGAGGACGAGGTCTGAGGGTTGAGTCTTGATGTTTGAGGTCTGAGGATCGAGGATTGAGTATTGAGAACTGAGGATTGAGGATTGAGGATTGAAGATTTAGGATTGGGTATTGAGGATTGAAGAATGAGGATTGAGGATTGAGGATTGAGGATTGAGGATTGAAGATTGAGTATTGAGGATTGAAGATTGACGATTGAGGATTGTGGATTGATGATTGAGTATTGAAGACTGAGGATTGAAGATTGAGTATTGAGGATTGAAGATTGAGGATTGAGGTTTGGGGACTGAGGATTGAGGATTGAGGATTGAGGATTGCGGATTGAGGATTGAGTATTGAGGATTGAACATTGAGGATTGGGTAACGCGGATTGAACATTAAGGATTGAGGATTGAGGATTGTGTATTGAGGATTGAGGACTGAAGGTTGTATATTGATGATTGAAGATTGAGGGTAGAGGATTGAGCGTTGTGGATTGAGGACGATGACTGAGGGTTGAGTATTGATGTTTGAGGTCCGAGGATCGAGGATTGAGGATTGAGAATTGAGGATTGAGGATTGAGGATTGAAGATTGAGGATTGGGTATTGAGGATTGAAGAATGAAGATTGAGGATAGAGGATTGAGGATTGAGGAATGAAGAATGAGGATTGAGGATAGAGGATTGAGCATTGAGGAATGAAGATTGAGGATTGAGGATTGAGGATTGAGGATTGAGGATTGAAGATTGAGGATTGAGGATTGAGGATTGAAGATTGAGTATTGAGGATTGAATGTTGACGGTTGAGGACTGAAGATTGAGGATTGAGGATTGAAGATTGAGTATTGAGGATTGAAGATTGATGATTGGGGATTGAGGATTGAGGATTGAGGATTGAAGATTGAGTATTGAAGATTGAGTATTGAGGATTGAAGATTGAGGATTGAGGATTGAGCAATGAAGATTGAGGATTGGGGACTGAGTGTTGAGGGCTGAGTGTTGAGAATTGATGTTTGTGGATAGAGACTTGAAGATTGCAGATTGAGTATTGAGTATTGAAAACTGTGAATTGATGATATTCTATTGAGGATTGTGGATTGACGTCTGATCGTTGAGGTCTGATGTCTGAAGATTGATGATTCAGGATTGAGGATTCAGGATTGAGGTTTGAGGACTGAGGACTGAGGATCGAGGATTGAGAGTTGAGTATTGAGGATTGAGGATTGAAGATTGAGGATTAGGTATTGAGGATTGAAGTATGAGGATTGGATATTGAGGATTGAAGAATGAGGATTGAGGATTGAGGATTGAGGATTGAGGATTGAAGACTGAGTATCGAGGATTGAATATTGAGGATTGAGGATTGAGGATTGAGGATTGAGGATTGAGGATTGAGCATTGAAGATTGAGTATTGAGGATTGAAGATTGAGGATTGAGAATTGAGGATTGAGGATTGAGGATTGAAGATTGAGGAATGGGGACTGAAGATTGACGATTGAGGATTGAGTATTGAGGATTGAGTATTGAGGATTGATTATTGAAGATTGAGTATTGAGGATTGACGATAGAGGATTGAGGATTGAGGGTTGAGGATTGAGCACAAGGACTGACGGTTGGGGATTGAGGTTTGAGGATTGAGGATTGAGGATTGAGGACTCAGGATTGAGGATTGAGGATTGAGCATTGAGGATTGAGGTTTGGGGACTGAGGATTGAGGACTGAGGATTGAGGACTGAGGATTGAGGAGTGAGGATTGAGGATTGAGGATTGAACATTGAGGATTGGGTATCGCGGATTGAACATTGAGGATTGAGGATTCAGAATTGAGTATTGAGGATTGAGGACTGAAGGTTGTATATTGATGATTGAAGATTGAGGATTGAGGATTGAGGGTTGTGGATTGAGGACGAGGTCTGAGGGTTGAGTCTTGATGTTTGAGGTCTGAGGATCGAGGATTGAGTATTGAGAACTGAGGATTGAGGATCGAGGATTGAAGATTTAGGATTGGGTATTGAGGATTGAAGAATGAGGATTGAGGATTGAGGATTGAGGATTGAGGATTGAAGATTGTGTATTGAGGATTGAAGATTGACGATTGAGGATTGTGGATTGAGGATTGAGTATTGAAGACTGAGGATTGAAGATTGAGTATTGAGGATTGAAGATTGAGGATTGAGGTTTGGGGACCGAGGATTGAGGATTGAGGATTGAGGATTGAGGATTGAGGATTGAATATTGGGGACTGAGTGTTGAGGGTTGTGAGATGAGGATTGATGTTTGTGGATAGAGGTTTGAAGATTGAAGATTGAGTATTGAGTATTGAAAACTGTGAATTGAGGATATTCTTTTGAGAATTGAGTATTGACAACTGATTGTTGAGGACTGCGGGCCGAAGATTGAGGATTCAGGGACTGAGGATTCAGAATTGAGGTTTGTGGACTGAGGATCGAGTATTGAAGATTGAGTATTGAGGCTTGAAAATTGAAGATTGAGGATTGAGTATTGAGGATTGGAGAATGAGGATTGAGGATTGAGGATTGAGGATTGAGTATTGAGGATTGAAGATTGAGTATTGAGGATTGAAGACTGACGATTGAGGATTGAGGATTGAGGATTGAGTATTGAGGATTGAGGATTGAGGATTGTGGATTAAAGATTGAGGATTGAGGATTGAGGTTTGAGGATTAAGAATTGAGGATTGAGGATTGAAGATTGAAAATTGATGATTGAAGATTGAGGGTTGAGTATTGAGGGTTGTGGATTGAGGACGAGGACTGAGGGTTGAATATTGATGTTTGAGGTCTGAGGATTGAGGATTGAGGATTGAGTATTGAGGATTGAAGATTGAAGATTGAGTATTGAGGATTGAAGACTGACGATTGAGGATTGAGGATTGAGGATTGAGGACTGAGGATTGAGGATTTAAGATTGAGTATTGAGGATTGAAGACTGACGATTGAGGATTGAGGATTGAGGATTGAGGATTGAGGATTGAGGATTGAGGATTGAGAATTGAGGGTTGAGGATTGAAGATTGAGGATTGGGTATTGAGGATTGAAGAATGAGGATTGAGGATTGAGGATTGAGGATTGAGGTTTGAAGATTGAGTATTGAGGATTGAAGATTGAGGATTGAGGATTGAGCATTGAAGATTGAGGATTTGGGACTGAGGATTGAAGATAGAGGATTGATGATTGAGGATTGAAGATTGAGGATTGGGTATTGAGGATTGAAGAATGAGGATTGAGGATTGAGGATTGAGGATTGAGGATTGAAGATTGAGTATTGAGGATTGAATGTTGACGGTTGAGGATTGAAGATTGAGGATTGAGGATTGAAGATTTAGTATTGAGGATTGAAGATTGATGATTTTGGATTGAGGATTGAGGATTGAGGATTGAAGATTGAGGATTGAAGATTGAGTATTGAGGATTGAAGGCTGAGGATTGAGGATTGCGGATTGAGGATTGAGGAATGAAAATTGAGGATTGGGGACTGAGTGTTGAGGGTTGAGTGATGAGAATTGATGTTTGTGGATAGAGGCTTGAAGATTGCAGATTGAGTATTGAGTATTGAAAACTGTGAATTGATGATATTCTATTGAGGATTGAGGATTGACGTCTGATCGTTGAGGTCTGATGTCTGAAGATTGATGATTCAGGATTGAGGATTCAGGATTGAGGTTTGAGGACTGAGGATTGAGGATTGAGGATTGAGGCTTGAGGATTGAGGATCGAGGATTGAAGATGGAGGATTGAGGCATGAGGATGATGGCTAATGGTTGAGGATTGAGGTTTGAGGACTGAGGACTGAGGATCGAGGATTGAGAGTTGAGGATTGAGGATTGAGGATTGAAGATTGAGGATTAGGTATTGAGGATTGAAGTATGAGGATTGGGTATTGAGGATTGAAGAATGAGGGTTGAGGATTGAGGATTGAGGATTGAGGATTGAAGACTGAGTATCGAGGATTGAATATTGAGGATTGAGGATTGAGGATTGAGGATTGAGGATTGAGGATTGAGGATTGAGGATTGAGCATTGAAGATTGAGTATTGAGGATTGAAGATTGAGGATTGAGGATTGAGGATTGAGGTTTGAGGATTGAAGATTGAGGATTGGGGATTGAAGATTGACAATTGAGGATTGAGTATTGAGGATTGAGAATTGAGGATTGATTATTGAAGATTGTGTATTGAGGATTTACGATAGAGGATTGAGGATTGAGGGTTGAGGATTGAGGTTTGAGGATAGAGGATTGAGGATTGAGGAGTCAGGATTGAGGATTGAGGATTGAGCATTGAGGATTGAGGTTTGGGGACTGAGGATTGAGGACTGAGGATTGAGGACTGAGGATTGAGGAGTGAGGATTGAAGATTGAGGATTGAACATTGAGGATTGGGTATCGCGGATTGAACATTGAGCATTGAGGATTGAGAATTGAGTATTGAGGATTGAGGACTGAAGGTTGTATATTGATGATTGAAGATTGAGGATTGAGGATTGAGGGTTGTGGATTGAGGACGAGGTCTGAGGGTTGAGTGTTGATGTTTGAGGTCTGAGGATCGAGGATTGAGAATTGAGAACTGAGGATTGAGGGTTGAGGATTGAAGATTTAGGATTGGGTATTGAGGATTGAAGAATGAGGATTGAGGATTGAGGATTGAGGATTGAGGATTGAAGACTGAGTATTGAGGATTGAAGATTGACGATTGAGGATTGTGGATTGAGGATTGAGTATTGAAGACTGAGGATTGAAGATTGAGTATTGAGGATTGAATATTGAGGATTGTGGTTTGGGGACTGAGGATTGAGGATTGAGGATTGAGGATTGAGGATTGAGGATTGAGCATTGAGTATTGAACATTGAGGATTGGGTAACGCGGATTGAACATTAAGGATTGAGGATTGAGGATTGTGTATTGAGGATTGAGGACTGAAGGTTGTATATTGATGATTGAAGATTGAGGGTAGAGGATTGAGCGTTGTGGATTGAGGACGATGACTGAGGGTTGAGTATTGATGTTTGAGGTCCGAGGATCGAGGATTGAGGATTGAGAATTGAGGATTGAGGACTTAGGATTGAGGATTGAGGATTGAGGATTGAGGATTGAAGATTAAGTATTGAGGATTGAAGATTGAGGATTGGGGACTGAGTGTTGAGGATTGAGGATTGAAGATTGAGGATTGGGGTCTGAGTGTTGAGAGTTGAGTGATGAGAATTAATGTTTGTGGATAGAGGTTTGAAGATTGCAGATTGAGTATTGAGTAGTGAAAGCTGTGAATTGAGGATATTCTATTGAGCATTGAGGATTGTCGACTGATGGTTGAGGTCTGAGGTCTGAAGATTGAGTACTGAGGATTGAAGATTGAGGATTGGGGATTGAGGATTGAGGATTGAGAATTGAGGATTGAGGATTGAGGATTGAAGATTGAGGATTGAGTATTGAGGATTGGAGAATGAGGATTGAGGATTGAGGATTGAGGATTGAGTATTGAGGATTGAGGATTGAGTATTGAGGATTGAAGACTGACGTTTGAGGATTGAGGATTGAGGATTGAGTATTGAGGATTGATGATTGAAGATTGAGTATTGAGTATTGAAGATTGAGGATTGAGGTTTGGGGACTGAGGATTGAGGACTGAAGATTGAGGATTGAGGATTGAGGATTGTGGATTGAGGATTGAGGATTGAACATTGAGGATTGGGTATCGCGGGCTGAACATTTATGATTGAGGATTGAGGGTTGAGTATTGAGGATTGAGGACTGAAGATTGTATATTGTTGATTGAAGGTTGAGGATTGAGGATTGAGGGTTGTGTATTGAGTACGAGGTCTGAGGGCTGAGTATTGATGTTTGAGGTCTGAGGATCGAGGATTGAGAATTGAGAATTGAGGATTGAGGATTGAGGATTGAAGATTTAGGATTGGGAATTGAGGATTGAAGAATGAGGATTGAGGATTGAGGATTGAGGATTGAGGATTGAAGATTGAGTATTGAGGATTGAAGTTTGACGATTGAGGATTGTGGATTGAGGATTGAGTATTGTAGATTAAGGATTGAAGATTGAGTATTGAGGATTGAAGATTGAGGATTGAGGTTTGGGCACTGAGGATTGAGGATTGAGGATTGAGGATAGAGGATTGAGGATTGAGTATTGAGGATTGAACATTGAGGATTGGGTAACGCGGATTGAACATTAAGGATTGAGGATTGAGGATTGTGTATTGAGGATTGAGGACTGAAGGTTGTATATTGATGATTGAAGATTGAGGGTAGAGGATTGAGTGTTGTGGATTGAGGACCATGACTGAGGGTTGATTATTGATGTTTGAGGTCCGAGGATCGAGGATTGAGGATTGAGAATTGAGGATTGAGGATTGAGGATTGAAGATTGAGGGTTGGGTATTGAGGATTGAAGAATGAGGATTGAGGATAGAGGATTGAGGATTGAGGAATGAAGAATGAGGATTGAGGATAGAGGATTGAGGATTGAGGAATGAAGATTGAGGATTGAGGATTGAGGATTGAGGATTGAGTATTGAGGATTGAAGATTGAGTATTGAGGATTGAAGATTGAGGATTGGGGACTGAGTGTTGAGGATTGAGGATTGAAGATTGAGGATTGGGGTCTGAGTGTTGAGAGTTGAGTGATGAGAATTAATGTTTGTGGATAGAGGTTTGAAGATTGCAGATTGAGTATTGAGTAGTGAAAGCTGTGAATTGAGGATATTCTATTGAGGATTGAGGATTGTCGACTGATTGTTGAGGTCTGAGGTCTGAAGATTGAGTACTGAGGATTGAAGATTGAGGATTGGGGATTGAGGATTGAGGATTGAGGATTGAGGATGAGGGCTGAGGGTTGAGGATTGAGGTTTGAGGACTGAGGATTGAGGATTGAGGATTGAGGATGAGGGCTGAGGGTTGAGGATTGAGGTTTGAGGACTGAGGACTGAGGATTGAGGATTGAGAATTGAGGATTGAGGATTGAGGATTGAGTATTGAGGATTGAACATTGAGGATTGGGTAACGCGGATTGAACATTAAGGATTGAGGATTGAGGATTGTGTATTGAGGATTGAGGACTGAAGGTTGTATATTGATGATTGAAGATTGAGGGTAGAGGATTGAGTGTTGTGGATTGAGGACCATGACTGAGGGTTGAGTATTGATGTTTGAGGTCCGAGGATCGAGGATTGAGGATTGAGAATTGAGGATTGAGGATTGAGGATTGAAGATTGAGGGTTGGGTATTGAGGATTGAAGAATGAGGATTGAGGATAGAGGATTGAGGATTCAGGAATGAAGAATGAGGATTGAGGATAGAGGATTGAGGATTGAGGAATGAAGATTGAGGATTGAGGATTGAGGATTGAGGATTGAGTATTGAGGATTGAAGATTGAGTATTGAGGATTGAAGATTGAGTATTGAGGATTGAAGGTTGAGGATTGAGGATTGAGTATTGAAGATTGAGGATTTGGGACTGAGGATTGAAGATTGAGGATTGAGGATTGAGGATTGAGTGTTGAGGATTGAGTATTGAGGATAGAAGTTTGAGGATTGGGGACTGAGGATTGAAGATTGAGGATTGAGGATTGAGGGTTGAGGATTGAGGACTGTGGATTGAAGATTCAGTATTGAGGATTGAAGACTGAGATTTGAGGATTGAGGATTGAACATTGAGGATGAGGGCTGAGGGCTGAGGATTGAGGATTGAGGACTGAGGACTGAGGATTGAGGATTGAGAGTTGAGGATTGAGGATTGAGGATTGATGATTGAGGATTGGGAATTGAGGATTGAAGAATGAGGATTGAGGAATGAGTATTGAGGATTGAGGAATGAAGATTGAGTATTGAGGATTGAAGCCTGACGATTGAGGATTGAGGATTGAGGATTGAGGATTGAGGATGGAGGATTGAAGATTGAGTATTGAAGATTGAAGATTGAGGATCGAGGATTGTGGATTGAGGATTGAGGATTGAAGATTGAGGATAGGGGACTGAGTGTTGAGGGTTGAATGATGAGAATTGATGTTTGTGGATAGAGATTCGAAGATTGCAGATTGAGTATTGAGTATTGAAAACTGTGAATTGATGATATTCTATTGAGGATTGAGAATTGACAACTGATTGTTGAGGACTGAGGTCTGAAGATTGAGGATTCAGGATTGAGGATTCAGGTTTGATGTTTGAGGACTGAGGATTGAGGATTGAGGATTGAGGATTCAGGATTGAGGATTGAGGATTGAGGATTGAGGATTGAGGACTGAAGATTGAATATTGATGATTGAAGATTGAGGTTTGAGTATTGATGGTTGTGGATTGAGTACGAGGACTGTGGGTTGAGTATTGCTGTTTGAGGTCTGAGGATTGAAGATTGATGATTGAGGATTGAGGATTGAGGATTGAGGATTGAAGATTGAGGATTGAAGATTGAGTATTGAGGACTGAAGGTTGAGGTTTGAGGATTGCGGATTGAGGATTGAGGATAGAATATTGAGGATTGAGGATTGACAATTGATTGTTGAGGACTGACGGCTGAATATTGAGGATTCAGGATTGAGGATTCCGGATTGAGGTTTGAGGACTGAGGATTGAGGGTTGAGGATTGAGGATTGAGGATTGAGGATTGAGGATTGACGCTTGAGGATAGAGGATTGAGGATGGAGGACTGAAGAGAGCGGACAGAGTATTGAGGATTGAGTGTTGAGAGTTGATGTTTGAGGATTGCGATTTGTTTATTGAATATTGAGGATTGACTATTGAATCATGAGAATTCAGAATATTCTATTGAGTATTGAGAATTGAGGATTGATGGTTGAGTATTGAGGGTTGATGGTTGAGGGTTGTGTGTTGAATATTGAGGATTGAGGATTGAGGATTGAGGATTGAGGATTGAGGATTGAAGATTGTGTATTGATGATTGAAGATTGATCATTGAGTATTCATGTTTGAGGATTGAGGACGGGGACTGACGGTTGAGGATTGAGGTTTGAGGAATGAGGCTTGAGGATTGAGGACTGTGGATTGAGGATTGAGGATTGAGGATTGAGGATTGAGGATTGAAGATTGAGGATAGGGTATTGAGGATTGAAGAATGTGGATTGAGGATTGAGGATTGAGGATTGAGGATTGAAGATTGAGGATTGAGGATTGAGGATTGAGGATTGAGGATTGAGGATTGAAGATTGAGTATTGAGGATTGAAGATTGAGGATTGAGGATTGAGGATTGAGGATTGAGGATTGAGGATTGAAGATTGAGGATTGGGGACTGAGTGTTGAGGGTTGAACGATGAGAATTGATGTTTGTGGATAGAGATTTGAAGATTGCAGATTGAGTATTGAGTATTGAAAACTGTGAATTGATAATATTCCATTGAGGATTGAGAATTGACGACTGATTGTTGAGAACTGAGGTCTGAAGATTGAGGATTCAGGATTGAGGATTCAGGTTTGATGTTTGAGGACTGAGGATTGAGGATTGAGGACTGAGGATTGAGGATTGAGGATTGAGGGTTGAGGATTGAATATTGAGGATTGGGTATTGCGCATTGAACACTGAGGATTGAGGATTGAGGATTGGGGATTGAGGATTGACGATTGAGGATTGAGTATTGTGGATTGAGAATTGAGGATTGATTATTGAAGATTGAGTATTGAATATTGAAGATTGAGGATTGAGGATTGAGTATTGAGGATTGAGGATGAGGGCTGAGGATTGAGGTTTGAGGATTGATGATTGAGGATTGAGGACTGAGGATAGGGGATTGAGGATTGAGCATTGAGGATTGAAGATTGATTACTGGGGATTGAGGATTGAATATTGAGGATTAAGGATTGAGTATTGGGGATTGGGGATCTAGGATTGGAGATTGATTATTGAGGATTGAAGATTGAGGAGTGAGGATTGAGGATTCAGAATTGAGAATTGAGGGTGAGGACTGAGGGTTGAGGATTGAGGTTTGAGGAGCGAGGATTGAGGATTGAGGATTGAGGACTGGGGATTGATAACTGAGTATAGAAGATTGAAGATTGATTACAGAGGATTGAGGATTGAGGATTGAGGATTGAGGATTGAGGATTGACGATTGAGGCTTGAAGATTCAGTATTGAGGATTGAAGGTTGAGAATTGAGGATTGAGGATTGAACATTGAGGACTGAGCGTCCAGGATTGAGTGATGAGAATTGATGTTTCTGGATAGAGATTTGAAGATTGCAGATTGAGTATTGAGCATTGAAAACTGTGAATTGATGATATTCTATTGGGGATTGTGGATTGACAACTGATTGTTGAGGACTGAGGGCTGAAGATTGAGGACTCATGATTGAGGATTCAGAATTGAGGTTTGAGGACTGAGGATTGAGGATTGAAGATTGAGTATTGAGGATTGAGGATTGAGGATTGAAGATTGAGGATTGAGGATTGAGGATGAGGGCTGAGGGTTGAGGATTGAGGTTTGAGGACTGAGGACTGAGGACTGAGGACTGAGGATTGAGGATTGAGAGTTGAGGATTGAGGATTGAGGATTGAAGATTGAGGATTGGGTATTGAGGATCCAAGAATGAGGATTGAGGAATGAGGATTGAGGATTGAGGATTGAAGATTGAGTATTGAGGATTGAAGCCTGACGATTGAGGATTGAGGATTGAGGATTGAGGATAGAAGATGGAGGATTGAAGATTGAGTATTGAGGATTGAAGATTGAGGATCGAGGATTGTGGATTGAGAATTTAGGATTGAGGATTGAACATTGCGGACTGAGTGTTGAGGGTTGAGTGATGAGAATTGATGTTTGTGGATAGAGGTTTGAAGATTAGAGATCGAGTATTGAGTGTTGAAACTGTGAATTGAGGATGTTCTACTGGGGATTGAGGATTGACTACTGATAGTTGAGGATTGAGGGCTGAAGATTGAGGACTCATGATTGAGGATTCAGAATTGAGGTTTGAGGACTGAGGATTGAGGATTGAAGATTGAGTATTGAGGATTGAGGATTGAGGATTGAAGATTGAGGATTGAGGATTGAGGATGAGGGCTGAGGGTTGAGGATTGAGGTTTGAGGACTGAGGACTGAGGACTGAGGAATGAGGATTGAGGATTGAGGATTGAAGATTGAGTATTGAGGATTGAAGCCTGACGATTGAGGATTGAGGATTGAGGATTGAGGATTGAGGATTGAGGATGGAGGATTGAAGATTGAGTATTGAGGATTGAGGATTGAGGATCGAGGATTGAGGATTGAGGATTGAGGATTGAAGATTGAGAACTGGGGACTGAGTGTTGATGGTTGAATGATGAGAATTGATGTTTGTGGATAGAGATTTGAAGATTGCAGATTGAGTATTGAGTATTGAAAACTGTGAATTGATGATATTCTATTGAGGATTGAGAATTGACGACTGATTGCTGAGGACTGATGTCTGAAGATTGAGGATTCAGGTTTGATGTTTGAGGACTGAGGATTGAGGATTGAGGATTGAGGATTGAGGATTGCGGATTGAGGGTTGAGGATAGAAGATTGAGGATTGGGTATTGCGCATTGAACATTGAGGATTGAGGATTGAGGATTGGGGATTGAGGATTGACGATTGAGGACTGAGTATTGTGGATTGATAATTGAGGAATGATTATTGAAGATTCGGCATTGAGGATTGAAGATTGGGTATTGAGGATTGTAGAATGAGGATTGAGGATTGAGGATTGAGGATTGAGGACTGAGGATTGAGCATTGAGGATTGAATATTGAGTATTGAGGATTGAAGACTGAGGATTGAGGATTGAGGGTTGAGGATTCAGGACGAGGACTGACGGTTGAGGATTGAGGTTCGAGGATTGAGGATTGAGGATTGAGGGCTGAGGATTGGGGATTGAGGATTGAGCATTGAGGATTGAAGATTGAGTACTGGGGATTGAGGATTGAATATTGAGGATTAAGGATTGAGTATTGGGGATTGAGGATCTAGGATTGGAGATTGATTATTGAGGACTGAAGATTGAGGATTGAGGATTGAGGATTGAGAATTGAGAATTGAGGGTGAGGACGGAGGATTGAAGATTGAAGGTTGAGGATTGGGTATTGAGGAATGAAGAATGAGGATTGAGGATTGAGGATTGAGGATTGAGGATTTAGTATTGAAGATTGAGTATTCAGGATTGGAGATTGACGATTGAGGATTGAGGACCGAGGATTGAGGATTAAGGATTGAAGATTGAGTATTGAGGATTGAAGATTGAGGATTGAGGATTGAGGATTGAGGATTGAGGATTGAACATTGAGGATTGGCTATCGCGGGTTGAACATTTATGATTGAGGATTGAGGATTGAGCATTGAGGATTGAGGACTGAAGATTGTATATTGATGATTGTATATTGATGGTTGAAGATTGCAGATTGAGTATTGAGTATTGAAAGCTGTGAATTGATGATATTCTATTGAGGATTGAGGATTGACAAATGATTGTTGAGGACTGAGTGCTGAAGATTGAGGATGCAGGATTGAGGATTGAGGATTGAGGATTGAAGATTGAGTACTGAGGATTGAAGATTGAGGGTTGAGGACTGAGGATTGAAGATTGAGGATTTGGGACTGGGGATTGAGGATTGAGGATCGAGGATTGAAGATTGAGGATTGAGGATTGAGTATTGAGGATTGAGGAATAAAGATTGAGGATTGGGGATTGAGGATTGAAGATTGAGGATTCTGGATAGAAGATTCAGAATTGAGGTTTGAGGACTGAGGACTGGGGATTGAAGATTGAGTATTGAGGATTGAGGATTGAGGATTGAAGATTGAGGATTGAGGATTGAGGATGGGGGCTGAGAGTTGAGGATCGAGGTTGGAGGACTGAGGACTGAGGATTGAGGATTGAGAATTGAGGATTGAGGATTGAGGATTGAAGATTGAGGATTGGGTATTAGTGATTGAAGAATGAGGATTGACGATTGAGGATTGAGGATTGAGGATTGAAGATTGAGTACTGAGGAATGAAGACTGACGATTGAGGATTGAGGCGTGAGGATTGAGGATTGAGGATTGAGGATTGAGGATTGGGGATTGAGAATTGAGGATTGAGGATTGAAGATTGAGTATTGAGGATTGAAGATTGAGGATTGAGGATTGAGGATTGAGGATTGACGATGAGGGCTGAGGGTTGAGGATTGAGGTTTGAGGACTGAGGACTAAGGGTTGAGGATTGAGAATTGAGGATTGAGGATTGAGGATTGAAGATTGAGTATTGGGTATTGAGGATTGAAGAATGAGGATTGAAAATTGAGGATTGAGGATTCAGAATTGAGGATTGAGGTTTGAGGATTGAAGATTGTGGATTGGGTATTGAGGATGGAGGAATGAGGATTGAGGATTGAGGATTGAGGATTGAGGATTGAAGATTGAGTATTGAGGACTGAAGATTGACGATTGAGGATTGAGGATTGAGAATTGAGGATTGAATATTGGGGACTGAGTGTTGAGGGTTGTGAGATGAGTATTGATGTTTGTTGATAGAGGTTTGAAGATTGAAGATTGAGTACTGGGTATTGAAAACTGTGAATTGAGGATGTTCTTTTGAGAATTGAGGATTGACAACTGATTGTTGAGGACTGCGGGCCGAAGATTGAGGATTCAGGACTGAGGATTCAGAATTGAGGTTTGAGGACTGAGGATCGAGTATTGAAGATTGAGTATTGAGGCTTGAAGATTGAAGATTGAGGATTGAGTATTGAGGATTGGAGAATGAGGATTGAGGATTGAGGATTGAGGATTGAGTATTGAGGATTGAAGATTGAGTATTGAGAATTGACGACTGACGATTGAGGATTGAGGATTGAGGATTGAGTATTGAGGATTGAGGATTGAAGATTGAGTATTGAGTACTGAAGATTGAGGATTGAGGTTTGGGGACTGAGGATTGAGGACCGAGGATTGAGGATTGAGGATTGAGGATTAAGGATTGAGGATTGAGGATTGAACATTGAGGATTGGGTATCGCGGGTTGAACATTTATGATTGAGGATTGAGGATTGAGTATTGAGGATTGAGGACTGAAGATTGTATATTGATGATTGAAGATTGAGGATTGAGGATTGAGGGTTGAGCATTGAGGATTGAGGATTGAAGATTGGTGATTGGGTATTGAGGATTGAAGAATGAGGATTGAGGATTGAGGATTGAGGATTGAGGATTGAAGATTGAGTATTGGGGATTGAAGATTGAGTGTTGAACGGATTGAGGATTGAAGATTGAGGATTTGGGACTGAGGATTGAGGATTGAGGATCGAGGATTGAAGATTGAGTGTTGAGGATTGAGTATTGAGGGTTGAGGAATAAAGATTGAGGATTGGGGATTGAGGATTGAAGATTGAAATTGGGGATTGAGGATTGAAGATTGAGGACTCAGGATTGGGGATTCAGAATTGAGGTTTGAGGACTGAGGATTGAGGATTGAAGGTTGAGTATTGAAGATTGAGGATTGAGGATTGAAGATTGGTGATTGGGTATTGAGGATTGAAGAATGAGGATTGTGGATTGAGGATTGAGGATTCAGGATTGAAGATTGAGTATTCAGGATTGGAGATTGACGATTGAGGATTGAGGATTGAGGATCGAGGATCGAGGACTGAGGATTGAAAATTGAGTGTTGAGGATTGAAGATTGAGGATTGGGGAATGAGTGTTGAGGATTGAGGATTGAAGATTGAGGATTGGGGACTGAGTGTTGAGAGTTGAGTGATGAGGATTGATGTTTGTCGATAGAGGTTTGAACATTGCAGATTGAGTATTGAGTATTGAAAGCTGTGAATTGATGATATTCTATTGAGGATTGAGGATTGACAACTGATTGTTGAGGACTGAGTGCTGAAGATTGAGGATTCAGGATTGAGAATTGAGGATTGAGGATTGAAGATTGAGTACTGAGGATTGAAGATTGAGGGTTGAGGATTGAGGATTGAAGATTGAGGATTTGGGACTGAGGATTGAGGATTGAGGATCGAGGATTGAAGATTGAGGATTGAGGATTGAGTATTGAGGATTGAGGAATAAAGATTGAGGATTGGGGATTGAGGATTGAGGACTGAGGATTCTGGATAGAAGATTCAGAATTGAGGTTTGAGGACTGAGGACTGAGGATTGAAGATTGAGTATTGAGGATTGAGGATTGAGGATTGAAGGTTGAGGATTGAGGATTGAGTATTGAGGATTGAAGATTGAGTATTGAGGATTGAAGATTGAGGGTTGAGGATTGAGGATTGAAGATTGAGGATTGAAGATTGAGGATTCAGAATTGAGGATTCAGAATTGAGGTTTGAGGACTGAGGATTGAGGATTGAAGGTTGAGTATTGAAGATTGAGGATTGAGGATTGAAGATTGAGGATTGAGGATTGAGGATGAGGGCTGAGGGTTGAGGATTGAGGTTTGAGGTCTGAGGACTGAGAATTGAGGGTTGAGAATTGAGAATTCAGGATTGAGGATTGAAGATTGAGTATTGAGAGTTGAAGATTGAGGATTGAGGATTGAGGATTGAGGATTGAGCATTGAGGATTGAGGATTGAGGATTGAGAATTGAGGATTGAGGATTGAAGATTGAGTATTGAGCATTGAAGATTGACGATTGGGGAGTGAAGATTGAGGATTGACGATGAGGACTGAGGACTGAGGATTGAGGATTGAGAATTGAGGATTGAGGATTGAGGATTGAAGATTGAGGATTGGGTATTGAGGATTGAAGAATGAGGATTGAGGATTGAGGATTGAGGATTGAGGAATGAAGATTGAGGATTGAGGATTGAGGATTGAGGATTGAAGATTGAGTATTGAGGATTGAAGATTGAGGATTGAGGATTCAGGATTGAGGATTGAGGATTGAAGATTGAGGATTGGGGACTGAGTGTTGAGGGTTGAGTGATGAGTATTGATGTTTGTCGATCGAGATTTAAAGATTGCAGATTGAGTATTGAGTATTGAAAGCTGTGAATTGATGATATTCTATTGAGGATTGAGGATTGACAACTGATTGTTGAGGACTGAGTGCTGAAGATTGAGGATTCAGGATTGAGGATTGAGGATTGAGGATTGAAGATTGAGTACTGAGGATTGAAGATTGAGGGTTGAGGATTCAGGATTGAAGATTGAGGATTTGGGACTGAGGATTGAGGATTGAGGATCGAGGATTGAAGATTGAGGATTGAGGATTGAGTATTGAGGATTGAGGAATAAAGATTGAGGATTGGGTATTGAGGATTGAAGATTGAGGATTCTGGATAGAAGATTCAGAATTGAGGTTTGAGGACTGAGGACTGAGGATTGAAGATTGAGTATTGAGGATTGAGGATTGAGGATTGAAGATTGAGGATTGAGGATTGAGTATTGAGGATTGAAGATTGAGTATTGAGGATTGAAGATTGAGGGTTGAGGACTGAGGATTGAAGATTGAGGATTTGGGACTGAGGATTGAGTATTGAGGATCGAGGATTGAAGATTGAGTGTTGAGGATTGAGTATTGAGGATTGAGGAATAAAGATTGAAGGTTGAGTATTGAAGATTGAAGATTGAGGATTGGGGATTGAGGATTGAGGATTGAGGATGAGGGCTGAGGGTTGAGGATTGAGGTTTGAGGACTGAGGACTGAGGATTGAGGATTGAGAATTGAGGATTGAGAATTGAGGATTGAGGATTGAATATTGGGGACTGAGTGTTGAGGGTTGAGTGATGAGAATTGATATTTGTGGATAGAGGTTTGAAGATTGCAGTTTGAGTATTGAGTATTGAAAGCTGTGAATTGATTATATTCTATTGAGGATTGAGGATTGACAACTGATTGTTGAGTACTGAGGGCTGAAGATTGAGGATTCAGGATTGAGTATTCAGGATTGAGGTTTGAGGGCTGAGGATTGAGGATTTAGGATTGAGGATTGAGCATTGAGGATTGAGGATTGAAGATTGAGGATTGGGTATTGCGGATTGAACATTGACGGTTGAGGATTGAGGATTGAGGATTGAGAATTGAAGGTTGAATATTGATGACTGAAGGTTGAGGTTTGAGGATTGAGGGTTGTGGATTGAGGACGAGGACTGAGGGTTGAGTATTGATGTTTGAGGTCTGAGGATTGAGGATTGAGGATTGAGAATTGAGGATTGAGGATTGAGGATTGAAGAATGGTGATTGGGTATTGAGGATTGAAGAATGAGGATTGAGGATTGAGGATTGAGGATTGAGGATTGAAGATTGAGTATTGAGGATTGAAGATTGAGTGTTGAGGATTGAGGATTGAAGATTGAGTATTGAGGATTGAAGACTGACGATTGAGGATTGAGGATTGAGGATTGAGGATTGAGGATTGAGGATTGAGGATTGGGGATTGAGAATTGAGGATTGAGGATTGACGATTGAGTATTGAGGATTGAAGATTGAGGATTGAGGATTGAGGATTGAGGACTGACGATGAGGGCTGAGGGTTGAGGATTGGGTTTTGAGGATTGAGGATTGAGGATTGAGGATTGAGGATTGAGGATTGAGGATTGAGGATTGAGGATTGAAGATTCAGTATTGAGTGTTGAAGGTTGTGAATTGAGGATTGAGGATTGAACGTTGAGGACTGAGTGTTGAGGGTTGAGTGATGAGAATTGATGTTTGTGGATAGAGATTTGAAGATTGCAGATTGAGTATTGAGTATTGAAAACTGTGAAATGAGGATATTCTATTGAGGATTGAGGCTTGACATCGGATTGTTGAGGACTGAGGGCTGAAGGTTGAGGATTCAGGATTGAGGATACAGAATTGAGGTTTGAGGACTGAGGATTGAGGATTGAAGATTGAGTATTGAGGATTGAAGATTGAGGATTGAGGATTGAGAATTGAGGATTGAGGATGAGGGCTGAGGGTTCAGGATTGAGGTTAGAGGACTGAGGACTAAGCATTGAGGATTGAGAATTGAGGATTGAGGATTGAGGATTGAAGATTGAGGATTGGGTATTGAGGACTGAAGAATGAGGATTGAGGATTGAGGATTGAGGATTGAGGTTTGAAGATTGAGTATTGAGGATTGAAGATTGATGATTGGGGATTGAGGATTGAGGATTGAGGATTGAAGATTGAGTATTGAAGATTGAGTATTGAGGATTGAAGATTGAGGATTGAGGATTGCGGATTGAGGATTGAGGATTGAAGTATGAGGATTGGATATTGAGGATTGAAGAATGAGGATTGAGGATTGAGGATTGAGGATTGAGGATTGAAGACTGAGTATCGAGGATTGAATATTGAGGATTGACGATTGAGGATTGAGGATTGAGGATTGAAGATTGAGTATTGAGGATTGAAGACTGACGATTGAGGTTTCAGGATTGAGGATTGAGGATTGAGGATTGAGGATTGAGGATTGGGGATTGAGAATTGAGGATTGAGGATTGAAGATTGAGTATTGAGGATTGAATGTTGAGGATTGAGGATTGAGGATTGAGGACTGACGATGAGGGCTGAGGGTTGAGGATTGAGGTTTGAGGACTGAGGACTGAGGGTTGAGGATTGAGAATTGAGGATTGAGGATTGAGGATTGAAGATTGAGCATTGGGTATTGAGGATTGAAGAGTGAGGATTGAAAATTGAGGATTGAGGATTCAGAATTGAGGATTGAGGTTTGAGGATTGAAGATTGAGGATTGGGTATTGAGGATGGAGGAATGAGGATTGAGGATTGAGGATTGAGGATTGAGGATTGAAGATTGAGTATTGAGGATTGAAGATTGACGATTGAGGATTGAGGATTGAGGATTGAGGATTGAATATTGGGGACTGAGTGTTGAGGGTTGTGAGATGAGGATTGATGTTTGTGGATAGAGGTTTGAAGATTGAAGATTGAGTATTGAGTATTGAAAACTGTGAATTGAGGATATTCTTTTGAGAATTGAGGATTGACAACTGATTGTTGAGGACTGCGGGCCGAAGATTGAGGATTCAGGACTGAGGATTCAGAATTGAGGTTTGAGGACTGAGGATCGAGTATTGAAGATTGCGTATTGAGGCTTGAAAATTGAAGATTGAGGATTGAGTATTGAGGATTGGAGAATGAGGATTGAGGATTGAGGATTGAGGATTGCGTATTGAGGATTGAAGATTGAGTATTGAGGATTGAAGACTGACGATTGAGGATTGAGGATTGAGGATTGAGTATTGAGGATTGAGGATTGAATATTGAGTATTGAGTATTGAAGATAGAGGATCGAGGATTGAGGGTTGTGGATTGAGGATGAGGACTGAGGGTTGAGTATTGATGTTTGAGGTCTGAGGATTGAGGATTGACGATTGGGAATTGAGGATTGAGGATTGAGGATTGAGGATTGAGGATTGTGGATTAAAGATTGAGGATTGAGGATTGAGGTTTGAGGATTGAGAATTGAGGATTGAGGATTGAAGATTGAAAATTGATGATTGAAGATTGAGGGTTGAGTATTGAGGGTCGTGGATTGAGGACGAGGACTGAGGGTTGAATATTGATGTTTGAGGTCTGAGGATTGAGGATTGAGGATTGAGTATTGAGGATTGCAGATTGAAGATTGAGTATTGAGGATTGAAGACTGACGATTGAGGATTGAGTATTGAGGATTGAGGACTGAGGATTGAAGATTGAGTATTGAGGATTGAAAATTGAGGATTGAGGATTGAGGATTGAGGATTGAGGATTGAGGATTGAGGATTGAAGGTTCAGTATTGAGTGTTGAAGGTTGAGAATTGAGGATTGAGGATTGAACGTTGAGGACTGAGTGTTGAGGTTTGAGTGATGAGAATTGATGTTTGTGGATAGAGATTTGAAGATTGCAGATTGAGTATTGAGTATTGTAATCTGTGAAATGAGGATATTCTATTGAGGGTTGAGGGTTGACATCGGATTGTTGAGGACTGAGGGCTGAAGATTGAGGATTCAGGATTGAGGATACAGAATTGAGGTTTGAGGACAGAGGATTGAGGATTGAAGATTGAGTATTGAGGATTGAAGATTGAGGATTGAGGATTGAAGATTGGGGATTGAGGATTGAGGATGAGGGCTGAGGGTTCAGGATTGAGGTTAGAGGACTGAGGACTGAGGATTGAGGATTGAGAATTGAGGATTGAGGGTTGAGGATTGAAGATTGAGGATTGGGTATTGAGGATTGAAGAATGAGGATTGAGGATTGAGGATTGAGGATTGAGGTTTGAAGATTGAGTATTGAGGATTGAAGATTGAGGATTGAGGATTGAGCATTGAAGATTGAGGATTTGGGACTGAGGATTGAAGAGAGAGGATTGATGATTGAGGATTGAAGATTGAGGATTGGGTATTGAGGATTGAAGAATGAGGATTGAGGATTGAGTATTGAGGATTGAGGATTGAAGATTGAGTATTGAGAATTGAATGTTGACGGCTGAGGATTGAAGATTGAGGATTGAGGATTGAAGATTTAGTATTGAGGATTGAAGATTGATGATTTTGGATTGAGGATTGAGGATTGAGGATTGAAGATTGAGGATTGAAGACTGAGGATTGAGGATTGAGTATTGAGGATTGGAGAATGAGGATTGAGGATTGAGGATTGAGGATTGAGGATTGAGTATTGAGGATTGAAGATTGAGTATTGAGGATTGAAGACTGAGGATTGAGGATTGAGTATTGAGGATTGGAGAATGAGGATTGAGGATTGAGGATTGAGGATTGAGGATTGAGTATTGAGGATTGAAGATTGAGTATTGAGGATTGAAGACTGACGATTGAGGATTGAGGATTGAGGATTGAGTATTGAGGATTGAGGATTGAATATTGAGTATTGAGTATTGAAGATAGAGGATCGAGGATTGAGGGTTGTGGATTGAGGATGAGGACTGAGGGTTGAGTAGTGATGTTTGAGGTCTGTGGATTGAGGATTGACGATTGAGAATTGAGGATTGAGGATTGAGGATTGAGGATTGTGGATTAAAGATTGAGGATTGAGTATTGAGGTTTGAGGATTGAGAATTGAGGATTGAGGATTGAAGATTGAAAATTGATGATTGAAGATTGAGGGTTGAGTATTGAGGGTTGTGGATTGAGGACGAGGACTGAGGGTTGAATATTGATGTTTGAGGTCTGAGGATTGAGGATTGAGGATTGAGTATTGAGGATTGAAGATTGAAGATTGAGTATTGAGGATTGAATACTGACGATTGAGGATTGAGGATTGAGGATTGAGGACTGAGGATTGAGGATTGAAGATTGAGTATTGAGGATTGAAGACTGACGATTGAGGATTGAGGATTGAGGATTGAGGATTGAGGATTGAGGATTGAGGATTGAGAATTGAGGATTGAGTATTGAAGATTGAGTATTGAGGATTGAGGATTGAGGATTGAAGATTGAGGATTGAGGATTGAGGATGATGGCTGAGGGTTGAGGATTGAGGTTTGAGGACTGAGGACTGAGGATTAAGGATTGAGAATTGAGGATTGAGGATTGAGGATTCAAGATTGAGGATTGAGAATTGGGTATTGAGGATTGAAGAAAGAGGATTGAGGTTTGAGGATTGAGGATTGAGGATTGAAGATTGAGTATTGAGGATTGAAGACTGACGATTGAGGATTGAGGCTTGAGGATTGAGGATTGAGGATTGAGGATTGAGGATTGAGAATTGAGGATTGAGGATTGAAGATTGAGTATTGAGCATTGAAGATTGACGAATGAGGATTGAAGATTGAGGATTGACGATGAGGACTGATGACTGAGGATTGAGGATTGAGAATTGAGGATTGAGGATTGAGGATTGAAGATTGAGGATTGGGTATTGAGGATTGAGGATTGAGGATTGAGGATGAGGGCTGAGGGTTGAGGATTGAGGTTTGAGGACTGAGGACTGAGGATTGAGGATTGAGAATTGAGGATTGAGGATTGAGGATTGAAGATTGAGGATTGGGTATTGAGGATTGAAGAATGAGGATTGAGGATTGAGGATTGAGGATTGAGGATTGAGGACTGGGTATTGAGGGTTGAACATTGAGGATTGAGGGATGAGGATTGAGGTTTGAGGACTGAGGACTGAGGATTGAGTATTGAGAATTGAGGATTGAGGATTGATGATTGAAGATTGATGATTGGCTATTGAGGATTGAAGAATGAGGATTGAGGATTGAGGATTGAGGATTGAGGATTGAAGATTCGGGATTGAGAATCGAGGATTGAGGATTGAATATTGAGTATTGAGTATTGAAGATAGAGGATCGAGGATTGAGTGTTGTGGATTGAGGACGAGGACTGACTGTTGAGTATTGATGTTTGAGGTCTGAGGATTGAGGATTGACGATTGAGAATTGAGGATTGAGGATTGAGGATTGAGGATTGTGGATTAAAGATTGAGGACTGAGCATTGAGGATTGAGTATTGAGGATTGAGGATTGAGGATTGAGGATTGAAGATTGAAAATTGATGATTGATGATTGAGGGTTGAGGATTGAGTGTTGTTGATTGAGGACGAGGACTGAGGGTTGAATATTGATGTTTGAGGTCTGAGGATTGAGGATTGAGGATTGAGAATTGAGGATTGAGGATTGAGGATTGAAGATTGAGGATTGCGTATTGAGGATTGAAGAGTGAGGATTGAGGATTGAGGATTGAGGATTGAATACTGCAGATTGAGTTTTTAGGATTGAAGATTGAGGATTGAGGTTTGAGGATTGAGGATTGAGGACTGAGTATTGAGGATTCAAGATTGAGTATTGAGGATTGAAGACTAACGATTGAGGATTGAGGATTGAGGATTGAGGATTGAGGATTGAAGATTGAGTATTGAGGATTGAAAATTGAGGATTGAGGATTGAGGATTGAGGATTGAGGATTGAGGATTGAGGATTGAAGATTCAGTATTGAGTGTTGAAGGTTGAGAATTGAGGATTGAGGATTGAACGTTGAGGACTGAGTGTTGAGGGTTGACTGATGAGAATTGATGTTTGTGGATAGAGATTTGAAGATTGCAGATTGAGTATTGAGTATTGAAAGCTGTGAAATGAGGATATTCTATTGAGGGTTGAGGGTTGACATCGGATTGTTGAGGACTGAGGGCTGAAGATTGAGGATTCAGGATTGAGGATACAGAATTGAGGTTTGAGGACAGAGGATTGAGGATTGAAGATTGAGTATTGAGGATTGAAGATTGAGGATTGAGGATTGAGGATTGAGGATTGAGTATTGAGGATTGAAGATTGAGTATTGAGGATTGAAGATTGAGGGTTGAGGATTGAGGATTGAAGATTGAGGATTTGGGACTGAGGATTGAGGATTGAGGATCGAGGATTGAAGATTGAGTGTTGAGGATTGAGTATTGAGGATTGAGGAATAAAGATTGAGGATTGGGGATTGAGGATTGAAGATTGAGGATTGGGGATTGAGGATTGAAGATTGAGGATTCAGGATTGAGGATTCAGAATTGAGGTTTGAGGACTGAGAATTGAGGATTGCAGGTTGAGTATTGAAGATTGAGGATTGAGGATTGAAGATTGAGGATTGAGGATTGAGGATGAGGGCTGAGGGTTGAGGATTGAGGTTTGAGGACTGAGGACTGAGGATTGAGGATTGAGAATTGAGGATTGAGAATTGAGGATTGAGGATTGAATATTGGGGACTGAGTGTTGAGGGTTGAGTGATGAGAATTGATATTTGTGGATAGAGGTTTGAAGATTGCAGTTTGAGTATTGAGTATTGAAAGCTGTGAATTGATTATATTCTATTGAGGATTGAGGATTGACAACTGATTGTTGAGTACTGAGGGCTGAAGATTGAGGATTCAGGATTGAGGATTGAGGATTGAGGTTTGAGGGCTGAGGATTGAGGATTTAGGATTGAGGATTGAGCATTGAGGATTGAGGATTGAAGATTGAGGATTGGGTATTGCGGATTGAACATTGACGGTTGAGGATTGAGGATCGAGGATTGAGAATTGAAGGTTGAATATTGATGACTGAAGGTTGAGGTTTGAGGATTGGGGGTTGTGGATTGAGGACGAGGACTGAGGGTTGAGTATTGATGTTTGAGGTCTGAGGATTGAGGATTGAGGATTGAGAATTGAGGATTGAGGATTGAGGATTGAAGATTGGTGATTGGGTATTGAGGATTGAAGAATGAGGATTGAGGACTGAGGATTGAGGATTGAGGATTGAAGATTGAGTATTGAGGATTGAAGATTGAGTGTTGAGGATTGAGGATTGAAGATTGAGTATTGAGGATTGAAGAATGACGATTGAGGATTGAGGATTGAGGATTGAGGATTGAGGATTGAGGATTGAGGATTGGGGATTGAGAATTGAGGATTGAGGATTGACGATTGAGTATTGAGGATTGAAGATTGAGGATTGAGGATTGAGGATTGAGGACTGACGATGAGGGCTGAGGGTTGAGGATTGAGGTTTGAGGATTGAGGATTGGGGATTGAGGATTGAGGATTGAGGATTGAGCATTGAGGATTGAAGATTCAGTATTGAGTGTTGAAGGTTGTGAATTGAGGATTGAGGATTGAACGTTGAGGACTGAGTGTTGAGGGTTGAGTGATGAGAATTGATGTTTGTGGATAGAGATTTGAAGATTGCAGATTGAGTATTGAGTATTGAAAACTGTGAAATGAGGATATTCTATTGAGGATTGAGGCTTGACATCGGATTGTTGAGGACTGAGGGCTGAAGATTGAGGATTCAGGATTGAGGATACAGAATTGAGGTTTGAGGACTGAGGATTGAGGATTGAAGATTGAGTATTGAGGATTGAAGATTGAGGATTAGGTATTGAGGATTGAAGTATGAGGATTGGATATTGAGGATTGAAGAATGAGGGTTGAGGATTGAGGATTGAGGATTGAGGATTGAAGACTGAGTATCGAGGATTGAATATTGAGGATTGAGGATTGAGGATTGAGGATTGAGGATTGAGGATTGAGTATTGAGGATTGAAGATTGAGTATTGAGGATTGAAGACTGACGATTGAGGATTGAGGATTGAGGATTGAGTATTGAGGATTGAGGATTGAATATTGAGTATTGAGTATTGAAGATAGAGGATCGAGGATTGAGGGTTGTGGATTGGGGATGAGGACTGAGGGTTGAGTATTGACGTTTGAGGTCTGAGGATTGAGGATTGACGATTGAGAATTGAGGATTGAGGATTGAGGATTGAGGATTGTGGATTAAAGCTTGAGGATTGAGGATTGAGGTTTGAGGATTGAGAATTGAGGATTGAGGATTGAAGATTGAAAATTGATGATTGAAGATTGAGGGTTGAGTATTGAGGGTTGTGGATTGAGGACGAGGACTGAGGGTTGAATATTGATGTTTGAGGTCTGAGGATTGAGGATTGAGGATTGAGTATTGAGGATTGAAGATTGAAGATTGAGTATTGAGGATTGAAGACTGACGATTGAGGATTGAGGATTGAGGATTGAGGACTGAGGATTGAGGATTGAAGATTGAGTATTGAGGATTGAAGACTGACGATAGAGGATTGAGGATTGAGGATTGAGGATTGAGGATTGAGGATTGAGAATTGAGGATTGAGTATTGAAGATTGAGTATTGAGGATTGAGGATTGAGGATTGAAGATTGAGGATTGAGGATTGAGGATGAGGGCTGAGGGTTGAAGATTGAGGTTTGAGGACTGAGGACTGAGGATTGAGGATTGAGAATTGAGGATTGAGGATTGAGGATTAAAGATTGAGGATTGAGAATTGGGTATTGAGGATTGAAGAAAGAGGATTGAGGTTTGAGGATTGAGGATTGAGGATTGAAGATTGAGTATTGAGGATTGAAGACTGACGATTGAGGATTGAGGCTTGAGGATTGAGGATTGAGGATTGAGGATTGAGGATTGAGAATTGAGGATTGAGGATTGAAGATTGAGTATTGAGCATTGAAGATTGACGAATGAGGATTGAAGATTGAGGATTGACGATGAGGACTGATGACTGAGGATTGAGGATTGAGAATTGAGGATTGAGGATTGAGGATTGAAGATTGAGGATTGGTTATTGAGGATTGAGGATTGAGGATTGAGGATGAGGGCTGAGGGTTGAGAATTGAGGTTTGAGGACTGAGGACTGAGGATTGAGGATTGAGAATTGAGGATTGAGGATTGAGTATTGAAGATTGAGGATTGGGTATTGAGGATTGAAGAATGAGGATTGACGATTGAGGATTGAGGATTGAGGATTGAAGATTGGGGATTGAGGATCGAGGATTGAGGATTGAATATTGAGTATTGAGTATTGAAGATAGAGGATCGAGGATTGAGTGTTGTGGATTGAGGACGAGGACTGAGTGTTGAGTATTGATGTTTGAGGTCTGAGGATTGAGGATTGAAGATTGAGAATTGAGGATTGAGGATTGAGGATTGAGGATTGTGGATTAAAGATTGAGGACTGAGCATTGAGGATTGAGTATTGAGGATTGAGGATTGAGAATTGAAGATTGAAAATTGATGATTGATGATTGAGGGTTGAGGATTGAGGGTTGTTGATTGAGGACGAGGACTGAGGGTTGAATATTGATGTTTGAGGTCTGAGGATTGAGGACTGCGGATTGAGAATTGAGGATTGAGGATTGAGGATTGAAGATTGAGGATTGCGTATTGAGGATTGAAGAGTGAGGATTGAGGATTGAGGATTGAGGATTGAATACTGCAGATTGAGTTTTTAGGATTGAAGATTGAGGATTGAGGTTTGAGGATTGAGGATTGAGGACTGAGTATTGAGGATTCAAGATTGAGTATTGAGGATTGAAGACTAACGATTGAGGATTGAGGATTGAGGATTGAGGATTGAGGATTGAAGATTGAGTATTGAGGATTGAAAATTGAGGATTGAGGATTGAGGATTGAGGATTGAGGATTGAGGATTGGGGATTGAAGATTCAGTATTGAGTGTTGAAGGTTGAGAATTGAGGATTGAGGATTGAACGTTGAGGACTGAGTGTTGAGGGTTGAGTGATGAGAATTGATGTTTGTGGATAGAGATTTGAAGATTGCAGATTGAGTATTGAGTATTGAAAACTGTGAAATGAGGATATTCTATTGAGGGTTGAGGGTTGACATCGGATTGTTGAGGACTGAGGGCTGAAGATTGAGGATTCAGGATTGAGGATACAGAACTGAGGTTTGAGGACAGAGGATTGAGGATTGAAGATTGAGTATTGAGGATTGAAGATTGAGGATTGAGGATTGAGGATTGAGGATTGAAGATTGAGGATGAGGGCTGAGGGTTCAGGATTGAGGTTAGAGGACTGAGGACTGAGGATTGAGGATTGAGAATTGAGGATTGAGGGTTGAGGATTGAAGATTGAGGATTGGGTATTGAGGATTGAAGAATGAGGATTGAGGATTGAGGATTGAGGATTGAGGTTTGAAGATTGAGTATTGAGGATTGAAGATTGAGGATTGAGGATTGAGCATTGAAGATTGAGGATTTGGGACTGAGGATTGAAGATAGAGGATTGATGATTGAGGATTGAAGATTGAGGATTGGGTATTGAGGATTGAGGACTGAAGATTGTATATTGATGATTGAAGATTGAGGATTGAGGATTGAGGCTTGTGGATTGAGGACGAGGACTGAGGGTTGAGTATTGATGTTTGAGGTCCGAGGATCGGGGATTGAGGATTGAGAATTGAGGATTGAGGATTGAGGATTGAAGACTGAGGATTGGGTATTGAGGATTGAAGAATGAGGATTGAAGATTGAGGATTGAGGATTGAGGAATGAAGATTGAGGATTGAGGATTGAGGATTGAGGATTGAAGATTGATTATTGAGGATTGAAGATTGAGGATTGAGGATTGAGGATTGACGATTGAGGATTGAAGATTGAGGATTGGGGACTGAGTGTTGAGGGTTGAGTGATGAGTATTGATGTTTGTCGATAGAGATTTGAAGATTGCAGATTGAGTATTGAGTATTGAAAGCTGTGAATTGATGATATTCTATTGAGGATTGAGGATTGACAACTGATTGTTGAGGACTGAGTGCTGAAGATTGAGGATTCAGGTTTGAGGATTGAGGATTGAGGATTGAAGGTTGAGTACTGAGGATTGAAGATTGTGGGTTGAGGATTGAGGATTGAAGATTCAGGATTTGGGACTGAGGATTGAGGATTGAGGATCGAGGATTGAAGATTGAGGATTGAGGATTGAGTATTGAGGATTGAGGAATAAAGATTGAGGATTGGGGATTGAGGATTGAAGATTGAGTATTCTGGATAGAAGATTCAGAATTGAGGTTTGAGGCCTGAGGACTGAGGATTGAAGATTGAGTATTGAGGATAGAGGATTGAGGATTGAAGATTGAGGATTGAGGATTGAGGATGAGGGCTGAGGGTTGAGGATTGAGGTTTGAGGACTGAGGACTGAGGATTGAGGATTGAGGGTTGAGAATTGAGGATTGAGTATTGAGGATTGAAGATTGAGGATTGGGTATTGATGGTTGAAGAATGAGGATTGACGATTGAGGACTGAGGATTGAGGATTGAAGATTGAGTATTGAGGATTGAAGACTGACGATTGAGGATTGAGGATTGAGGATTGAGGATTGAGGATTGAGGATTGGGGATTGAGAATTGAGGATTGAGGATTGAAGATTGAGTATTGAGGATTGAAGATTGAGGATTGAAGATTGAGGATTGAGGATTGACGATGAGGGCTGAGGGTTGAGTATTGAGGTTTGAGGACTGAGGACTGAGGGTTGAGGATTGAGAATTGAGGATTGAGGATTGAGGATTGAAGATTGAGTATTGGGTATTGAGGATTGAGGAATGAGGGTTGAAAATTGAGGATTGAGGACTCAGGATTGAGGATTGAGGATTGAGCATTGAGGATTCAGAATTGAGGATTCAGAATTGAGGTTTGAGGACTGAGGATTGAGGATTGAAGGTTGAGTATTGAAGATTGAGGATTGAGGATTGAAGATTGAGGATTGAGGATTGAGGATGAGGGCTGAGGGTTGAGGATTGAGGTTTGAGGTCTGAGGACTGAGAATTGAGGGTTGAGAATTGAGAATTGAGGATTGAGGATTGAAGATTGAGTATTGAGAGTTGAAGATTGAGGATTGAGGATTGAGGATTGAGGATTGAGCACTGAGGATTGAGGATTGAGGATTGAGAATTGAGGATTGAGGATTGAAGATTGAGTATTGAGCATTGAAGATTGACGATTGGGGAGTGAAGATTGAGGATTGACGATGAGGACTGAGGACTGAGGATTGAGGATTGAGAATTGAGGATTGAGGATTGAGGATTGAAGATTGAGGATTGGGTATTGAGGATTGAAGAATGAGGATTGAGGATTGAGGATTGAGGATTGAGGAATGAAGATTGAGGATTGAGGATTGAGGATTGAGGATTGAAGATTGAGTATTGAGGATTGAAGATTGAGGATTGAGGATTCAGGATTGAGGATTGAGGATTGAAGATTGAGGATTGGGGACTGAGTGTTGAGGGTTGAGTGATGAGTATTGATGTTTGTCGATCGAGATTTGAAGATTGCAGATTGAGTATTGAGTATTGAAAGCTGTGAATTGATGATATTCTATTGAGGATTGAGGATTGGCAACTGATTGTTGAGGACTGAGTGCTGAAGATTGAGGATTCAGGATTGAGGATTGAGGATTGAGGATTGAAGATTGAGTACTGAGGATTGAAGATTGAGGGTTGAGGATTCAGGATTGAAGATTGAGGATTGACGATGAGGACTGAGGACTGAGGATTGAGGATTGAGAATTGAGGATTGAGGATTGAGGATTGAAGATTGAGGATTGGGTATTGAGGATTGAAGAATGAGGATTGAGGATTGAGGATTGAGGATTGAGGAATGAAGATTGAGGATTGAGGATTGAGGATTGAGGATTGAAGATTGAGTATTGAGGATTGAAGATTGAGGATTGAGGATTCAGGATTGAGGATTGAGGATTGAAGATTGAGGATTGGGGACTGAGTGTTGAGGGTTGAGTGATGAGTATTGATGTTTGTCGATCGAGATTTGAAGATTGCAGATTGAGTATTGAGTATTGAAAGCTGTGAATTGATGATATTCTATTGAGGATTGAGGATTGACAACTGATTGTTGAGGACTGAGTGCTGAAGATTGAGGATTCAGGATTGAGGATTGAGGATTGAGGATTGAAGATTGAGTACTGAGGATTGAAGATTGAGGGTTGAGGATTCAGGATTGAAGATTGAGGATTTGGGACTGAGGATTGAGGATTGAGGATCGAGGATTGAAGATTGAGGATTGAGGATTGAGTATTGAGGATTGAGGAATAAAGATTGAGGATTGGGGATTGAGGATTGAAGATTGAGGATTCTGGATAGAAGATTCAGAATTGAGGTTTGAGGACTGAGGACTGAGGATTGAAGATTGAGTATTGAGGATTGAGGATTGAGGATTGAAGATTGAGGATTGAGGATTGAGTATTGAGGATTGAAGATTGAGTATTGAGGATTGAAGATTGAGGGTTGAGGACTGAGGATTGAAGATTGAGGATTTGGGACTGAGGATTGAGTATTGAGGATCGAGGATTGAAGATTGAGTGTTGAGGATTGAGTATTGAGGATTGAGGAATAAAGATTGAAGGTTGAGTATTGAAGATTGAAGATTGAGGATTGGGGATTGAGGATTGAGGATTGAGGATGAGGGCTGAGGGTTGAGGATTGAGGTTTGAGGACTGAGGACTGAGGATTGAGGATTGAGAATTGAGGATTTAGAATTGAGGATTGAGGATTGAATATTGGGGACTGAGTGTTGAGGGTTGAGTGATGAGAATTGATATTTGTGGATAGAGGTTTGAAGATTGCAGTTTGAGTATTGAGTATTGAAAGCTGTGAATTGATTATATTCTATTGAGGATTGAGGATTGACAACTGATTGTTGAGTACTGAGGGCTGAAGATTGAGGATTCAGGATTGAGTATTCAGGATTGAGGTTTGAGGGCTGAGGATTGAGGATTTAGGATTGAGGATTGAGCATTGAGGATTGAGGATTGAAGATTGAGGATTGGGTATTGCGGATTGAACATTGACGGTTGAGGATTGAGGATTGAGGATTGAGAATTGAAGGTTGAATATTGATGACTGAAGGTTGAGGTTTGAGGATTGAGGGTTGTGGATTGAGGACGAGGACTGAGGGTTGAGTATTGATGTTTGAGGTCTGAGGATTGAGGATTGAGGATTGAGAATTGAGGATTGAGGATTGAGGATTGAAGATTGGTGATTGGGTATTGAGGATTGAAGAATGAGGATTGAGGATTGAGGATTGAGGATTGAGGATTGAAGATTGAGTATTGAGGATTGAAGATTGAGTGTTGAGGATTGAGGATTGAAGATTGAGTATTGAGGATTGAAGACTGACGATTGAGGATTGAGGATTGAGGATTGAGGATTGAGGATTGAGGATTGAGGATTGGGGATTGAGAATTGAGGATTGAGGATTGACGATTGAGTATTGAGGATTGAAGATTGAGGATTGAGGATTGAGGATTGAGGACTGACGATGAGGGCTGAGGGTTGAGGATTGGGTTTTGAGGATTGATGTTTGAGGTCTGAGGATTGAGGATTGAGGATTGAGAATTGAGGATTGAGGATTGAGGATTGAAGATTGGTGATTGGGTATTGAGGATTGAAGAATGAGGATTGAGGATTGAGGATTGAGGATTGAGGATTGAAGATTGAGTATTGAGGATTGAAGATTGAGTGTTGAGGATTGAGGATTGAAGATTGAGTATTGAGGATTGAAGACTGACGATTGAGGATTGAGGATTGAGGATTGAGGATTGAGGATTGAGGATTGAGGATTGGGGATTGAGAATTGAGGATTGAGGATTGACGATTGAGTATTGAGGATTGAAGATTGAGGATTGAGGATTGAGGATTGAGGACTGACGATGAGGGCTGAGGGTTGAGGATTCAGGATTGAAGATTGAGGATTGACGATGAGGACTGAGGACTGAGGATTGAGGATTGAGAATTGAGGATTGAGGATTGAGGATTGAAGATTGAGGATTGGGTATTGAGGATTGAAGAATGAGGATTGAGGATTGAGGATTGAGGATTGAGGAATGAAGATTGAGGATTGAGGATTGAGGATTGAGGATTGAAGATTGAGTATTGAGGATTGAAGATTGAGGATTGAGGATTCAGGATTGAGGATTGAGGATTGAAGATTGAGGATTGGGGACTGAGTGTTGAGGGTTGAGTGATGAGTATTGATGTTTGTCGATCGAGATTTGAAGATTGCAGATTGAGTATTGAGTATTGAAAGCTGTGAATTGATGATATTCTATTGAGGATTGAGGATTGACAACTGATTGTTGAGGACTGAGTGCTGAAGATTGAGGATTCAGGATTGAGGATTGAGGATTGAGGATTGAAGATTGAGTACTGAGGATTGAAGATTGAGGGTTGAGGATTCAGGATTGAAGATTGAGGATTTGGGACTGAGGATTGAGGATTGAGGATCGAGGATTGAAGATTGAGGATTGAGGATTGAGTATTGAGGATTGAGGAATAAAGATTGAGGATTGGGGATTGAGGATTGAAGATTGAGGATTCTGGATAGAAGATTCAGAATTGAGGTTTGAGGACTGAGGACTGAGGATTGAAGATTGAGTATTGAGGATTGAGGATTGAGGATTGAAGATTGAGGATTGAGGATTGAGTATTGAGGATTGAAGATTGAGTATTGAGGATTGAAGATTGAGGGTTGAGGACTGAGGATTGAAGATTGAGGATTTGGGACTGAGGATTGAGTATTGAGGATCGAGGATTGAAGATTGAGTGTTGAGGATTGAGTATTGAGGATTGAGGAATAAAGATTGAAGGTTGAGTATTGAAGATTGAAGATTGAGGATTGGGGATTGAGGATTGAGGATTGAGGATGAGGGCTGAGGGTTGAGGATTGAGGTTTGAGGACTGAGGACTGAGGATTGAGGATTGAGAATTGAGGATTTAGAATTGAGGATTGAGGATTGAATATTGGGGACTGAGTGTTGAGGGTTGAGTGATGAGAATTGATATTTGTGGATAGAGGTTTGAAGATTGCAGTTTGAGTATTGAGTATTGAAAGCTGTGAATTGATTATATTCTATTGAGGATTGAGGATTGACAACTGATTGTTGAGTACTGAGGGCTGAAGATTGAGGATTCAGGATTGAGTATTCAGGATTGAGGTTTGAGGGCTGAGGATTGAGGATTTAGGATTGAGGATTGAGCATTGAGGATTGAGGATTGAAGATTGAGGATTGGGTATTGCGGATTGAACATTGACGGTTGAGGATTGAGGATTGAGGATTGAGAATTGAAGGTTGAATATTGATGACTGAAGGTTGAGGTTTGAGGATTGAGGGTTGTGGATTGAGGACGAGGACTGAGGGTTGAGTATTGATGTTTGAGGTCTGAGGATTGAGGATTGAGGATTGAGAATTGAGGATTGAGGATTGAGGATTGAAGATTGGTGATTGGGTATTGAGGATTGAAGAATGAGGATTGAGGATTGAGGATTGAGGATTGAGGATTGAAGATTGAGTATTGAGGATTGAAGATTGAGTGTTGAGGATTGAGGATTGAAGATTGAGTATTGAGGATTGAAGACTGACGATTGAGGATTGAGGATTGAGGATTGAGGATTGAGGATTGAGGATTGAGGATTGGGGATTGAGAATTGAGGATTGAGGATTGACGATTGAGTATTGAGGATTGAAGATTGAGGATTGAGGATTGAGGATTGAGGACTGACGATGAGGGCTGAGGGTTGAGGATTGGGTTTTGAGGATTGATGTTTGAGGTCTGAGGATTGAGGATTGAGGATTGAGAATTGAGGATTGAGGATTGAGGATTGAAGATTGGTGATTGGGTATTGAGGATTGAAGAATGAGGATTGAGGATTGAGGATTGAGGATTGAGGATTGAAGATTGAGTATTGAGGATTGAAGATTGAGTGTTGAGGATTGAGGATTGAAGATTGAGTATTGAGGATTGAAGACTGACGATTGAGGATTGAGGATTGAGGATTGAGGATTGAGGATTGAGGATTGAGGATTGGGGATTGAGAATTGAGGATTGAGGATTGACGATTGAGTATTGAGGATTGAAGATTGAGGATTGAGGATTGAGGATTGAGGACTGACGATGAGGGCTGAGGGTTGAGGATTGGGTTTTGAGGATTGAGGATTGAGGATTGAGGATTGAGGATTGAGGATTGAGGATTGAGGATTGAGGATTGAAGATTCAGTATTGAGTGTTGAAGGTTGTGAATTGAGGATTGAGGATTGAACGTTGAGGACTGAGTGTTGAGGGTTGAGTGATGAGAATTGATGTTTGTGGATAGAGATTTGAAGATTGCAGATTGAGTATTGAGTATTGAAAACTGTGAAATGAGGATATTCTATTGAGGATTGAGGCTTGACATCGGATTGATGAGGACTGAGGGCTGAAGGTTGAGGATTCAGGATTGAGGATACAGAATTGAGGTTTGAGGACTGAGGATTGAGGATTGAAGATTGAGTATTGAGGATTGAAGATTGAGGATTGAGGATTGAGAATTGAGGATTGAGGATGAGGGCTGAGGGTTCAGGATTGAGGTTAGAGGACTGAGGACTAAGCATTGAGGATTGAGAATTGAGGATTGAGGATTGAGGATTGAAGATTGAGGATTGGGTATTGAGGACTGAAGAATGAGGATTGAGGATTGAGGATTGAGGATTGAGGTTTGAAGATTGAATATTGAGGATTGAAGATTGATGATTGGGGATTGAGGATTGAGGATTGAGGATTGAAGATTGAGTATTGAAGATTGAGTATTGAGGATTGAAGATTGAGGATTGAGGATTGCGGATTGAGGATTGAGGATTGAAGTATGAGGATTGGATATTGAGGATTGAAGAATGAGGATTGAGGATTGAGGATTGAGGATTGAGGATTGAAGACTGAGTATCGAGGATTGAATATTGAGGATTGACGATTGAGGATTGAGGATTGAGGATTGAAGATTGAGTATTGAGGATTGAAGACTGACGATTGAGGTTTCAGGATTGAGGATTGAGGATTGAGGATTGAGGATTGAGGATTGGGGTTCGAGAATTGAGGATTGAGGATTGAAGATTGAGTATTGAGGATTGAATGTTGAGGATTGAGGATTGAGGATTGAGGACTGACGATGAGGGCTGAGGGTTGAGGATTGAGGTTTGAGGACTGAGGACTGAGGGTTGAGGATTGAGAATTGAGGATTGAGGATTGAGGATTGAAGATTGAGCATTGGGTATTGAGGATTGAAGAGTGAGGATTGAAAATTGAGGATTGAGGATTCAGAATTGAGGATTGAGGTTTGAGGATTGAAGATTGAGGATTGGGTATTGAGGATGGAGGAATGAGGATTGAGGATTGAGGATTGAGGATTGAGGATTGAAGATTGAGTATTGAGGATTGAAGATTGACGATTGAGGATTGAGGATTGAGGATTGAGGATTGAATATTGGGGACTGAGTGTTGAGGGTTGTGAGATGAGGATTGATGTTTGTGGATAGAGGTTTGAAGATTGAAGATTGAGTATTGAGTATTGAAAACTGTGAATTGAGGATATTCTTTTGAGAATTGAGGATTGACAACTGATTGTTGAGGACTGCGGGCCGAAGATTGAGGATTCAGGACTGAGGATTCAGAATTGAGGTTTGAGGACTGAGGATCGAGTATTGAAGATTGCGTATTGAGGCTTGAAAATTGAAGATTGAGGATTGAGTATTGAGGATTGGAGAATGAGGATTGAGGATTGAGGATTGAGGATTGCGTATTGAGGATTGAAGATTGAGTATTGAGGATTGAAGACTGACGATTGAGGATTGAGGATTGAGGATTGAGTATTGAGGATTGAGGATTGAATATTGAGTATTGAGTATTGAAGATAGAGGATCGAGGATTGAGGGTTGTGGATTGAGGATGAGGACTGAGGGTTGAGTATTGATGTTTGAGGTCTGAGGATTGAGGATTGACGATTGGGAATTGAGGATTGAGGATTGAGGATTGAGGATTGAGGATTGTGGATTAAAGATTGAGGATTGAGGATTGAGGTTTGAGGATTGAGAATTGAGGATTGAGGATTGAAGATTGAAAATTGATGATTGAAGATTGAGGGTTGAGTATTGAGGGTCGTGGATTGAGGACGAGGACTGAGGGTTGAATATTGATGTTTGAGGTCTGAGGATTGAGGATTGAGGATTGAGTATTGAGGATTGCAGATTGAAGATTGAGTATTGAGGATTGAAGACTGACGATTGAGGATTGAGTATTGAGGATTGAGGACTGAGGATTGAAGATTGAGTATTGAGGATTGAAAATTGAGGATTGAGGATTGAGGATTGAGGATTGAGGATTGAGGATTGAGGATTGAAGGTTCAGTATTGAGTGTTGAAGGTTGAGAATTGAGGATTGAGGATTGAACGTTGAGGACTGAGTGTTGAGGTTTGAGTGATGAGAATTGATGTTTGTGGATAGAGATTTGAAGATTGCAGATTGAGTATTGAGTATTGTAATCTGTGAAATGAGGATATTCTATTGAGGGTTGAGGGTTGACATCGGATTGTTGAGGACTGAGGGCTGAAGATTGAGGATTCAGGATTGAGGATACAGAATTGAGGTTTGAGGACAGAGGATTGAGGATTGAAGATTGAGTATTGAGGATTGAAGATTGAGGATTGAGGATTGAAGATTGGGGATTGAGGATTGAGGATGAGGGCTGAGGGTTCAGGATTGAGGTTAGAGGACTGAGGACTGAGGATTGAGGATTGAGAATTGAGGATTGAGGGTTGAGGATTGAAGATTGAGGATTGGGTATTGAGGATTGAAGAATGAGGATTGAGGATTGAGGATTGAGGATTGAGGTTTGAAGATTGAGTATTGAGGATTGAAGATTGAGGATTGAGGATTGAGCATTGAAGATTGAGGATTTGGGACTGAGGATTGAAGAGAGAGGATTGATGATTGAGGATTGAAGATTGAGGATTGGGTATTGAGGATTGAAGAATGAGGATTGAGGATTGAGTATTGAGGATTGAGGATTGAAGATTGAGTATTGAGAATTGAATGTTGACGGCTGAGGATTGAAGATTGAGGATTGAGGATTGAAGATTTAGTATTGAGGATTGAAGATTGATGATTTTGGATTGAGGATTGAGGATTGAGGATTGAAGATTGAGGATTGAAGACTGAGGATTGAGGATTGAGTATTGAGGATTGGAGAATGAGGATTGAGGATTGAGGATTGAGGATTGAGGATTGAGTATTGAGGATTGAAGATTGAGTATTGAGGATTGAAGACTGAGGATTGAGGATTGAGTATTGAGGATTGGAGAATGAGGATTGAGGATTGAGGATTGAGGATTGAGGATTGAGTATTGAGGATTGAAGATTGAGTATTGAGGATTGAAGACTGACGATTGAGGATTGAGGATTGAGGATTGAGTATTGAGGATTGAGGATTGAATATTGAGTATTGAGTATTGAAGATAGAGGATCGAGGATTGAGGGTTGTGGATTGAGGATGAGGACTGAGGGTTGAGTATTGATGTTTGAGGTCTGAGGATTGAGGATTGACGATTGAGAATTGAGGATTGAGGATTGAGGATTGAGGATTGTGGATTAAAGATTGAGGATTGAGGATTGAGGTTTGAGGATTGAGAATTGAGGATTGAGGATTGAAGATTGAAAATTGATGATTGAAGATTGAGGGTTGAGTATTGAGGGTTGTGGATTGAGGACGAGGACTGAGGGTTGAATATTGATGTTTGAGGTCTGAGGATTGAGGATTGAGGATTGAGTATTGAGGATTGAAGATTGAAGATTGAGTATTGAGGATTGAAGACTGACGATTGAGGATTGAGGATTGAGGATTGAGGACTGAGGATTGAGGATTGAAGATTGAGTATTGAGGATTGAAGACTGACGATTGAGGATTGAGGATTGAGGATTGAGGATTGAGGATTGAGGATTGAGGATTGAGAATTGAGGATTGAGTATTGAAGATTGAGTATTGAGGATTGAGGATTGAGGATTGAAGATTGAGGATTGAGGATTGAGGATGATGGCTGAGGGTTGAGGATTGAGGTTTGAGGACTGAGGACTGAGGATTAAGGATTGAGAATTGAGGATTGAGGATTGAGGATTCAAGATTGAGGATTGAGAATTGGGTATTGAGGATTGAAGAAAGAGGATTGAGGTTTGAGGATTGAGGATTGAGGATTGAAGATTGAGTATTGAGGATTGAAGACTGACGATTGAGGATTGAGGCTTGAGGATTGAGGATTGAGGATTGAGGATTGAGGATTGAGAATTGCGGATTGAGGATTGAAGATTGAGTATTGAGCATTGAAGATTGACGAATGAGGATTGAAGATTGAGGATTGACGATGAGGACTGATGACTGAGGATTGAGGATTGAGAATTGAGGATTGAGGATTGAGGATTGAAGATTGAGGATTGGGTATTGAGGATTGAGGATTGAGGATTGAGGATGAGGGCTGAGGGTTGAGGATTGAGGTTTGAGGACTGAGGACTGAGGATTGAGGATTGAGAATTGAGGATTGAGGATTGAGGATTGAAGATTGAGGATTGGGTATTGAGGATTGAAGAATGAGGATTGAGGATTGAGGATTGAGGATTGAGGATTGAGGATTGGGTATTGAGGGTTGAACATTGAGGATTGAGGGATGAGGATTGAGGTTTGAGGACTGAGGACTGAGGATTGAGTATTGAGAATTGAGGATTGAGGATTGATGATTGAAGATTGATGATTGGCTATTGAGGATTGAAGAATGAGGATTGAGGATTGAGGATTGAGGATTGAGGATTGAAGATTCGGGATTGAGAATCGAGGATTGAGGATTGAATATTGAGTATTGAGTATTGAAGATAGAGGATCGAGGATTGAGTGTTGTGGATTGAGGACGAGGACTGACTGTTGAGTATTGATGTTTGAGGTCTGAGGATTGAGGATTGACGATTGAGAATTGAGGATTGAGGATTGAGGATTGAGGATTGTGGATTAAAGATTGAGGACTGAGCATTGAGGATTGAGTATTGAGGATTGAGGATTGAGGATTGAGGATTGAAGATTGAAAATTGATGATTGATGAGTGAGGGTTGAGGATTGAGTGTTGTTGATTGAGGACGAGGACTGAGGGTTGAATATTGATGTTTGAGGTCTGAGGATTGAGGATTGAGGATTGAGAATTGAGGATTGAGGATTGAGGATTGAAGATTGAGGATTGCGTATTGAGGATTGAAGAGTGAGGATTGAGGATTGAGGATTGAGGATTGAATACTGCAGATTGAGTTTTTAGGATTGAAGATTGAGGATTGAGGTTTGAGGATTGAGGATTGAGGACTGAGTATTGAGGATTCAAGATTGAGTATTGAGGATTGAAGACTAACGATTGAGGATTGAGGATTGAGGATTGAGGATTGAGGATTGAAGATTGAGTATTGAGGATTGAAAATTGAGGATTGAGGATTGAGGATTGAGGATTGAGGATTGAGGATTGAGGATTGAAGATTCAGTATTGAGTGTTGAAGGTTGAGAATTGAGGATTGAGGATTGAACGTTGAGGACTGAGTGTTGAGGGTTGAGTGATGAGAATTGATGTTTGTGGATAGAGATTTGAAGATTGCAGATTGAGTATTGAGTATTGAAAGCTGTGAAATGAGGATATTCTATTGAGGGTTGAGGGTTGACATCGGATTGTTGAGGACTGAGGGCTGAAGATTGAGGATTCAGGATTGAGGATACAGAATTGAGGTTTGAGGACAGAGGATTGAGGATTGAAGATTGAGTATTGAGGATTGAAGATTGAGGATTGAGGATTGAGGATTGAGGATTGAGGATTGAGGATTGAGGATGAGGGCTGAGGGTTCAGGATTGAGGTTAGAGGACTGAGGACTGAGGATTGAGGATTGAGAATTGAGGATTGAGGGTTGAGGATTGAAGATTGAGGATTGGGTATTGAGGATTGAAGAATGAGGATTGAGGATTGAGGATTGAGGATTGAGGTTTGAAGATTGAGTATTGAGGATTGAAGATTGAGGATTGAGGATTGAGCATTGAAGATTGAGGATTTGGGACTGAGGATTGAAGATAGAGGATTGATGATTGAGGATTGAAGATTGAGGATTGGGTATTGAGGATTGAGGACTGAAGATTGTATATTGATGATTGAAGATTGAGGATTGAGGATTGAGGCTTGTGGATTGAGGACGAGGACTGAGGGTTGAGTATTGATGTTTGAGGTCCGAGGATCGGGGATTGAGGATTGAGAATTGAGGATTGAGGATTGAGGATTGAAGACTGAGGATTGGGTATTGAGGATTGAAGAATGAGGATTGAAGATTGAGGATTGAGGATTGAGGAATGAAGATTGAGGATTGAGGATTGAGGATTGAGGATTGAAGATTGATTATTGAGGATTGAAGATTGAGGATTGAGGATTGAGGATTGACGATTGAGGATTGAAGATTGAGGATTGGGGACTGAGTGTTGAGGGTTGAGTGATGAGTATTGATGTTTGTCGATAGAGATTTGAAGATTGCAGATTGAGTATTGAGTATTGAAAGCTGTGAATTGATGATATTCTATTGAGGATTGAGGATTGACAACTGATTGTTGAGGACTGAGTGCTGAAGATTGAGGATTCAGGTTTGAGGATTGAGGATTGAGGATTGAAGGTTGAGTACTGAGGATTGAAGATTGTGGGTTGAGGATTGAGGATTGAAGATTCAGGATTTGGGACTGAGGATTGAGGATTGAGGATCGAGGATTGAAGATTGAGGATTGAGGATTGAGTATTGAGGATTGAGGAATAAAGATTGAGGATTGGGGATTGAGGATTGAAGATTGAGTATTCTGGATAGAAGATTTAGAATTGAGGTTTGAGGCCTGAGGACTGAGGATTGAAGATTGAGTATTGAGGATAGAGGATTGAGGATTGAAGATTGAGGATTGAGGATTGAGGATGAGGGCTGAGGGTTGAGGATTGAGGTTTGAGGACTGAGGACTGAGGATTGAGGATTGAGGGTTGAGAATTGAGGATTGAGTATTGAGGATTGAAGATTGAGGATTGGGTATTGATGGTTGAAGAATGAGGATTGACGATTGAGGACTGAGGATTGAGGATTGAAGATTGAGTATTGAGGATTGAAGACTGACGATTGAGGATTGAGGATTGAGGATTGAGGATTGAGGATTGAGGATTGGGGATTGAGAATTGAGGATTGAGGATTGAAGATTGAGTATTGAGGATTGAAGATTGAGGATTGAAGATTGAGGATTGAGGATTGACGATGAGGGCTGAGGGTTGAGTATTGAGGTTTGAGGACTGAGGACTGAGGGTTGAGGATTGAGAATTGAGGATTGAGGATTGAGGATTGAAGATTGAGTATTGGGTATTGAGGATTGAGGAATGAGGGTTGAAAATTGAGGATTGAGGACTCAGGATTGAGGATTGAGGATTGAGCATTGAGGATTGAGGTTTGGGGACTGAGGATTGAGGACTGAGGATTGAGGACTGAGGATTGAGGAGTGAGGATTGAGGATTGAGGATTGAACATTGAGGATTGGGTATCGCGGATTGAACATTGAGGATTGAGGATTGAGAATTGAGTATTGAGGATTGAGGACTGAAGGTTGTATATTGATGATTGAAGATTGAGGATTGAGGATTGAGGGTTGTGGATTGAGGACGAGGTCTGAGGGTTGAGTGTTGATGTTTGAGGTCCGAGGATCGAGGATTGAGGATTGAGAATTGAGGATTGAGGATTGAGGATTGAAGATTGAGGGTTGGGTATTGAGGATTGAAGAATGAGGATTGAGGATAGAGGATTGAGGATTGAGGAATGAAGAATGAGGATTCAGGATAGAGGATTGTGGATTGAGGAATGAAGATTGAGGTTGAGGATTGAGGATTGAGGATTGAGTATTGAGGATTGAAGATTGAGTATTGAGGATTGAAGATTGAGGATTGGGGACTGAGTGTTGAGGATTGAGGATTGAAGATTGAGGATTGGGGTCTGAGTGTTGAGAGTTGAGTGATGAGAATTAATGTTTGTGGATAGAGGTTTGAAGATTGCAGATTGAGTATTGAGTAGTGAAAGCTGTGAATTGAGGATATTCTATTGAGGATTGAGGATTGTCGACTGATTGCTGAGGTCTGAGGTCTGAAGATTGAGTACTGAGGATTGAAGATTGAGGATTGGGGATTGAGGATTGAGGATTGAGGATTGAGGATGAGGGCTGAGGGTTGAGGATTGAGGTTTGAGGACTGAGGATTGGGGATTGAGGATTGAGGATGAGGGCTGAGGGTTGAGGATTGAGGTTTGAGGACTGAGGACTGAGGATTGAGGATTGAGAATTGAGGATTGAGGATTGAGGATTGAAGATTGAGGATTGAGTATTGAGGATTGGAGAATGAGGATTGAGGATTGAGGATTGAGGATTGAGTATTGAGGATTGAAGATTGAGTATTGAGGATTGAAGACTGACGATTGAGGATTGAGGATTGAGGATTGAGTATTGAGGATTCAGGATTGAAGATTGAGTATTGAGTATTGAAGATTGAGGATTGAGGTTTGGGGTCTGAGGATTGAGGACTGAAGATTGAGGATTGAGGATTGAGGATTGAGGATTGAGGATTGAGGATTGAACATTGAGGATTGGGTATTGCGGGTTGAACATTTATGATTGAGGATTGAGGATTGAGTATTGAGGATTGAGGACTGAAGATTGTATATTGATGATTGAAGATTGAGGATTGAGGATTGAGGGTTGTGTATTGAGGACGAGGTCTGAGGGCTGAGTATTAATGTTTGAGGTCTGAGGATCGAGGATAGAGAATTGAGAATTGAGGATTGAGGATTAAGGATTGAAGATTTAGGATTGGGTATTGAGGATTGAAGAATGAGGATTGAGGATTGAGGATTGAGGATTGAGGATTGAAGATTGAGTATTGAGGATTGAAGTTTGACGATTGAGGATTGTGGATTGAGGATTGAGTATTGAAGATTAAGGATTGAATATTGAGTATTGAGGATTGAAGATTGAGGATTGAGGTTTGGGCACTGAGGATTGAGGATTGAGGATTGAGGATTGAGGATGGAGGATTGAGTATTGAGGATTGAACATTGAGGATTGGGTATCGCGGATTGATCATTAAGGATTGAGGATCGAGGATTGAGTATTGAGGATTGAGGACTGAAGATTGTATATTGATGATTGAAGATTGAGGATTGAGGATTGAGGGTTGTGGATTGAGGACGAGGACTGAGGGTTGAGTATTGATGTTTGAGGTCCGAGGATCGGGGATTGGGGATTGAGAATTGAGGATTGAGGATTGAAGATTGAGTATTGAGGATTGAAGTTTGACGATTGAGGATTGTGGATTGAGGATTGAGTATTGAAGATTAAGGATTGAAGATTGAGTATTGAGGATTGAAGATTGAGGATTGAGGTTTGGGCACTGAGGATTGAGGATTGAGGATTGAGGATTGAGGATTGAGGATTGAACATTAAGGATTGAGGATTGAGGATTGTGTATTGAGGATTGAGGACTGAAGGTTGCATATTGATGATTGAAGATTGAGGGTAGAGGATTGAGGGTTGTGGATTGAGGACGATGACTGAGGGTTGAGTATTGATGTTTGAGGTCCGAGGATCGAGGATTGAGGATTGAGAATTGAGGATTGAGGATTGAGGATTGAGGATTGAGGATTGAGGATTGAGGATTGAAGATTGAGGATTGGGGATTGAAGATTGACAATTGAGGATTGAGTATTGAGGATTGAGAATTGAGGATTGATTATTGAAGATTGAGTATTGAGGATTTACGATAGAGGATTGAGGATTGAGGGTTGAGGATTGAGGTTTGAGGATTGAGGATTGAGGATTGAGGACTCAGGATTGAGGATTGAGGATTGAGCATTGAGGATTGAGGTTTGGGGACTGAGGATTGAGGACTGAGGATTGAGGACTGAGGATTGAGGAGTGAGGATTGAGAATTGAGGATTGAACATTGAGGATTGGGTATCGCGGATTGAACATTGAGGATTGAGGATTGAGAATTGAGTATTGATGATTGAGGACTGAAGGTTGTATATTGATGATTGAAGATTGAGGATTGAGGATTGAGGGTTGTGGATTGAGGAAGAGGTCTGAGGGTTGAGTGTTGATGTTTGAGATCTGAGGATCGAGGATTGAGAATTGAGAACTGAGGATTGAGGATTGAGGATTGAAGATTTAGGATTGGGTATTGAGGATTGAAGAATGAGGATTGAGGATTGAGGATTGAGGATTGAGGATTGAAGATTGAGTTTTGAGGATTGAAGATTGACGATTGAGGATTGTGGATTGAGGATTGAGTATTGAAGACTGAGGATTGAAGATTGAGTATTGAGGATTGAAGATTGAGGATTGAGGTTTGGGGACTGAGGATTGAGGATTGAGGATTGAGGATTGAGGATTGAGGATTGAGGATTGAGTATTGAGGATTGAACATTGAGGATTGGGTAACGCGGATTGAACATTAAGGACTGAGGATCGAGGATTGTGTATTGAGGATTGAGGACTGAAGGTTGTATATTGATGATTGAAGATTGAGGGTAGAGGATTGAGGGTTGTGGATTGAGGACGATGACTGAGCGTTGAGTATTGATGTTTGAGGTCCGAGGATCGAGGATTGAGGATTGAGAATTGAGGATTGAGGATTGAGGATTGAAGATTGAGGATTGGGTATTGAGGATTGAAGAATGAGGATTGAGGATAGAGGATTGAGGATTGAGGAATGAAGAATGAGGATTGAGGATAGAGGATTGAGGATTGAGGAATGAAGATTGAGGATTGAGGATTGAGGATTGAGGATTGAGGATAGAGGATTGAAGATTGAGTATTGAGGATTGAAGATTGAGGATTGGGGACTGAGTGTTGAGGATTGAGGATTGAAGATTGAGGATTGGGGTCTGAGTGATGAGAGTTGAGTGATGAGAATTAATGTTTGTGGATAGAGGTTTGAAGATTGCAGATTGAGTATTGAGTAGTGAAAGCTGTGAATTGAGGATATTCTATTGAGGATTGAGGATTGTCGACTGATTCTTGAGGTCTGAGGTCTGAAGATTGAGTACTGAGGATTGAAGATTGAGGATTGGGGATTGAGGATTGAGGATTGAGAATTGAGGATTGAGGATTGAGGATTGAAGATTGAGGATTGAGTATTGAGGATTGGAGAATGAGGATTGAGGATTGAGGATTGAGGATTGAGTATTGAGGATTGAAGATTGAGTATTGAGGATTGAAGGCTGACGATTGAGGACTGAGGATTGAGGATTGAGTATTGAGGATTGAGGATTGAAGATTGAGTATTGAGTATTGAAGATTGAGGATTGAGGTTTGGGGACTGAGGATTGAGGACTGAAGATTGAGGATTGAGGATTGAGGATTGAGGATTGAGGATTGAGGATTGAACATTGAGGATTGGGTATCGCGGATTGAACATTAAGGATTGAGGATCGAGGATTGAGTATTGAGGATTGAGGACTGAAGATTGTATATTGATGATTGAAGATTGAGGATTGAGGATTGAGGGTTGTGGATTGAGGACGAGGACTGAGGGTTGAGTATTGATGTTTGAGGTCCGAGGATCGGGGATTGAGGATTGAGAATTGAGGATTGAGGATTGAGTATTGAAGACTGAGGATTGGTTATTGAGGATTGAAGAATGAGGATTGAGGATTGAGGATTGAGGATTGAGGAATGAAGATTGAGGACTGAGGATTGAGGATTGAGGATTGAAGATTGAGTATTGAGGATTGAAGATTGAGAATTGAGGATTGAGGATTGACGATTGAGGATTGAAGATTGAGGATTGGGGACTGAGTGTTGAGGGTTGAGTGATGAGTATTGATGTATGTCGATAATGATTTGAAGATTGCAGATTGAGTATTGAGTATTGAAAGCTGTGAATTGATGATATTCTATTGAGGATTGAGGATTGACAACTGATTGTTGAGGACTGAGTGCTGAAGATTGAGGATTCAGGATTGAGGATTGAGGATTGAGGATTGAAGGTTGAGTACTGAGGATTGAAGATTATGGGTTGAGGATTGAGGATTGAAGATTCAGGATTTGGGACTGAGGATTGAGGATTGAGGATCGAGGATTGAAGATTGAGGATTGAGGATTGAGTATTGAGGATTGAGGAATAAAGATTGAGGATTGGGGATTGAGGATTGAAGATTGAGTATTCTGGATAGAAGATTCAGAATTGTGGTTTGAGGCCTGAGGACTGAGGATTGAAGATTGAGTATTGAGGATAGAGGATTGAGGATTGAAGATTGAGGATTGAGGATTGAGGATGAGGGCTGAGGGTTGAGGGTTGAGGTTTGAGGACTGAGGACTGAGGATTGAGGATTGAGGATTGAGAATTGAGGATTGAGGATTGAGGATTGAAGATTGAGGATTGGGTATTGATGATTGAAGAATGAGGATTGACGATTGAGGGTTGAGGATTGAGGATTGAAGATTGAGTATTGAGGATTGAAGACTGACGATTGAGGATTGAGGATTGAGGATTGAGGATTGAGGATTGAGGATTGGGGATTGAGAATTGAGGATTGAGGATTGAAGATTGAGTATTGAGGATTGAAGACTGAGGATTGAAGATTGAGTATTGAGGATTGAAGAGTGAGGATTGAGGATTGAGGATTGAGGCTTGAGAATTGAGGATTGAGTATTGAAGACTGAGTATTGAGGATTGAGGATTGAGGATTGAAGATTGAGGATTGAGGATTGAGGATGAGGGCTGAGGGTTGAGGATTGAGGTTTGAGGACTGAAGACTGAGGATTGAAGATTGAGTATTGAGGATTGAAGATTGAGGATTGAGGTTTGGGGACTGAGGATTGAGGATTGAGGATTGAGGATTGAGGATTGAGGATTGAGGATTGAGTATTGAGGATTGAACATTGAGGATTGGGTAACGCGGATTGAACATTAAGGACTGAGGATCGAGGATTGTGTATTGAGGATTGAGGACTGAAGGTTGTATATTGATGATTGAAGATTGAGGGTAGAGGATTGAGGGTTGTGGATTGAGGACGATGACTGAGCGTTGAGTATTGATGTTTGAGGTCCGAGGATCGAGGATTGAGGATTGAGAATTGAGGATTGAGGATTGAGGATTGAAGATTGAGGATTGGGTATTGAGGATTGAAGAATGAGGATTGAGGATAGAGGATTGAGGATTGAGGAATGAAGAATGAGGATTGAGGATAGAGGATTGAGGATTGAGGAATGAAGATTGAGGATTGAGGATTGAGGATTGAGGATTGAGGATAGAGGATTGAAGATTGAGTATTGAGGATTGAAGATTGAGGATTGGGGACTGAGTGTTGAGGATTGAGGATTGAAGATTGAGGATTGGGGTCTGAGTGATGAGAGTTGAGTGATGAGAATTAATGTTTGTGGATAGAGGTTTGAAGATTGCAGATTGAGTATTGAGTAGTGAAAGCTGTGAATTGAGGATATTCTATTGAGGATTGAGGATTGTCGACTGATTCTTGAGGTCTGAGGTCTGAAGATTGAGTACTGAGGATTGAAGATTGAGGATTGGGGATTGAGGATTGAGGATTGAGAATTGAGGATTGAGGATTGAGGATTGAAGATTGAGGATTGAGTATTGAGGATTGGAGAATGAGGATTGAGGATTGAGGATTGAGGATTGAGTATTGAGGATTGAAGATTGAGTATTGAGGATTGAAGGCTGACGATTGAGGACTGAGGATTGAGGATTGAGTATTGAGGATTGAGGATTGAAGATTGAGTATTGAGTATTGAAGATTGAGGATTGAGGTTTGGGGACTGAGGATTGAGGACTGAAGATTGAGGATTGAGGATTGAGGATTGAGGATTGAGGATTGAGGATTGAACATTGAGGATTGGGTATCGCGGATTGAACATTAAGGATTGAGGATCGAGGATTGAGTATTGAGGATTGAGGACTGAAGATTGTATATTGATGATTGAAGATTGAGGATTGAGGATTGAGGGTTGTGGATTGAGGACGAGGACTGAGGGTTGAGTATTGATGTTTGAGGTCCGAGGATCGGGGATTGAGGATTGAGAATTGAGGATTGAGGATTGAGTATTGAAGACTGAGGATTGGTTATTGAGGATTGAAGAATGAGGATTGAGGATTGAGGATTGAGGATTGAGGAATGAAGATTGAGGACTGAGGATTGAGGATTGAGGATTGAAGATTGAGTATTGAGGATTGAAGATTGAGAATTGAGGATTGAGGATTGACGATTGAGGATTGAAGATTGAGGATTGGGGACTGAGTGTTGAGGGTTGAGTGATGAGTATTGATGTATGTCGATAATGATTTGAAGATTGCAGATTGAGTATTGAGTATTGAAAGCTGTGAATTGATGATATTCTATTGAGGATTGAGGATTGACAACTGATTGTTGAGGACTGAGTGCTGAAGATTGAGGATTCAGGATTGAGGATTGAGGATTGAGGATTGAAGGTTGAGTACTGAGGATTGAAGATTATGGGTTGAGGATTGAGGATTGAAGATTCAGGATTTGGGACTGAGGATTGAGGATTGAGGATCGAGGATTGAAGATTGAGGATTGAGGATTGAGTATTGAGGATTGAGGAATAAAGATTGAGGATTGGGGATTGAGGATTGAAGATTGAGTATTCTGGATAGAAGATTCAGAATTGTGGTTTGAGGACTGAGGACTGAGGATTGAAGATTGAGTATTGAGGATAGAGGATTGAGGATTGAAGATTGAGGATTGAGGATTGAGGATGAGGGCTGAGGGTTGAGGGTTGAGGTTTGAGGACTGAGGACTGAGGATTGAGGATTGAGGATTGAGAATTGAGGATTGAGGATTGAGGATTGAAGATTGAGGATTGGGTATTGATGATTGAAGAATGAGGATTGACGATTGAGGGTTGAGGATTGAGGATTGAAGATTGAGTATTGAGGATTGAAGACTGACGATTGAGGATTGAGGATTGAGGATTGAGGATTGAGGATTGAGGATTGGGGATTGAGAATTGAGGATTGAGGATTGAAGATTGAGTATTGAGGATTGAAGACTGAGGATTGAAGATTGAGTATTGAGGATTGAAGAGTGAGGATTGAGGATTGAGGATTGAGGATTGAGAATTGAGGATTGAGTATTGAAGACTGAGTATTGAGGATTGAGGATTGAGGATTGAAGATTGAGGATTGAGGATTGAGGATGAGGGCTGAGGGTTGAGGATTGAGGTTTGAGGACTGAGGACTGAGGGTTGAGGATTGAGAATTGAGGATTGAGGATTGAGGACTGAAGATTGAGTATTGGGTATTGAGGATTGAGGAATGAGGATTGAAAATTGAGGATTGAGGATTCAGAATTGAGGATTGAGGTTTGAGGGTTGAAGATTGAGGATTGGGTAATGAGGATGGAGGAATGAGGATTGAGGATTGAGGATTGAGGATTGAGGATTGGAGATTGAGTATTGAGGATTGAAGATTGACGATTGAGGATTGAGGATTGAGGATTGAGGATTGAATATTGGGGACTGAGTGTTGAGGGTTGTGAGATGAGGATTGATGTTTGTGGATACAGGTTTGAAGATTGAAGATTGAGTATTGAGTATTGAAAACTGTGAATTGAGGATATTCTTTTGAGAATTGAGGATTGACAACTGATTGTTGAGGACTGCGGCCCGAAGATTGAGGATTCAGGACTGAGGATTCAGAATTGAGGTTTGAGGACTGAGGATCGAGTATTGAAGATTGAGTATTGAGGCTTGAAGATTGAAGATTGAGGATTGAGTATTGAGGATTGGAGAATGAGGATTGAGGACTGAGGATTGAGGATTGAGTATTGAGGATTGAAGATTGAGTATTGAGGATTGAAGACTGACGATTGAGGATTGAGGATTGAGTATTGAGGATTGAGGATTGAGGATTGAATATTGAGTATTGAGTATTGAAGATAGAGGATCGAGGATTGAGGGTTGTGGATTGAGGACGAGGACTGAGGGTTGATTATTGATGTTTGAGGTCTGAGGATTGAGGATCGAAGATTGAGAATTGAGGATTGAGGATTGAGGATTGAGGATTGAGGATTGTGGATTAAAGATTGAGGATTGAGGATTGAGGATTGAGGATTGAGGATTGAGGATTGAAGATTGAAAATTGATGATTGAAGATTGAGGGTTGAGTATTGAGGGTTGTGGATTGATGACGAGGACTTACGGTTGAATATTAATGTTTGAGGTCTGAGGATTGAGGATTGAGGATTGAGAATTGAGGATTGATGATTGAGGATTGAAGATTGAGGATTGGGTATTGAGGATTGAAGAGTGAGGATTGAGGATTGAGGATTGAGGATTGAGAATTGAGGATTGAGTATTGAAGATTGAGTATTGAGGATTGAGGATTGAGGATTCAAGATTGAGAATTGAGGATTGAGGAAGAGGGCTGAGGGTTGAGGATTGAGGTTTGAGGACTGAGGACTGAGGATTGAGGATTGAGAATTGAAGATTGAGGATTGAGGATAAAAGATTGGGGATTGAGAATTGGGTATTGAGGATTGAGGAATGAGGAGTGAGGTTTGAGGATTGAGGATTGAGGATTGAAGATTGAGTATTGAGGATTGAAGACTGACGATTGAGGATTGAGGATTGAGGATTGAGTATTGAGCATTGAAGATTGACGAATGAGGATTCAAGATTGAGGATTGACGATGAGGACTGAGGACTGAGGATTGAGGATTGAGAATTGAGGATTGAGGATTGAGGATTGAAGATTGAGGATTGGGTATTGAGGATTGACGAATGAGGATTGAGGATTGAGGATTGAAGATTGAGGATTGGGTATTGAGGATTGAAGAATGAGGATTGAGGATTGAGGATTGAGGATTGAGGAATGAAGATTGAGGATTGAGGATTGAGGATTGAGGATTGAAGATTGAGTATTGAGGATTGAAGATTGAGGATTGAGGATTGAGGATTGACGATTGAGGATTGAAGATTGAGGATTGGGGACTGAGTGTTGAGGGTTGAGTGATGAGTATTGATGTTTGTCGATAGAGATTTGAAGATTGCAGATTGAGTATTGAGTATTGAAAGCTGTGAATTGATGATATTCTATTAAGGATTGAGGATTGACAACTGATTGTTGAGGACTGAGTGCTGAAGATTGAGGATTCAGGATTGAGGATTGAGGATTGAGGATTGAAGGTTGAGTACTGAGGATTGAAGATTGTGGGTTGAGGATTGAGGATTGAAGATTCAGGATTTGGGACTGAGGATTGAGGATTGAGGATCGAGGATTGATGATTGAGGATTGAGGATTGAGTATTGAGGATTGGGGTCTGAGTGATGAGAGTTGAGTGATGAGAATTAATGTTTGTGGATAGAGGTTTGAAGATTGCAGATTGAGTATTGAGTAGTGAAAGCTGTGAATTGAGGATATTCTATTGAGGATTGAGGATTGTCGACTGATTCTTGAGGTCTGAGGTCTGAAGATTGAGTACTGAGGATTGAAGATTGAGGATTGGGGATTGAGGATTGAGGATTGAGAATTGAGGATTGAGGATTGAGGATTGAAGATTGAGGATTGAGTATTGAGGATTGGAGAATGAGGATTGAGGATTGAGGATTGAGGATTGAGTATTGAGGATTGAAGATTGAGTATTGAGGATTGAAGGCTGACGATTGAGGACTGAGGATTGAGGATTGAGTATTGAGGATTGAGGATTGAAGATTGAGTATTGAGTATTGAAGATTGAGGATTGAGGTTTGGGGACTGAGGATTGAGGACTGAAGATTGAGGATTGAGGATTGAGGATTGAGGATTGAGGATTGAGGATTGAACATTGAGGATTGGGTATCGCGGATTGAACATTAAGGATTGAGGATCGAGGATTGAGTATTGAGGATTGAGGACTGAAGATTGTATATTGATGATTGAAGATTGAGGATTGAGGATTGAGGGTTGTGGATTGAGGACGAGGACTGAGGGTTGAGTATTGATGTTTGAGGTCCGAGGATCGGGGATTGAGGATTGAGAATTGAGGATTGAGGATTGAGTATTGAAGACTGAGGATTGGTTATTGAGGATTGAAGAATGAGGATTGAGGATTGAGGATTGAGGATTGAGGAATGAAGATTGAGGACTGAGGATTGAGGATTGAGGATTGAAGATTGAGTATTGAGGATTGAAGATTGAGAATTGAGGATTGAGGATTGACGATTGAGGATTGAAGATTGAGGATTGGGGACTGAGTGTTGAGGGTTGAGTGATGAGTATTGATGTATGTCGATAATGATTTGAAGATTGCAGATTGAGTATTGAGTATTGAAAGCTGTGAATTGATGATATTCTATTGAGGATTGAGGATTGACAACTGATTGTTGAGGACTGAGTGCTGAAGATTGAGGATTCAGGATTGAGGATTGAGGATTGAGGATTGAAGGTTGAGTACTGAGGATTGAAGATTATGGGTTGAGGATTGAGGATTGAAGATTCAGGATTTGGGACTGAGGATTGAGGATTGAGGATCGAGGATTGAAGATTGAGGATTGAGGATTGAGTATTGAGGATTGAGGAATAAAGATTGAGGATTGGGGATTGAGGATTGAAGATTGAGTATTCTGGATAGAAGATTCAGAATTGTGGTTTGAGGCCTGAGGACTGAGGATTGAAGATTGAGTATTGAGGATAGAGGATTGAGGATTGAAGATTGAGGATTGAGGATTGAGGATGAGGGCTGAGGGTTGAGGGTTGAGGTTTGAGGACTGAGGACTGAGGATTGAGGATTGAGGATTGAGAATTGAGGATTGAGGATTGAGGATTGAAGATTGAGGATTGGGTATTGATGATTGAAGAATGAGGATTGACGATTGAGGGTTGAGGATTGAGGATTGAAGATTGAGTATTGAGGATTGAAGACTGACGATTGAGGATTGAGGATTGAGGATTGAGGATTGAGGATTGAGGATTGGGGATTGAGAATTGAGGATTGAGGATTGAAGATTGAGTATTGAGGATTGAAGACTGAGGATTGAAGATTGAGTATTGAGGATTGAAGAGTGAGGATTGAGGATTGAGGATTGAGGCTTGAGAATTGAGGATTGAGTATTGAAGACTGAGTATTGAGGATTGAGGATTGAGGATTGAAGATTGAGGATTGAGGATTGAGGATGAGGGCTGAGGGTTGAGGATTGAGGTTTGAGGACTGAAGACTGAGGATTGAAGATTGAGTATTGAGGATTGAAGATTGAGGATTGAGGTTTGGGGACTAAGGATTGAGGATTGAGGATTGAGGATTGAGGATTGAGGATTGAGGATTGAGTATTGAGGATTGAACATTGAGGATTGGGTAACGCGGATTGAACATTAAGGACTGAGGATCGAGGATTGTGTATTGAGGATTGAGGACTGAAGGTTGTATATTGATGATTGAAGATTGAGGGTAGAGGATTGAGGGTTGTGGATTGAGGACGATGACTGAGCGTTGAGTATTGATGTTTGAGGTCCGAGGATCGAGGATTGAGGATTGAGAATTGAGGATTGAGGATTGAGGATTGAAGATTGAGGATTGGGTATTGAGGATTGAAGAATGAGGATTGAGGATAGAGGATTGAGGATTGAGGAATGAAGAATGAGGATTGAGGATAGAGGATTGAGGATTGAGGAATGAAGATTGAGGATTGAGGATTGAGGATTGAGGATTGAGGATAGAGGATTGAAGATTGAGTATTGAGGATTGAAGATTGAGGATTGGGGACTGAGTGTTGAGGATTGAGGATTGAAGATTGAGGATTGGGGTCTGAGTGATGAGAGTTGAGTGATGAGAATTAATGTTTGTGGATAGAGGTTTGAAGATTGCAGATTGAGTATTGAGTAGTGAAAGCTGTGAATTGAGGATATTCTATTGAGGATTGAGGATTGTCGACTGATTCTTGAGGTCTGAGGTCTGAAGATTGAGTACTGAGGATTGAAGATTGAGGATTGGGGATTGAGGATTGAGGATTGAGAATTGAGGATTGAGGATTGAGGATTGAAGATTGAGGATTGAGTATTGAGGATTGGAGAATGAGGATTGAGGATTGAGGATTGAGGATTGAGTATTGAGGATTGAAGATTGAGTATTGAGGATTGAAGGCTGACGATTGAGGACTGAGGATTGAGGATTGAGTATTGAGGATTGAGGATTGAAGATTGAGTATTGAGTATTGAAGATTGAGGATTGAGGTTTGGGGACTGAGGATTGAGGACTGAAGATTGAGGATTGAGGATTGAGGATTGAGGATTGAGGATTGAGGATTGAACATTGAGGATTGGGTATCGCGGATTGAACATTAAGGATTGAGGATCGAGGATTGAGTATTGAGGATTGAGGACTGAAGATTGTATATTGATGATTGAAGATTGAGGATTGAGGATTGAGGGTTGTGGATTGAGGACGAGGACTGAGGGTTGAGTATTGATGTTTGAGGTCCGAGGATCGGGGATTGAGGATTGAGAATTGAGGATTGAGGATTGAGTATTGAAGACTGAGGATTGGTTATTGAGGATTGAAGAATGAGGATTGAGGATTGAGGATTGAGGATTGAGGAATGAAGATTGAGGACTGAGGATTGAGGATTGAGGATTGAAGATTGAGTATTGAGGATTGAAGATTGAGAATTGAGGATTGAGGATTGACGATTGAGGATTGAAGATTGAGGATTGGGGACTGAGTGTTGAGGGTTGAGTGATGAGTATTGATGTATGTCGATAATGATTTGAAGATTGCAGATTGAGTATTGAGTATTGAAAGCTGTGAATTGATGATATTCTATTGAGGATTGAGGATTGACAACTGATTGTTGAGGACTGAGTGCTGAAGATTGAGGATTCAGGATTGAGGATTGAGGATTGAGGATTGAAGGTTGAGTACTGAGGATTGAAGATTATGGGTTGAGGATTGAGGATTGAAGATTCAGGATTTGGGACTGAGGATTGAGGATTGAGGATCGAGGATTGAAGATTGAGGATTGAGGATTGAGTATTGAGGATTGAGGAATAAAGATTGAGGATTGGGGATTGAGGATTGAAGATTGAGTATTCTGGATAGAAGATTCAGAATTGTGGTTTGAGGCCTGAGGACTGAGGATTGAAGATTGAGTATTGAGGATAGAGGATTGAGGATTGAAGATTGAGGATTGAGGATTGAGGATGAGGGCTGAGGGTTGAGGGTTGAGGTTTGAGGACTGAGGACTGAGGATTGAGGATTGAGGATTGAGAATTGAGGATTGAGGATTGAGGATTGAAGATTGAGGATTGGGTATTGATGATTGAAGAATGAGGATTGACGATTGAGGGTTGAGGATTGAGGATTGAAGATTGAGTATTGAGGATTGAAGACTGACGATTGAGGATTGAGGATTGAGGATTGAGGATTGAGGATTGAGGATTGGGGATTGAGAATTGAGGATTGAGGATTGAAGATTGAGTATTGAGGATTGAAGACTGAGGATTGAAGATTGAGTATTGAGGATTGAAGAGTGAGGATTGAGGATTGAGGATTGAGGATTGAGAATTGAGGATTGAGTATTGAAGACTGAGTATTGAGGATTGAGGATTGAGGATTGAAGATTGAGGATTGAGGATTGAGGATGAGGGCTGAGGGTTGAGGATTGAGGTTTGAGGACTGAGGACTGAGGGTTGAGGATTGAGAATTGAGGATTGAGGATTGAGGACTGAAGATTGAGTATTGGGTATTGAGGATTGAGGAATGAGGATTGAAAATTGAGGATTGAGGATTCAGAATTGAGGATTGAGGTTTGAGGGTTGAAGATTGAGGATTGGGTAATGAGGATGGAGGAATGAGGATTGAGGATTGAGGATTGAGGATTGAGGATTGGAGATTGAGTATTGAGGATTGAAGATTGACGATTGAGGATTGAGGATTGAGGATTGAGGATTGAATATTGGGGACTGAGTGTTGAGGGTTGTGAGATGAGGATTGATGTTTGTGGATACAGGTTTGAAGATTGAAGATTGAGTATTGAGTATTGAAAACTGTGAATTGAGGATATTCTTTTGAGAATTGAGGATTGACAACTGATTGTTGAGGACTGCGGCCCGAAGATTGAGGATTCAGGACTGAGGATTCAGAATTGAGGTTTGAGGACTGAGGATCGAGTATTGAAGATTGAGTATTGAGGCTTGAAGATTGAAGATTGAGGATTGAGTATTGAGGATTGGAGAATGAGGATTGAGGACTGAGGATTGAGGATTGAGTATTGAGGATTGAAGATTGAGTATTGAGGATTGAAGACTGACGATTGAGGATTGAGGATTGAGTATTGAGGATTGAGGATTGAGGATTGAATATTGAGTATTGAGTATTGAAGATAGAGGATCGAGGATTGAGGGTTGTGGATTGAGGACGAGGACTGAGGGTTGATTATTGATGTTTGAGGTCTGAGGATTGAGGATCGAAGATTGAGAATTGAGGATTGAGGATTGAGGATTGAGGATTGAGGATTGTGGATTAAAGATTGAGGATTGAGGATTGAGGATTGAGGATTGAGGATTGAGGATTGAAGATTGAAAATTGATGATTGAAGATTGAGGGTTGAGTATTGAGGGTTGTGGATTGATGACGAGGACTTACGGTTGAATATTAATGTTTGAGGTCTGAGGATTGAGGATTGAGGATTGAGAATTGAGGATTGATGATTGAGGATTGAAGATTGAGGATTGGGTATTGAGGATTGAAGAGTGAGGATTGAGGATTGAGGATTGAGGATTGAGAATTGAGGATTGAGTATTGAAGATTGAGTATTGAGGATTGAGGATTGAGGATTCAAGATTGAGAATTGAGGATTGAGGAAGAGGGCTGAGGGTTGAGGATTGAGGTTTGAGGACTGAGGACTGAGGATTGAGGATTGAGAATTGAAGATTGAGGATTGAGGATAAAAGATTGGGGATTGAGAATTGGGTATTGAGGATTGAGGAATGAGGAGTGAGGTTTGAGGATTGAGGATTGAGGATTGAAGATTGAGTATTGAGGATTGAAGACTGACGATTGAGGATTGAGGATTGAGGATTGAGTATTGAGCATTGAAGATTGACGAATGAGGATTCAAGATTGAGGATTGACGATGAGGACTGAGGACTGAGGATTGAGGATTGAGAATTGAGGATTGAGGATTGAGGATTGAAGATTGAGGATTGGGTATTGAGGATTGACGAATGAGGATTGAGGATTGAGGATTGAAGATTGAGGATTGGGTATTGAGGATTGAAGAATGAGGATTGAGGATTGAGGATTGAGGATTGAGGAATGAAGATTGAGGATTGAGGATTGAGGATTGAGGATTGAAGATTGAGTATTGAGGATTGAAGATTGAGGATTGAGGATTGAGGATTGACGATTGAGGATTGAAGATTGAGGATTGGGGACTGAGTGTTGAGGGTTGAGTGATGAGTATTGATGTTTGTCGATAGAGATTTGAAGATTGCAGATTGAGTATTGAGTATTGAAAGCTGTGAATTGATGATATTCTATTAAGGATTGAGGATTGACAACTGATTGTTGAGGACTGAGTGCTGAAGATTGAGGATTCAGGATTGAGGATTGAGGATTGAGGATTGAAGGTTGAGTACTGAGGATTGAAGATTGTGGGTTGAGGATTGAGGATTGAAGATTCAGGATTTGGGACTGAGGATTGAGGATTGAGGATCGAGGATTGATGATTGAGGATTGAGGATTGAGTATTGAGGATTGAGGAATAAAGATTGAGGATTGGGGATTGAGGATTGAAGATTGAGTATTCTGGATAGAAGATTCAGAATTGAGGTTTGAGGCCTTAGGACTGAGGATTGAAGGTTGAGTATTGAGGATAGAGGATTGAGGATTGAAGATTGAGGATTGAGGATTGAGGATGAGGGCTGAGGGTTGAGGATTGAGGTTTGAGGACTGAGGACTGAGGATTGAGGATTGAGGATTGAGAATTGAGGATTGAGGATTGAGGATTGAAGATTGAGGATTGGGTATTGAGGATTGAGGAATGAGGATTGAAAATTGAGGATTGAGGATTCAGAATTGAGGATTGAGGTTTGAGGGTTGAAGATTGAGGATTGGGTAATGAGGATGGAGGAATGAGGATTGAGGATTGAGGATTGAGGATTGGAGATTGAGTATTGAGGATTGAAGATTGACGATTGAGGATTGAGGATTGAGGATTGAGGATTGAATATTGGGGACTGAGTGTTGAGGGTTGTGAGATGAGGATTGATGTTTGTGGATACAGGTTTGAAGATGGAAGATTGAGTATTGAGTATTGAAAACTGTGAATTGAGGATATTCTTTTGAGAATTGAGGATTGACAACTGATTGTTGAGGACTGCGGGCCGAAGGTTGAGGATTCAGGACAGAGGATTCAGAATTGAGGTTTGAGGACTGAGGATCGAGTATTGAAGATTGAGTATTGAGGCTTGAAGATTGAAGATTGAGGATTGAGTATTGAGGATTGGAGAATGAGGATTGATCACTGAGGATTGAGGATTGAGTACTGAGGATTGAAGATTGAGTATTGAGGATTGAAGACTGACGATTGAGGATTGAGGATTGAGGATTGAGTATTGAGGATTGAGGATTGAATATTGAGTATTGAGTATTGAAGATAGAAGATCGAGGATTGAGGGTTGTGGATTGAGGACGAGGACTGAGGGTTGAGTATTGATGTTTGAGGTCTGAGGATTCAGGATTGAAGATTGAGAATTGAGGATTGAGGATTGAGGATTGAGGATTGTGGATTAAAGATTGAGGATTGAGGATTGAGGATTGAGGATTGAGGATTGAGGATTGAGGATTGAGGATTGAAGATTGAAAATTGATGATTGAAGATTGAGGGTTGAGTATTGCGGGTTGTGGATTGATGACGAGGACTGAGGGTTGAATATTAATGTTTGAGGTCTGAGGATTGAGGATTGAGGATTGAAGATTGAGGATTGGGTATTGAGGATTGAAGAGTGAGGATTGAGGATTGAGGATTGAGGATTGAGAATTGAGGATTGAGTATTGAAGATTGAGTATTGAGGATTGAGAATTGAGGATTGAGTATTGAAGATTGAGTATTGAGGATTGAGGATTGAGGATTGAAGATTGAGGATTGAGGATTGAGGATGAGGGCTGAGGGTTGAGGTTTGAGGATTGAGGATTGAGGATTGAAGATTGAGTATTGAGGATTGACGACTGACGATTGAGGATTGAGGATTGAGGATTGAGTATTGAGCATTGAAGATTGACGAATGAGGATTGAGGATTGAGGATCGAGAATTGAGGATTGAGGATTGAGGATTGAAGATTGAGGATTGGTAATTGAGGATTGAAGATTGAGGATTGAGGATTGAGGATTGAGGATTGGGGATTGAAGATTGACGATTGAGGATTGAGTATTGAGGATTGAGAATTCAGGATTGATTATTGAATATTGAGTATTGAGGATTGACGATAGAGGATTGAGGATTGAGGGTTGAGGATTGAGCACGAGGACTGACGGTTGAGGATTGAGGTTTGAGGATTGAGGATTGAGGATTGAGGAATCAGGATTGAGGATTGAGGATTGAGCATTGAGGATTGAGGTTTGGGGACTGAGGATTGAGGACTGAGGATTGAGGACTGAGGATTGAGGAGTGAGGATTGAGGATTGAGGATTGAACATTGAGGATTGGGTATCGCGGATTGAACATTGAGGATTGAGGATTGAGAATTCAGTATTGAGGATTGAGGACTGAAGGTTGTATATTGATCAGTGAAGATTGAGGATTGAGGATTGAGGGTTGTGGATTGAGGACGAGGTCTGAGGGTTGAGTATTGATGTTTGAGGTCTGAGGATCGAGGATTGAGAATTGAGAACTGAGGATTGAGGATTGAGGATTGAAGATTTAGGATTGGGTATTGAGGATTGAAGAATGACGATTGAGGATTGAGGATTGAGGATTGAGGATTGAAGATTGAGTATTAAGGACTGAGGGTTGTGGATTGAGGACGATGACTGAGGGTTGAGTATTGATGTTTGAGGTCCGAGGATCGATGATTGAGGATTGAGAATTGAGGATTGAGGATTGAGGATTGAAGATCGAGGATTGGGTATTGAGGATTGAAGAATGAGGATTGAGGATAGATTATTGAGGATTGAGGAATGAAGAATGAGGATTGAGGATAGAGGATTGAGGATTGAGGAATGAAGATTGAGGATTGAGGATTGAGGATTGAGGATTAAGGATTGAAGATTGAGTATTGAGGATTGAAGATTGAGGATTGGGTATTGAGGATCGAACATTGAGGGTTGAGGATTGAGTATTGAAGATTGAGGATCGAGGATTGAGGGTTGTGGATTGAGGACGAGGACTGAGGGTTGAGTATTGATGTTTGAGGTCTGAGGATTGAGGATTGAGTATTGAAGATTGAGGATTTGGGACTGAGGATTGAATGTTGAGGATTGAGGATTGAGGATTGAGGATTGAGTATTGAGGATTGAGGATTGAGGATTGGGGATTGAGGATTGAGGATTGAGGATTGAGGATTGAGGATTGAAGATTGAGGATTGGGTATTGAGGATTGAGCATTGAGGATTGAAGATTGAGTACTGGGGATAGAGGATTGACTATTGAGGATTAAGGATTGAGTATTGGGGATTAAGGATCTAGGATTGGAGATTGATTATTGAGGATTGAAGATTGAGGATTGAGGATTGAGGATTGAGAATTGTGGGTGAGGACTGAGGGTTGAGGATTGAGGTATGAGGAGCGAGGATTGAGGATTGAGGATTGAGGACTGGGGATTGACGATTGAGTATAGAAGATTGAGGATTGATTACAGAGGATTGAGGATTGAGGATTGAGGATTGAGGATTGACGATTGAGGATTGAAGATTGAGAATTGAGGATTGAGGATTGAACGTTGACGACTGAGCGTCCAGGGTTGAGTGATGAGAATTGATGTTTCTGGACAGAGATTTGAAGATTGCAGATTGAGTATTGGGTATTGAAAACTGTGAATTGATGATATTCTATTCAGGATTGAGGATTGACAACTGATTGTTGAGGACTGAGGGCTGAAGAGTGAGGATTCAGGACTGAGGATTCAGGATTGAGGGTTGAGGACTGAGGATTGAGTATTGAGGATTGAGGATTGAGGATTGAGAATTGAAGATTGAGGATTGAGGATTGAGGGTTGTGGATTGAGGATGAAGACTGAGGATTGAGTATTGATGTTTGACGTCAGAGGATTGAGGATTGAGGATTGAGAATTGAGGATTGATGGTTGAGTATTGAGAATTGATGGTCGAGGGTTGTGCGTTGAATATTGAGGATTGAGGATTGAGGATTCAGGATTGAGGATTGAGGATTGGAGGTTGTGTATTGATGATAGAAGATTGAGGATTGAGGATTGAGGGTTGAGCTTTGAGGACGAGGACTGACGGTTGAAGATTGAGGATTAAGGATTGAGGATTGGGGATTGGGGATCTACAATTGGAGATAGATTATTGAGGATTGATGATTGAGGATTGATGATTGAGGATTGAGGATTGAGGATTGAGGATTGAAGATTGAGTATTGAGGATTGAAGATTGAGGATTGAGGATTGAGGATTGAGGATTGAGTATTGCGGATAGAAGATTGACGATTGTGGACTGAGGATTGAAGGTTGGGGATTGAGGATTGAGGGTTGAGGATTGAGGACTGTGGATTGAAGATTCAGTATTGAGGATTGAAGACTGAGGTTTGAGGATTGAGGATTGAACATTGAGGACTGAGTGTTGAGGGTTGAGTGATGAGAATTGATGTTAGTGGATAGTGGTTTGAAGGTTGCAGATCGAGTATTGAGTGTTGAAAACTGTGAATTGAGGATATTCTACTGAGGATTGAGGATTGACTACTGACTGTTGAGGACTGAGGGCTGAAGATTGAGGACCCAGGATTGGGGATTCAGAATTGAGGTTTGATGACTGAGGATTGAGGATTGAATATTGAGGATTGGGTATTGAGGATTGAGGATTGGGGGTTGAGGTTTGAGGACGAGGACTGACGGTTGAGGATTGAGGATTGAGGATTGACGCTTGAGGATTGAAGATTGAGGATGGAGGATTGAAGAGAGAGGACTGAGTGTTGAGGATTGCGTGTTGAGAATTGATGTTTGAGGATTGAGATTTGATTATTGAATATTGTGGATTGAGTATTGAACCATGAGAATTCAGGATATTCTTTTGAGTATTGAGAATTGAGGATTGATGGTTGAGTATTGAGAATTGATGGTCGAGGGTTGTGCGTTGAATATTGAGGATTGAGGATTGAGGATTGAGGATTGAGGATTGAGGATTGAAGATTGAGTATTGATGATTGAAGATTGAGGATTCAGGATTGAGGGTTGAGGTTTGAGGACGAGCACTGACGGTTGAGGATTGAGGTTTGAGGATTGAGGATTGAGGATTGAGGACTGAAGATTGAATTTTTATGATTGAAGATTGAGGATTCAGTATTGATGGTTGTGGATTGAGGACGAGGACTGAGGGTTGAGTATTGCTGTTTGAGGTCTGAGGATTGAGGATTGAGGATTGAGAATTGAGGATTGAGGATTGAGGATTGAAGATTGAGGATTGGGTATTGAGGATTGAAGAATGAGGTTTGTGGACTGAGGATTGAGGATTGAGGATTGAAGACTGAGTATTGAGGATTGAAGATTGAGGATTGAGGATTGAGGACTGAGGATTGCGGATTGAGTATTGAGGATTGATGATTGAGTATTGAGGATTGAAGATTGAGGATTGAGGATTGAGGATTGAGGATTGAGGATTGAAGATTGAGGATTGGTGATTGAGGATTGACGATTGAGGATTGAGTATTGAGGACTGAGAATTGAGGATTGAAGATTGAGGATTGGGTATTGAGGATTGAAGAATGAGGATTCAGGATTGAGGATTGAGGATTGAGGATTGAGGATTGAGGATTGAGGATTGAGGATTGAGGGTTGAGGATTGAATATTGAGTATTGAGGATTGAATATTGAGGATTGGCTATTGAGGGTTGAGGATTCAGGACGAGAACTGACGGTTGTGGATTGAGGTTTGAGGCTTGAGGAATGAGGATTGAGGGCTGAGGATTGGGGATTGAGGATTGAACATTGAGGATTGAAGATTGAGGACTGGGGATTGACTATTGAAGATTGAGTATTAAGGATTGAGGATTGGGGATTGAGGATCTAGGATTGGAGATTGATTACTGAGGATTGAAGATTGAGGATTGAGGCTTGAGGATTGAGAATTGAGGATTGAGGATTGAGGATTGAAGATTGAGGATTGGGTATTGAGGATTGAAGAATGAGGTTTGTGGACTGAGGATTGAGGATTGAGGATTGACGATTGAGGATTGAGTATTGAGGACTGAGAGTTGAGGATTGAAGATTGAGGATTGGGTATTGAGTATTGAAGAATGAGGATTCAGGATTGAGGATTGAGGATTGAGGATTGAGGATTGAGGATTGAGGATTGAGGATTGAGGGTTGAGGATTGAATATTGAGTATTGAGGATTGAATATTGAGGATTGAGGATTGAGGGTTGAGGATTCAGGACGAGGACTGACGGTTGTGGATTGAGGTTTGAGGCTTGAGGAATGAGGATTGAGGGCTGAGGATTGGGGATTGAGGATTGAACATTGAGGATTGAAGATTGAGGACTGGGGATTGACTATTGAAGATTGAGTATTAAGGATTGAGGATTGGGGATTGAGGATCTAGGATTGGAGATTGATTACTGAGGATTGAAGATTGAGGATTGAGGCTTGAGGATTGAGAATTGAGAATTGAGTGTGAGGACTGAGGGTTGAGGATTGAGGTTTGAGGAACGAGGATTGAGGATTGAGGATTGAGGACTGAGGATTGACGATTGAGTATTGAAGATTGAGGATTGATTACTGAGGATTGAGGATTGAGGATTGATAATTGAGACTTGCGGATAGAGGATTGAAGATTCAGTATTGAGTATTGAAGATTGAGAATTTAGGATTGAGGATTGAACATTGAGGACTGAGCGTCCAGGGTTGAGTGATGAGAATTGATGTTACTGGACAGAGATTTGAGGACTGCAGATTGAGTATTGAGTAATGAAAACTGTGAATTGATGATATTCTATTGGGGATTGTGGATTGACAACTGATTGTTGAGGACTGAGGGCTGAAGGTTGAGGATGCAGGATTGAGGATTCAGAATTGAGGTTTGAGGACTGAGGATTGAGGATTGAATATTGAGTATTGAGGAATGAAGATTGAGGATTGAGGATTGAGGATTGTGGATTGATGATGAGGGCTGAGGTTTGAGGATTGATGTTTGAGGCTTGAAGATTCAGTATTGAGGATTGAAGGTTGAGAATTCAGGATTGAGGATTGAAGATTGAGGATTGGTGATTGAGGATTGACGATTGAGGATTGAGTATTGAGGATTGAACATTGAGGATTGGGTATCGCGGATTGAACATTAAGGATTGAGGATTGAGGATTGAGTATTGAGGATTGAGGACTGAAGATTGTATATTGATGATTGAAGATTGAGGATTGAGGATTGAGGGTTGTGGATTGAGGACGAGGACTGAGGGTTGAGTATTGATGCTTGAGGTCCGAGGATCGGGGATTGAGGATTGAGAATTGAGGATTGAGGATTGAGGATTGAAGATTGAGGATTGGGTATTGAGGATTGAAGAATGAGGATTGAGTATTGAGGATTGAGGATTGAGGAATGAAGATTGAGGATTGAGGATTGAGGATTGAGGATTGAAGATTGAGTATTGAGGATTGAAGATTGAGGATTGAGGATTGAGGATTGAGGATTGAGGATTGAAGATTGAGGATTGGGTATTGAGGATTGAAGAATGAGGATTGAGGATTGAGGATTGAGGATTGAGGAATGAAGATTGAGGATTGAGGATTGAGGATTGAGGATTGAAGATTGAGTATTGAGGATTGAAGATTGAGGATTGAGGATTGAGGATTGAGGATTGAGGATTGAGTATTGAGGATTGAGGAATAAAGATTGAGGATTGGGGATTGAGGATTGAAGACTGAGGATTCTGGATAGAAGATTCAGAATTGAGGTTTGAGGACTGAGGACTGAGGATTGAAGATTGAGTATTGAGGATTGAGGATTGAGGATTGAAGATTGAGGATTGAGGATTGAGTATTGAGGATTGAAGATTGAGTATTGAGGATTGAAGATTGAGGGTTGAGGATTGAGTATTGAGGATTGAGGAATAAAGGTTGAGGATTGGGGATTGAGGATTGAAGATTGAGAATTGGGGATTGAGGATTGAAGATTGAGGATTCAGGATTGAGGATTCAGAATTGAGGTTTGAGGACTGAGGATTGAGGATTGAAGGTTGAGGATTGAAGATTGAGGATTCAGGATTGAGGATTCAGAATTGAGGTTTGAGGACTGAGGATTGAGGATTGAAGGTTGAGTATTGAAGATTGAGGATTGAGGATTGAAGATTGAGGATTGAGGTTTGAGGATGAGGGCTGAGGGTTGAGGATTGAGGTTTGAGGTCTGAGGACTGAGGATTGAGGATTGAGAATTGAGAATTGAGGATTGAGGATTGAAGATTGAGTATTGAGGTTTGAAGATTGAGGATTGAGGATTGAGGATTGAGGATTGAGGATTGAGCATTGAGGATTGAGGATTGAGGATTGAGAATTGAGGATTGAGGATTGAAGATTGAGTATTGAGCATTGAAGATTGACGATTGGGGATTGAAGATTGAGGATTGACGATGAGGACTGAGGACTGAGGATTGAGGATTGAGAATTGAGGATTGAGGATTGAGGATTGAAGACTGAGGATTGGGTATTGAGGATTGAGTATTGAGGATTGAAGATTGAGTGTTGAGGATTGAAGATTGAGGGTTGAGGATTGAGGATTGAAGATTGAGGATTTGGGACTGAGGATTGAGGATTGAGGATCGAGGATTGAAGATTGAGTGTTGAGGATTGAGTATTGAGGATTGGGGAATAAAGATTGAGGATTGGGGATTGAGGATTGAAGATTGAGGATTGGGCATTGAGGATTGAAGATTGAGGATTCAGGATTGAGGATTCAGAATTGAGGTTTGAGGACTGAGGATTGAGGATTGAAGGTTGAGTATTGAAGATTGAGGATTGAGGATTGAGGATGAGGGCTGAGGGTTGAGGATTGAGGTTTGAGGACTGAGGACTGAGGATTGAGGATCGAGAATTGAGGATTGAGAATTGAGGATTGAGGATTGAATATTGGGGACTGAGTGTTAAGGGTTGAGTGATGAGAATTGATATTTGTGGATAGAGGTTTGAAGGTTGCAGTTTGAGTATTGAGTATTGAAAGCTGTGAATTGATTATATTCTATTGAGGATTGAGGATTGACAACTGATTGTTGAGTACTGAGGGCTGAAGATTGAGGATTCAGGATTGAGGATTCAGGATTGAGGTTTGAGGGCTGAGGATTGAGGATTTAGGATTGAGGATTGAGCATTGAGGATTGAGGATTGAAGATTGAGGATTGGGTATTGCGGATTGAACATTGACGGTTGAGGAATGAGGATTGAGGATTGAGGATTGAGAATTGAAGGTTGAATATTGATGACTGAAGGTTGAGGATTGAGGATTGAGAATTGAGGATTGAGGATTGAGGATTGAAGATTGGTGATTGGGTATTGAGGATTGAAGAATGAGGATTGAGGATTGAGGATTGAGGATTGAGGAATGAAGATTGAGGATTGAGGATTGAGGATTGAGGATTGAAGATTGAGTTTTGAGGATTGAAGATTGAGGATTGAGGATTGAGGATTGAGGATTGAGGATTGAAGATTGAGGATTGGGGACTGAGAGTGGAGGGTTGAGTGATGAGTATTGATGTTTGTGGATAGAGGTTTGAAGATTGCAGTTTCAGTATTGAGTATTGAAAGCTGTGAATTGATTATATTCTATTGAGGATTGAGGATTGACAACTGATTGTTGAGTACTGAGGGCTGAAGATTGAGGATTCAGGATTGAGGATTCAGGATTGAGGTTTGAGGGCTGAGGATTGAGGATTTAGGATTGAGGATTGAGCATTGAGGATTGAGGATTGAAGATTGAGGATTGGGTATTGCGGATTGAACATTGACGGTTGAGGATTGAGGATTGAGGATTGAGGATTGAGGATTGAGAATTGAAGGTTGAATATTGATGACTGAAGGTTGAGGATTGAGGATTGAGAATTGAGGATTGAGGATTGAGGATTGAAGATTGGTGATTGGGTATTGAGGATTGAAGAATGAGGATTGAGGATTGAGGATTGAGGATTGAGGATTGAAGATTGAGTATTGGGGATTGAAGATTGAGTGTTGAGGATTGAGGATTGAAGATTGAGAATTGGGGATTGAGGATTGAAGATTGAGGATTCAGGATTGAGGATTCAGAATTGAGGTTTGAGGACTGAGGATTGAGGATTGAACGTTGAGTATTGAAGATTGAGGATTGAGGATTGAAGGTTGAGGATTGAGGATTGAGGATGAGGGCTGAGGGTTGAGAATTGAGGATCGAGGATTGAGGATTGAAGATTGGTGATTGGGTATTGAGGATTGAAGAATGAGGATTGAGGATTGAGGATTGAGTATTCAGGATTGAAGATTGAGTATTCAGGATTGGAGATTGACGATTGAGGATTGAGGATTGAGGATCGAGGATCGTGGACTGAGGATTGAAAATTGAGTGTTGAGGATTGAAGATTGAGGATTGGGGAATGAGTGTTGAGGATTGAGGATTGAAGATTGAGGATTGGGGACTGAGTGTTGAGAGTTGAGTGATGAGAATTGATGTTTGTCGATAGAGGTTTGAACATTGCAGATTGAGTATTGAGTATTGAAAACTGTGAACTGAGGATATTCCATTGAGGATTGGGGATTGACGACTGACTGTTGAGGTCTGAGGTCCGAAGATTGAGTATTGAGGATTGAAGACTGAGGATTGAGGATTGAGGATTGAGGATTGAGGATGAGGGCTGAGGGTTGAGGATTGAGGTTTGAGGACTGAGGACTGAGGATTGAGGATTGAGAATTCAGGATTGATTTTTGAGGACTGAGGATTGAGGATTGAAGATTGAGTACTGAGGATTGAAGATTGAGGATTGAGGATTGAGGATTGAGGATGAGGGCTGAGGGTTGAGGATTCAGGTTTGAGGACTGAGGACTGAGGATTGAGGATTGAGAATTGAGGATTGAGGGTTGAGGATTGAAGACTTACGATTGGGTATTGAGGATTGAAGAATGAGGATTGAGTATTGAGGATTGAGGATTGAGTATTGAGGATTGAATATTGAGTATTGAGGATTGAAGACTGACGATTGAGGATTGAGGATTGAGGATTGAGTATTGAGGATTGAGGATTGAGGATTGAGTATTGAGGATTGAAGATTGAGGATTGAGGATTGAGGATTGTGGATTAAAGATTGAGGATTGAGGATTGAGGATTGAGTATTGAGGATTGAGGATTGAGGATTGAAGATTGAAAATTGATGATTGAAGATTGAGGGTTGAGGATTGAGGGTTGTGGATTGAGGACGAGGACTGAGGGTTGAATATTGATGTTTGAGGTCTGAGGATTGAGGATTGAGGATTGAGAATTGAGGATGAGGATTGAGGATTGAAGATTGAGGATTGCGTATTGAGGATTGAAGAGTGAGGATTGAGGATTGAGGATTGAGGATTGAATACTGCAGATTGAGTTTTGAGGATTGAAGATTGAGAATTGAGGTTTGAGGATTGAGGATTGAGGACTGAGGGTTGAGGATTCAAGATTGAGTATTGAGGATTGAAGACTAACGATTGAGGATTGAGGATTGAGGATTGAGGATTGAGGATTGAGGATTGAAGATTGAGTATTGAGGATTGAGGATTGAGGATTGAGGATGAGGGCTGAGGGTTGAGGATTGAGGTTTGAGGACTGAGGACTGAGGATTGAGGATTGTGAATTCAGGATTGAGGTTTGAGGACTGAGGATTGAGGATTGAAGATTGAGTACTGATGATTGAAGATTGAGGATTGAGGATTGAGGATTGAGGATGAGGGCTGAGGGTTGAGGATTGAGGTTTTAGGACTGAGGACTGAGGATTGAGGATTAAGAATTCAGGATTGAGGTTTGAGGACTGAGGACTGAGGATTGAGGATTGAGAATTCAGGATTGAGGTTTGAGGACTGAGGATTGAGGATTGAAGATTGAGTACTGAGGATGGAAGATTGAGGATTGAGGATTGAGGGTGAGGGCTGAGGGTTGGGGATTGAGGTTTGAGGACTGAGGACTGAGGATTGAGGATTGAGAATTGAGGATTGACGATTGAGGATTGAAGATTTACGATTGGGTATTGAGGATTGAAGAATGAGGATTGAGGATTGAGGATTGAGGATTGAGTATTGAGGATTGAATATTGAGTATTGAGGATTGAAGACTGACGATTGAGGATTGATGATTGAGGATTGAGTATTGAGGATTGAGGATTGAGGATTGAGGATTGAGGATTGAACATTGAGGATTGGGTATCCCGGATTGAACATTGAGGATTGAGGATTGAGAAATGAGTATTGAGGATTGAGGACTGAATATTGTATATTGATGATTGAAGGTTGAGGATGGAGGATTGAGGGTTGTGGATTGAGGACGAGGACTGAGGGTTGAGTATTGATGTTTGTGGTCTGAGGATCGAGGATTGAGGATTGAGAATTGAGGATTGAGGATTGAGGATTGAAGATTGAGGATTTGGTATTGAGGATTGAAGAATGAGGATTGAGTGTTGAGGATTGAGGATTGAGGATTGAAGATTGAGTATTGAGGATTGAGGATTGTGGATTGAGGATTGAGGATTGAGGATTGAGTATTGAGTATTGAGGATTGAGGACTGAAGATTGTATATGGATGATTGAGGATTGAGGATTGAGGATTGAGGATTGAAGATTGAGTATTGAGGATTGAAGATTGAGGATTGAGGATTGAGGATTGAGGATGGAGGATGTGGGCTGAGGGATGAGGATTGAGGTTTGAGGACTGAGGATAGAGGATTGAGGATTGAGGATTGAGGATTGAGTATTGAGGATTGAGAATTGAGGATTGAGGATTGAGGATTGAGGATTGACGATGAGGGCTGAGGGTTGAGGATTGAGGTTTGAGGACTGAGGATAGAGGATTGAGGATTGAAGATTGAGGATTGAAGATTGAGTATTGAGGATTTAAGATTGAGTATTGAGGATTCAGAATTGAGGTTTGAGCATTGAAGATTGAGTATTGAGGGTTGAAGATTGAGGATTGGGGAATGAGTGTTGAGGATTGAGGATTGAAGATTGAGGATTGGGGACTGAGTGTTGAGAGTTGAGTGATGAGAATTGATGTTTGTCGATAGAGGTTTGAACATTGCAGATTGAGTATTGAGTATTGAAAACTGTGAATTGAGGATATTCCATTGAGGATTGGGGATTGACGACTGACTGTTGAGGTCTGAGGTCCGAAGATTGAGTGTTGAGGATTGAAGATTGAGGATTGAGGATTGAGGATTGAGGATTGAGGATGAGGGCTGAGGGTTGAGGATTGAGGTTTGAGGACTGAGGACTGAGGATTGAGGATTGAGAATTCAGGATTGATTTTTGAGGACTGAGGATTGAGGATTGAAGATTGAGTACTGAGGATTGAAGATTGAGGATTGAGGATTGTGGATTGAGGATTGAGGATTGAGGATTGAGGATTGAGTATTGAGGATTGAGGACTGAAGATTGTATATGGATGGTTTAGGATTGAGGATTGAGGATTGAGGATTGAAGATTGAGTATTGAGGATTGAAGATTGAGGATTGAGGATTGAGGATTGTGGATTAAAGATTGAGGATTGAGGATTGAGGATTGAGTATTGAGGATTGAGGATTGAGGATTGAAGATTGAAAATTGATGATTGAAGATTGAGGGTTGAGGATTGAGGGTTGTGGATTGAGGATGAGGACTGAGGGTTGAATATTGATGTTTGAGGTCTGAGGATTGAGGATTGAGGATTGAGAATTGAGGATGAGGATTGAGGATTGAAGATTGAGGATTGCGTATTGAGGATTGAAGAGTTAGGATTGAGGATTGAGGATTGAGGATTGAAGATTGAGTATTGAGGGTTGAAGATTGAGGATTGAGGATTGAGGATTGAGGATTGAGGATTGACAATTGAGGATTGAGGATTGATGGATGAGTATTGAGGATTTAAGATTAAGGATTGAGGATTGAGGATTGAGGAATGAAGATTGAGGATTGAGGATTGAGGATTGAGGATTGAAGATTGAGTATTGAGGATTGAAGATTGAGGATTGGGTATTGCGGATTGAACATTGACGGTTGAGGAATGAGGATTGAGGATTGAGGATTGAGAATTGAAGGTTGAATATTGATGACTGAAGGTTGAGGATTGAGGATTGAGAATTGAGGATTGAGGATTGAGGATTGAAGATTGGTGATTGGGTATTGAGGATTGAAGAATGAGGATTGAGGATTGAGGATTGAGGATTGAGGAATGAAGATTGAGGATTGAGGATTGAGGATTGAGGATTGAAGATTGAGTTTTGAGGATTGAAGATTGAGGATTGAGGATTGAGGATTGAGGATTGAGGATTGAAGATTGAGGATTGGGGACTGAGAGTGGAGGGTTGAGTGATGAGTATTGATGTTTGTGGATAGAGGTTTGAAGATTGCAGTTTGAGTATTGAGTATTGAAAGCTGTGAATTGATTATATTCTATTGAGGATTGAGGATTGACAACTGATTGTTGAGTACTGAGGGCTGAAGATTGAGGATTCAGGATTGAGGATTCAGGATTGAGGTTTGAGGGCTGAGGATTGAGGATTTAGGATTGAGGATTGAGCATTGAGGATTGAGGATTGAAGATTGAGGATTGGGTATTGCGGATTGAACATTGACGGTTGAGGATTGTGGATTGAGGATTGAGGATTGAGAATTGAAGGTTGAATATTGATGACTGAAGGTTGAGGATTGAGGATTGAGAATTGAGGATTGAGGATTGAGGATTGAAGATTGGTGATTGGGTATTGAGGATTGAAGAATGAGGATTGAGGATTGAGGATTGAGGATTGAGGATTGAAGATTGAGTATTGGGGATTGAAGATTGAGTGTTGAGGATTGAGGATTGAAGATTGAGAATTGGGGATTGAGGATTGAAGATTGAGGATTCAGGATTGAGGATTCAGAATTGAGGTTTGAGGACTGAGGATTGAGGATTGAAGGTTGAGTATTGAAGATTGAGGATTGAGGATTGAAGGTTGAGGATTGAGGATTGAGGATGAGGGCTGAGGGTTGAGAATTGAGGATCGAGGATTGAGGATTGAAGATTGGTGATTGGGTATTGAGGATTGAAGAATGAGGATTGAGGATTGAGGATTGAGTATTCAGGATTGAAGATTGAGTATTCAGGATTGGAGATTGACGATTGAGGATTGAGGATTGAGGATCGAGGATCGTGGACTGAGGATTGAAAATTGAGTGTTGAGGATTGAAGATTGAGGATTGGGGAATGAGTGTTGAGGATTGAGGATTGAAGATTGAGGATTGGGGACTGAGTGTTGAGAGTTGAGTGATGAGAATTGATGTTTGTCGATAGAGGTTTGAACATTGCAGATTGAGTATTGAGTATTGAAAACTGTGAACTGAGGATATTCCATTGAGGATTGGGGATTGACGACTGACTGTTGAGGTCTGAGGTCCGAAGATTGAGTATTGAGGATTGAAGATTGAGGATTGAGGATTGAGGATTGAGGATTGAGGATGAGGGCTGAGGGTTGAGGATTGAGGTTTGAGGACTGAGGACTGAGGATTGAGGATTGAGAATTCAGGATTGATTTTTGAGGACTGAGGATTGAGGATTGAAGATTGAGTACTGAGGATTGAAGATTGAGGTTTGAGGATTGAGGATTGAGGATGAGGGCTGAGGGTTGAGGATTCAGGTTTGAGGACTGAGGACTGAGGATTGAGGATTGAGAATTGAGGATTGAGGGTTGAGGATTGAAGATTTACGATTGGGTATTGAGGATTGAAGAATGAGGATTGAGTATTGAGGATTGAGGATTGAGTATTGAGGATTGAATATTGAGTATTGAGGATTGAAGACTGACGATTGAGGATTGAGGATTGAGGATTGAGTATTGAGGATTGAGGACTGAAGATTGTATATGGATGATTGAGGATTGAGGATTGAGGATTGAGGATTGAAGATTGAGTATTGAGGATTGAAGATTGAGGATTGAGGATTGAGGATTGAGGATGGAGGATGTGGGCTGAGGGTTGAGGATTGAGGTTTGAGGACTGAGGATAGAGGATTGAGGATTGAGGATTGAGGATTGAGTATTGAGGATTGAGAACTGAGGATTGAGGATTGAGGATTGAGGATTGACGATGAGGGCTGAGGGTTCAGGATTGAGGTTTGAGGACTGAGGATAGAGGATTGAGGATTGAAGATTGAGGATTGAAGATTGAGTATTGAGGATTTAAGGTTGAGTATTGAGGATTCAGAATTGAGGTTTGAGGATTGAAGATTGAGTATTGAGGGTTGAAGATTGAGGATTGGGGAATGAGTGTTGAGGATTGAGGATTGAAGATTGAGGATTGGGGACTGAGTGTTGAGAGTTGAGTGATGAGAATTGATGTTTGTCGATAGAGGTTTGAACATTGCAGATTGAGTATTGAGTATTGAAAACTGTGAATTGAGGATATTCCATTGAGGATTGGGGATTGACGACTGACTGTTGAGGTCTGAGGTCCGAAGATTGAGTGTTGAGGATTGAAGATTGAGGATTGAGGATTGAGGATTGAGGATTGAGGATGAGGGCTGAGGGTTGAAGATTGAGGTTTGAGGACTGAGGACTGAGGATTGAGGATTGAGAATCCAGGATTGATTTTTGAGGACTGAGGATTGAGGATTGAAGATTGAGTACTGAGGATTGAAGATTGAGGATTGAGGATTGTGGATTGAGGATTGAGGATTGAGGATTGAGGATTGAGTATTGAGGATTGAGGACTGAAGATTGTATATGGATGGTTGAGGATTGAGGATTGAGGATTGAGGATTGAAGATTGAGTATTGAGGATTGAAGATTGAGGATTGAGGATTGAGGATTGTGGATTGAAGATTGAGGATTGAGGATTGAGGATTGAGTATTGAGGATTGAGGATTGAGGATTGAAGATTGAAAATTGATGATTGAAGATTGAGGGTTGAGGATTGAGGGTTGTGGATTGAGGATGAGGACTGAGGGTTGAATATTGATGTTTGAGGTCTGAGGATTGAGGATTGAGGATTGAAGATTGAGGGTTGAGGATTGAGGGTTGTGGATTGAGGACGAGGACTGAGGGTTGAATATTGATGTTTGAGGTCTGAGGATTGAGGATTGAAGATTGAGTATTGAGGGTTGAAGATTGAGGATTGAGGATTGAGGATTGAGGATTGAGGATTGACAATTGAGGATTGAGGATTGAAGGATGAGTATTGAGGATTTAAGATTAAGGATTGAGGATTGAGGATTGAGGATTGACGATGAGGGCTGAGGTTTGAAGGTTGAGGTCTGAGGACTGAGGATAGAGGATTGAGGATTGAGGATTGAGGATTGAGTATTGAGGATTGAGAATTGAGGTTTGAGGATTGAAGATTGAGTATTGAGGGTTGAAGATTGAGGATTGAGGATTGAGGATTGAGGATTGAGGATTGAGGATTGAGCATTGAGGATTGAGGATTGAGGATTGAGAATTGAGGATTGAGGATTGAGGATTGAAGATTGAGGATTGGGTATTGAGGATTGAAGAATGAGGATTGAGGATTGAGGATTGAGGATTGAGGAATGAAGATTGAGGATTGAGGATTGAGGATTGAGGATTGAAGATTGAGTATTGAGGATTGAAGATTGAGGATTGAGGATTGAGGATTGAGGATTGAGGATTGAAGATTGAGGATTGGGGACTGAGAGTGGAGGGTTGAGTGATGAGTATTGATGTTTGTGGATAGAGGTTTGAAGATTGCAGTTTGAGTATTGAGTATTGAAAGCTGTGAATTGATTATATTCTATTGAGGATTGAGGATTGACAACTGATTGTTGAGTACTGAGGGCTGAAGATTGAGGATTCAGGATTGAGGATTCAGGATTGAGGTTTGAGGGCTGAGGATTGAGGATTTAGGATTGAGGATTGAGCATTGAGGATTGAGGATTGAAGATTGAGGATTGGGTATTGCGGATTGAACATTGACGGTTGAGGATTGAGGATTGAGGATTGAGGATTGAGAATTGAAGGTTGAATATTGATGACTGAAGGTTGAGGATTGAGGATTGAGAATTGAGGATTGAGGATTGAGGATTGAAGATTGGTGATTGGGTATTGAGGATTGAAGAATGAGGATTGAGGATTGAGGATTGAGGATTGAGGATTGAAGATTGAGTATTGGGGATTGAAGATTGAGTGTTGAGGATTGAGGATTGAAGATTGAGAATTGGGGATTGAGGATTGAAGATTGAGGATTCAGGATTGAGGATTCAGAATTGAGGTTTGAGGACTGAGGATTGAGGATTGAAGGTTGAGTATTGAAGATTGAGGATTGAGGATTGAAGATTGAGGATTGAGGATTGAGGATGAGGGCTGAGGGTTGAGAATTGAGGATCGAGGATTGAGGATTGAAGATTGGTGATTGGGTATTGAGGATTGAAGAATGAGGATTGAGGATTGAGGATTGACGATTCAGGATTGAAGATTGAGTATTCAGGATTGGAGATTGACGATTGAGGATTGAGGATTGAGGATCGAGGATCGTGGAATGAGGATTGAAAATTGAGTGTTGAGGATTGAAGATTGAGGATTGGGGAATGAGTGTTGAGGATTGAGGATTGAAGATTGAGGATTGGGGACTGAGTGTTGAGAGTTGAGTGATGAGAATTGATGTTTGTCGATAGAGGTTTGAACATTGCAGATTGAGTATTGAGTATTGAAAACTGTGAACTGAGGATATTCCATTGAGGATTGGGGATTGACGACTGACTGTTGAGGTCTGAGGTCCGAAGATTGAGTATTGAGGATTGAAGATTGAGGATTGAGGATTGAGGATTGAGGATTGAGGATGAGGGCTGAGGGTTGAGGATTGAGGTTTGAGGACTGAGGACTGAGGGTTGAGGATTCAGGTTTGAGGACTGAGGACTGAGGATTGAGGATTGAGAATTGAGGATTGAGGGTTGAGGATTGAAGATTTACGATTGGGTATTGAGGATTGAAGAATGAGGATTGAGTATTGAGGATTGAGGATTGAGTATTGTGGATTGAATATTGAGTATTGAGGATTGAAGACTGACGATTGAGGATTGAGGATTGAGGATTGAGTATTGAGGATTGAGGATTGAGGATTGAGTATTGAGGATTGAAGATTGAGGATTGAGGATTGAGGATTGTGGATTAAAGATTGAGGATTGAGGATTGAGGATTGAGTATTGAGGATTGAGGATTGAGGATTGAAGATTGAAAATTGATGATTGAAGATTGAGGGTTGCGGATTGAGGGTTGTGGATTGAGGACGAGGACTGAGGGTTGAATATTGATGTTTGAGGTCTGAGGATTGAGGATTGAGAATTGAGGATGAGGATTGAGGATTGAAGATTGAGGATTGCGTATTGAGGATTGAAGAGTGAGGATTGAGGATTGAGGATTGAGGATTGAATACTGCAGATTGAGTTTTGAGGATTGAAGATTGAGGATTGAGGTTTGAGGATTGAGGATTGAGGACTGAGGGTTGAGGATTCAAGATTGAGTATTGAGGATTGAAGACTAACGATTGAGGATTGAGGATTGAGGATTGAGGATTGAGGATTGAAGATTGAGTATTGAGGATTGAGGATTGAGGATTGAGGATGAGGGCTGAGGGTTGAGGATTGAGGTTTGAGGACTGAGGACTGAGGATTGAGGATTGTGAATTCAGGATTGAGGTTTGAGGACTGAGGATTGAGGATTGAAGATTGAGTACTGATGATTGAAGATTGAGGATTGAGGATTGAGGATTGAGGATGAGGGCTGAGGGTTGAGGATTGAGGTTTGAGGACTGAGGACTGAGGATTGAGGATTAAGAATTCAGGATTGAGGTTTGAGGACTGAGGACTGAGGATTGAGGATTGAGAATTCAGGATTGAGGTTTGAGGACTGAGGATTGAGGATTGAAGATTGAGTACTGAGGATGGAAGATTGAGGATTGAGGATTGAGGATTGAGGATTGAGGATGAGGGCTGAGGGTTGGGGATTGAGGTTTGAGGACTGAGGACTGAGGATTGAGGATTGAGAATTGAGGATTGACGATTGAGGATTGAAGATTTACGATTGGGTATTGAGGATTGAAGAATGAGGATTGAGGATTGAGGATTGAGGATTGAGTATTGAGGATTGAATATTGAGTATTGAGGATTGAAGACTGACGATTGAGGATTGATGATTGAGGATTGAGTATTGAGGATTGAGGATTGAGGATTGAGGATTGAGGATTGAACATTGAGGATTGGGTATCCCGGATTGAACATTGAGGATTGAGGATTGAGAAATGAGTATTGAGGATTGAGGACTGAATATTGTATATTGATGATTGAAGGTTGAGGATTGAGGATTGAGGGTTGTGGATTGAGGACGAGGACTGAGGGTTGAGTATTGATGTTTGTGGTCTGAGGATCGAGGATTGAGGATTGAGAATTGAGGATTGAGGATTGAGGATTGAAGATTGAGGATTTGGTATTGAGGATTGAAGAATGAGGATTGAGTGTTGAGGATTGAGGATTGAGGATTGAAGATTGAGTATTGAGGATTGAGGATTGTGGATTGAGGATTGAGGATTGAGGATTGAGGATTGAGTATTGAGGATTGAGGACTGAAGATTGTATATGGATGATTGAGGATTGAGGATTGAGGATTGAGGATTGAAGATTGAGTATTGAGGATTGAAGATTGAGGATTGAGGATTGAGGATTGAGGATGGAGGATGTGGGCTGAGGGTTGAGGATTGAGGTTTGAGGACTGAGGATAGAGGATTGAGGATTGAGGATTGAGGATTGAGTATTGAGGATTGAGAATTGAGGATTGAGGATTGAGGATTGAGGATTGACGATGAGGGCTGAGGGTTGAGGATTGAGGTTTGAGGACTGAGGATAGAGGATTGAGGATTGAAGATTGAGGATTGAAGATTGAGTATTGAGGATTTAAGATTGAGTATTGAGGATTCAGAATTGAGGTTTGAGGATTGAAGATTGAGTATTGAGGGTTGAAGATTGAGGATTGGGGAATGAGTGTTGAGGATTGAGGATTGAAGATTGAGGATTGGGGACTGAGTGTTGAGAGTTGAGTGATGAGAATTGATGTTTGTCGATAGAGGTTTGAACATTGCAGATTGAGTATTGAGTATTGAAAACTGTGAATTGAGGATATTCCATTGAGGATTGGGGATTGACGACTGACTGTTGAGGTCTGAGGTCCGAAGATTGAGTGTTGAGGATTGAAGATTGAGGATTGAGGATTGAGGATTGAGGATTGAGGATGAGGGCTGAGGATTGAGGACTGAGGATTGAGGAGTGAGGATTGAGGATTGAGGATTGAACATTGAGGATTGGGTATCGCGGATTGAACATTGAGGATTGAGGATTGAGAATTCAGTATTGAGGATTGAGGACTGAAGGTTGTATATTGATCAGTGAAGATTGAGGATTGAGGATTGAGGGTTGTGGATTGAGGACGAGGTCTGAGGGTTGAGTATTGATGTTTGAGGTCTGAGGATCGAGGATTGAGAATTGAGAACTGAGGATTGAGGATTGAGGATTGAAGATTTAGGATTGGGTATTGAGGATTGAAGAATGACGATTGAGGATTGAGGATTGAGGATTGAGGATTGAAGATTGAGTATTAAGGACTGAGGGTTGTGGATTGAGGACGATGACTGAGGGTTGAGTATTGATGTTTGAGGTCCGAGGATCGATGATTGAGGATTGAGAATTGAGGATTGAGGATTGAGGATTGAAGATCGAGGATTGGGTATTGAGGATTGAAGAATGAGGATTGAGGATAGATTATTGAGGATTGAGGAATGAAGAATGAGGATTGAGGATAGAGGATTGAGGATTGAGGAATGAAGATTGAGGATTGAGGATTGAGGATTGAGGATTAAGGATTGAAGATTGAGTATTGAGGATTGAAGATTGAGGATTGGGTATTGAGGATCGAACATTGAGGGTTGAGGATTGAGTATTGAAGATTGAGGATCGAGGATTGAGGGTTGTGGATTGAGGACGAGGACTGAGGGTTGAGTATTGATGTTTGAGGTCTGAGGATTGAGGATTGAGTATTGAAGATTGAGGATTTGGGACTGAGGATTGAATGTTGAGGATTGAGGATTGAGGATTGAGGATTGAGTATTGAGGATTGAGGATTGAGGATTGGGGATTGAGGATTGAGGATTGAGGATTGAGGATTGAGGATTGAAGATTGAGGATTGGGTATTGAGGATTGAGCATTGAGGATTGAAGATTGAGTACTGGGGATAGAGGATTGACTATTGAGGATTAAGGATTGAGTATTGGGGATTAAGGATCTAGGATTGGAGATTGATTATTGAGGATTGAAGATTGAGGATTGAGGATTGAGGATTGAGAATTGTGGGTGAGGACTGAGGGTTGAGGATTGAGGTATGAGGAGCGAGGATTGAGGATTGAGGATTGAGGACTGGGGATTGACGATTGAGTATAGAAGATTGAGGATTGATTACAGAGGATTGAGGATTGAGGATTGAGGATTGAGGATTGACGATTGAGGATTGAAGATTGAGAATTGAGGATTGAGGATTGAACGTTGACGACTGAGCGTCCAGGGTTGAGTGATGAGAATTGATGTTTCTGGACAGAGATTTGAAGATTGCAGATTGAGTATTGGGTATTGAAAACTGTGAATTGATGATATTCTATTCAGGATTGAGGATTGACAACTGATTGTTGAGGACTGAGGGCTGAAGAGTGAGGATTCAGGACTGAGGATTCAGGATTGAGGGTTGAGGACTGAGGATTGAGTATTGAGGATTGAGGATTGAGGATTGAGAATTGAAGATTGAGGATTGAGGATTGAGGGTTGTGGATTGAGGATGAAGACTGAGGATTGAGTATTGATGTTTGACGTCAGAGGATTGAGGATTGAGGATTGAGAATTGAGGATTGATGGTTGAGTATTGAGAATTGATGGTCGAGGGTTGTGCGTTGAATATTGAGGATTGAGGATTGAGGATTCAGGATTGAGGATTGAGGATTGGAGGTTGTGTATTGATGATAGAAGATTGAGGATTGAGGATTGAGGGTTGAGCTTTGAGGACGAGGACTGACGGTTGAAGATTGAGGATTAAGGATTGAGGATTGGGGATTGGGGATCTACAATTGGAGATAGATTATTGAGGATTGATGATTGAGGATTGATGATTGAGGATTGAGGATTGAGGATTGAGGATTGAAGATTGAGTATTGAGGATTGAAGATTGAGGATTGAGGATTGAGGATTGAGGATTGAGTATTGCGGATAGAAGATTGACGATTGTGGACTGAGGATTGAAGGTTGGGGATTGAGGATTGAGGGTTGAGGATTGAGGACTGTGGATTGAAGATTCAGTATTGAGGATTGAAGACTGAGGTTTGAGGATTGAGGATTGAACATTGAGGACTGAGTGTTGAGGGTTGAGTGATGAGAATTGATGTTAGTGGATAGTGGTTTGAAGGTTGCAGATCGAGTATTGAGTGTTGAAAACTGTGAATTGAGGATATTCTACTGAGGATTGAGGATTGACTACTGACTGTTGAGGACTGAGGGCTGAAGATTGAGGACCCAGGATTGGGGATTCAGAATTGAGGTTTGATGACTGAGGATTGAGGATTGAATATTGAGGATTGGGTATTGAGGATTGAGGATTGGGGGTTGAGGTTTGAGGACGAGGACTGACGGTTGAGGATTGAGGATTGAGGATTGACGCTTGAGGATTGAAGATTGAGGATGGAGGATTGAAGAGAGAGGACTGAGTGTTGAGGATTGCGTGTTGAGAATTGATGTTTGAGGATTGAGATTTGATTATTGAATATTGTGGATTGAGTATTGAACCATGAGAATTCAGGATATTCTTTTGAGTATTGAGAATTGAGGATTGATGGTTGAGTATTGAGAATTGATGGTCGAGGGTTGTGCGTTGAATATTGAGGATTGAGGATTGAGGATTGAGGATTGAGGATTGAGGATTGAAGATTGAGTATTGATGATTGAAGATTGAGGATTCAGGATTGAGGGTTGAGGTTTGAGGACGAGCACTGACGGTTGAGGATTGAGGTTTGAGGATTGAGGATTGAGGATTGAGGACTGAAGATTGAATTTTTATGATTGAAGATTGAGGATTCAGTATTGATGGTTGTGGATTGAGGACGAGGACTGAGGGTTGAGTATTGCTGTTTGAGGTCTGAGGATTGAGGATTGAGGATTGAGAATTGAGGATTGAGGATTGAGGATTGAAGATTGAGGATTGGGTATTGAGGATTGAAGAATGAGGTTTGTGGACTGAGGATTGAGGATTGAGGATTGAAGACTGAGTATTGAGGATTGAAGATTGAGGATTGAGGATTGAGGACTGAGGATTGCGGATTGAGTATTGAGGATTGATGATTGAGTATTGAGGATTGAAGATTGAGGATTGAGGATTGAGGATTGAGGATTGAGGATTGAAGATTGAGGATTGGTGATTGAGGATTGACGATTGAGGATTGAGTATTGAGGACTGAGAATTGAGGATTGAAGATTGAGGATTGGGTATTGAGGATTGAAGAATGAGGATTCAGGATTGAGGATTGAGGATTGAGGATTGAGGATTGAGGATTGAGGATTGAGGATTGAGGGTTGAGGATTGAATATTGAGTATTGAGGATTGAATATTGAGGATTGGCTATTGAGGGTTGAGGATTCAGGACGAGAACTGACGGTTGTGGATTGAGGTTTGAGGCTTGAGGAATGAGGATTGAGGGCTGAGGATTGGGGATTGAGGATTGAACATTGAGGATTGAAGATTGAGGACTGGGGATTGACTATTGAAGATTGAGTATTAAGGATTGAGGATTGGGGATTGAGGATCTAGGATTGGAGATTGATTACTGAGGATTGAAGATTGAGGATTGAGGCTTGAGGATTGAGAATTGAGGATTGAGGATTGAGGATTGAAGATTGAGGATTGGGTATTGAGGATTGAAGAATGAGGTTTGTGGACTGAGGATTGAGGATTGAGGATTGACGATTGAGGATTGAGTATTGAGGACTGAGAGTTGAGGATTGAAGATTGAGGATTGGGTATTGAGTATTGAAGAATGAGGATTCAGGATTGAGGATTGAGGATTGAGGATTGAGGATTGAGGATTGAGGATTGAGGATTGAGGGTTGAGGATTGAATATTGAGTATTGAGGATTGAATATTGAGGATTGAGGATTGAGGGTTGAGGATTCAGGACGAGGACTGACGGTTGTGGATTGAGGTTTGAGGCTTGAGGAATGAGGATTGAGGGCTGAGGATTGGGGATTGAGGATTGAACATTGAGGATTGAAGATTGAGGACTGGGGATTGACTATTGAAGATTGAGTATTAAGGATTGAGGATTGGGGATTGAGGATCTAGGATTGGAGATTGATTACTGAGGATTGAAGATTGAGGATTGAGGCTTGAGGATTGAGAATTGAGAATTGAGTGTGAGGACTGAGGGTTGAGGATTGAGGTTTGAGGAACGAGGATTGAGGATTGAGGATTGAGGACTGAGGATTGACGATTGAGTATTGAAGATTGAGGATTGATTACTGAGGATTGAGGATTGAGGATTGATAATTGAGACTTGCGGATAGAGGATTGAAGATTCAGTATTGAGTATTGAAGATTGAGAATTTAGGATTGAGGATTGAACGTTGAGGACTGAGCGTCCAGGGTTGAGTGATGAGAATTGATGTTACTGGACAGAGATTTGAGGACTGCAGATTGAGTATTGAGTAATGAAAACTGTGAATTGATGATATTCTATTGGGGATTGTGGATTGACAACTGATTGTTGAGGACTGAGGGCTGAAGGTTGAGGATGCAGGATTGAGGATTCAGAATTGAGGTTTGAGGACTGAGGATTGAGGATTGAATATTGAGTATTGAGGAATGAAGATTGAGGATTGAGGATTGAGGATTGTGGATTGATGATGAGGGCTGAGGTTTGAGGATTGATGTTTGAGGCTTGAAGATTCAGTATTGAGGATTGAAGGTTGAGAATTCAGGATTGAGGATTGAAGATTGAGGATTGGTGATTGAGGATTGACGATTGAGGATTGAGTATTGAGGATTGAACATTGAGGATTGGGTATCGCGGATTGAACATTAAGGATTGAGGATTGAGGATTGAGTATTGAGGATTGAGGACTGAAGATTGTATATTGATGATTGAAGATTGAGGATTGAGGATTGAGGGTTGTGGATTGAGGACGAGGACTGAGGGTTGAGTATTGATGCTTGAGGTCCGAGGATCGGGGATTGAGGATTGAGAATTGAGGATTGAGGATTGAGGATTGAAGATTGAGGATTGGGTATTGAGGATTGAAGAATGAGGATTGAGTATTGAGGATTGAGGATTGAGGAATGAAGATTGAGGATTGAGGATTGAGGATTGAGGATTGAAGATTGAGTATTGAGGATTGAAGATTGAGGATTGAGGATTGAGGATTGAGGATTGAGGATTGAAGATTGAGGATTGGGTATTGAGGATTGAAGAATGAGGATTGAGGATTGAGGATTGAGGATTGAGGAATGAAGATTGAGGATTGAGGATTGAGGATTGAGGATTGAAGATTGAGTATTGAGGATTGAAGATTGAGGATTGAGGATTGAGGATTGAGGATTGAGGATTGAGTATTGAGGATTGAGGAATAAAGATTGAGGATTGGGGATTGAGGATTGAAGACTGAGGATTCTGGATAGAAGATTCAGAATTGAGGTTTGAGGACTGAGGACTGAGGATTGAAGATTGAGTATTGAGGATTGAGGATTGAGGATTGAAGATTGAGGATTGAGGATTGAGTATTGAGGATTGAAGATTGAGTATTGAGGATTGAAGATTGAGGGTTGAGGATTGAGTATTGAGGATTGAGGAATAAAGATTGAGGATTGGGGATTGAGGATTGAAGATTGAGAATTGGGGATTGAGGATTGAAGATTGAGGATTCAGGATTGAGGATTCAGAATTGAGGTTTGAGGACTGAGGATTGAGGATTGAAGGTTGAGGATTGAAGATTGAGGATTCAGGATTGAGGATTCAGAATTGAGGTTTGAGGACTGAGGATTGAGGATTGAAGGTTGAGTATTGAAGATTGAGGATTGAGGATTGAAGATTGAGGATTGAGGTTTGAGGATGAGGGCTGAGGGTTGAGGATTGAGGTTTGAGGTCTGAGGACTGAGGATTGAGGATTGAGAATTGAGAATTGAGGATTGAGGATTGAAGATTGAGTATTGAGGTTTGAAGATTGAGGATTGAGGATTGAGGATTGAGGATTGAGCATTGAGGATTGAGGATTGAGGATTGAGAATTGAGGATTGAGGATTGAAGATTGAGTATTGAGCATTGAAGATTGACGATTGGGGATTGAAGATTGAGGATTGACGATGAGGACTGAGGACTGAGGATTGAGGATTGAGAATTGAGGATTGAGGATTGAGGATTGAAGACTGAGGATTGGGTATTGAGGATTGAGTATTGAGGATTGAAGATTGAGTGTTGAGGATTGAAGATTGAGGGTTGAGGATTGAGGATTGAAGATTGAGGATTTGGGACTGAGGATTGAGGATTGAGGATCGAGGATTGAAGATTGAGTGTTGAGGATTGAGTATTGAGGATTGGGGAATAAAGATTGAGGATTGGGGATTGAGGATTGAAGATTGAGGATTGGGCATTGAGGATTGAAGATTGAGGATTCAGGATTGAGGATTCAGAATTGAGGTTTGAGGACTGAGGATTGAGGATTGAAGGTTGAGTATTGAAGATTGAGGATTGAGGATTGAGGATGAGGGCTGAGGGTTGAGGATTGAGGTTTGAGGACTGAGGACTGAGGATTGAGGATCGAGAATTGAGGATTGAGAATTGAGGATTGAGGATTGAATATTGGGGACTGAGTGTTAAGGGTTGAGTGATGAGAATTGATATTTGTGGATAGAGGTTTGAAGGTTGCAGTTTGAGTATTGAGTATTGAAAGCTGTGAATTGATTATATTCTATTGAGGATTGAGGATTGACAACTGATTGTTGAGTACTGAGGGCTGAAGATTGAGGATTCAGGATTGAGGATTCAGGATTGAGGTTTGAGGGCTGAGGATTGAGGATTTAGGATTGAGGATTGAGCATTGAGGATTGAGGATTGAAGATTGAGGATTGGGTATTGCGGATTGAACATTGACGGTTGAGGAATGAGGATTGAGGATTGAGGATTGAGAATTGAAGGTTGAATATTGATGACTGAAGGTTGAGGATTGAGGATTGAGAATTGAGGATTGAGGATTGAGGATTGAAGATTGGTGATTGGGTATTGAGGATTGAAGAATGAGGATTGAGGATTGAGGATTGAGGATTGAGGAATGAAGATTGAGGATTGAGGATTGAGGATTGAGGATTGAAGATTGAGTTTTGAGGATTGAAGATTGAGGATTGAGGATTGAGGATTGAGGATTGAGGATTGAAGATTGAGGATTGGGGACTGAGAGTGGAGGGTTGAGTGATGAGTATTGATGTTTGTGGATAGAGGTTTGAAGATTGCAGTTTCAGTATTGAGTATTGAAAGCTGTGAATTGATTATATTCTATTGAGGATTGAGGATTGACAACTGATTGTTGAGTACTGAGGGCTGAAGATTGAGGATTCAGGATTGAGGATTCAGGATTGAGGTTTGAGGGCTGAGGATTGAGGATTTAGGATTGAGGATTGAGCATTGAGGATTGAGGATTGAAGATTGAGGATTGGGTATTGCGGATTGAACATTGACGGTTGAGGATTGAGGATTGAGGATTGAGGATTGAGGATTGAGAATTGAAGGTTGAATATTGATGACTGAAGGTTGAGGATTGAGGATTGAGAATTGAGGATTGAGGATTGAGGATTGAAGATTGGTGATTGGGTATTGAGGATTGAAGAATGAGGATTGAGGATTGAGGATTGAGGATTGAGGATTGAAGATTGAGTATTGGGGATTGAAGATTGAGTGTTGAGGATTGAGGATTGAAGATTGAGAATTGGGGATTGAGGATTGAAGATTGAGGATTCAGGATTGAGGATTCAGAATTGAGGTTTGAGGACTGAGGATTGAGGATTGAACGTTGAGTATTGAAGATTGAGGATTGAGGATTGAAGGTTGAGGATTGAGGATTGAGGATGAGGGCTGAGGGTTGAGAATTGAGGATCGAGGATTGAGGATTGAAGATTGGTGATTGGGTATTGAGGATTGAAGAATGAGGATTGAGGATTGAGGATTGAGTATTCAGGATTGAAGATTGAGTATTCAGGATTGGAGATTGACGATTGAGGATTGAGGATTGAGGATCGAGGATCGTGGACTGAGGATTGAAAATTGAGTGTTGAGGATTGAAGATTGAGGATTGGGGAATGAGTGTTGAGGATTGAGGATTGAAGATTGAGGATTGGGGACTGAGTGTTGAGAGTTGAGTGATGAGAATTGATGTTTGTCGATAGAGGTTTGAACATTGCAGATTGAGTATTGAGTATTGAAAACTGTGAACTGAGGATATTCCATTGAGGATTGGGGATTGACGACTGACTGTTGAGGTCTGAGGTCCGAAGATTGAGTATTGAGGATTGAAGACTGAGGATTGAGGATTGAGGATTGAGGATTGAGGATGAGGGCTGAGGGTTGAGGATTGAGGTTTGAGGACTGAGGACTGAGGATTGAGGATTGAGAATTCAGGATTGATTTTTGAGGACTGAGGATTGAGGATTGAAGATTGAGTACTGAGGATTGAAGATTGAGGATTGAGGATTGAGGATTGAGGATGAGGGCTGAGGGTTGAGGATTCAGGTTTGAGGACTGAGGACTGAGGATTGAGGATTGAGAATTGAGGATTGAGGGTTGAGGATTGAAGACTTACGATTGGGTATTGAGGATTGAAGAATGAGGATTGAGTATTGAGGATTGAGGATTGAGTATTGAGGATTGAATATTGAGTATTGAGGATTGAAGACTGACGATTGAGGATTGAGGATTGAGGATTGAGTATTGAGGATTGAGGATTGAGGATTGAGTATTGAGGATTGAAGATTGAGGATTGAGGATTGAGGATTGTGGATTAAAGATTGAGGATTGAGGATTGAGGATTGAGTATTGAGGATTGAGGATTGAGGATTGAAGATTGAAAATTGATGATTGAAGATTGAGGGTTGAGGATTGAGGGTTGTGGATTGAGGACGAGGACTGAGGGTTGAATATTGATGTTTGAGGTCTGAGGATTGAGGATTGAGGATTGAGAATTGAGGATGAGGATTGAGGATTGAAGATTGAGGATTGCGTATTGAGGATTGAAGAGTGAGGATTGAGGATTGAGGATTGAGGATTGAATACTGCAGATTGAGTTTTGAGGATTGAAGATTGAGAATTGAGGTTTGAGGATTGAGGATTGAGGACTGAGGGTTGAGGATTCAAGATTGAGTATTGAGGATTGAAGACTAACGATTGAGGATTGAGGATTGAGGATTGAGGATTGAGGATTGAGGATTGAAGATTGAGTATTGAGGATTGAGGATTGAGGATTGAGGATGAGGGCTGAGGGTTGAGGATTGAGGTTTGAGGACTGAGGACTGAGGATTGAGGATTGTGAATTCAGGATTGAGGTTTGAGGACTGAGGATTGAGGATTGAAGATTGAGTACTGATGATTGAAGATTGAGGATTGAGGATTGAGGATTGAGGATGAGGGCTGAGGGTTGAGGATTGAGGTTTTAGGACTGAGGACTGAGGATTGAGGATTAAGAATTCAGGATTGAGGTTTGAGGACTGAGGACTGAGGATTGAGGATTGAGAATTCAGGATTGAGGTTTGAGGACTGAGGATTGAGGATTGAAGATTGAGTACTGAGGATGGAAGATTGAGGATTGAGGATTGAGGGTGAGGGCTGAGGGTTGGGGATTGAGGTTTGAGGACTGAGGACTGAGGATTGAGGATTGAGAATTGAGGATTGACGATTGAGGATTGAAGATTTACGATTGGGTATTGAGGATTGAAGAATGAGGATTGAGGATTGAGGATTGAGGATTGAGTATTGAGGATTGAATATTGAGTATTGAGGATTGAAGACTGACGATTGAGGATTGATGATTGAGGATTGAGTATTGAGGATTGAGGATTGAGGATTGAGGATTGAGGATTGAACATTGAGGATTGGGTATCCCGGATTGAACATTGAGGATTGAGGATTGAGAAATGAGTATTGAGGATTGAGGACTGAATATTGTATATTGATGATTGAAGGTTGAGGATGGAGGATTGAGGGTTGTGGATTGAGGACGAGGACTGAGGGTTGAGTATTGATGTTTGTGGTCTGAGGATCGAGGATTGAGGATTGAGAATTGAGGATTGAGGATTGAGGATTGAAGATTGAGGATTTGGTATTGAGGATTGAAGAATGAGGATTGAGTGTTGAGGATTGAGGATTGAGGATTGAAGATTGAGTATTGAGGATTGAGGATTGTGGATTGAGGATTGAGGATTGAGGATTGAGTATTGAGTATTGAGGATTGAGGACTGAAGATTGTATATGGATGATTGAGGATTGAGGATTGAGGATTGAGGATTGAAGATTGAGTATTGAGGATTGAAGATTGAGGATTGAGGATTGAGGATTGAGGATGGAGGATGTGGGCTGAGGGTTGAGGATTGAGGTTTGAGGACTGAGGATAGAGGATTGAGGATTGAGGATTGAGGATTGAGTATTGAGGATTGAGAATTGAGGATTGAGGATTGAGGATTGAGGATTGACGATGAGGGCTGAGGGTTGAGGATTGAGGTTTGAGGACTGAGGATAGAGGATTGAGGATTGAAGATTGAGGATTGAAGATTGAGTATTGAGGATTTAAGATTGAGTATTGAGGATTCAGAATTGAGGTTTGAGCATTGAAGATTGAGTATTGAGGGTTGAAGATTGAGGATTGGGGAATGAGTGTTGAGGATTGAGGATTGAAGATTGAGGATTGGGGACTGAGTGTTGAGAGTTGAGTGATGAGAATTGATGTTTGTCGATAGAGGTTTGAACATTGCAGATTGAGTATTGAGTATTGAAAACTGTGAATTGAGGATATTCCATTGAGGATTGGGGATTGACGACTGACTGTTGAGGTCTGAGGTCCGAAGATTGAGTGTTGAGGATTGAAGATTGAGGATTGAGGATTGAGGATTGAGGATTGAGGATGAGGGCTGAGGGTTGAGGATTGAGGTTTGAGGACTGAGGACTGAGGATTGAGGATTGAGAATTCAGGATTGATTTTTGAGGACTGAGGATTGAGGATTGAAGATTGAGTACTGAGGATTGAAGATTGAGGATTGAGGATTGTGGATTGAGGATTGAGGATTGAGGATTGAGGATTGAGTATTGAGGATTGAGGACTGAAGATTGTATATGGATGGTTTAGGATTGAGGATTGAGGATTGAGGATTGAAGATTGAGTATTGAGGATTGAAGATTGAGGATTGAGGATTGAGGATTGTGGATTAAAGATTGAGGATTGAGGATTGAGGATTGAGTATTGAGGATTGAGGATTGAGGATTGAAGATTGAAAATTGATGATTGAAGATTGAGGGTTGAGGATTGAGGGTTGTGGATTGAGGATGAGGACTGAGGGTTGAATATTGATGTTTGAGGTCTGAGGATTGAGGATTGAGGATTGAGAATTGAGGATGAGGATTGAGGATTGAAGATTGAGGATTGCGTATTGAGGATTGAAGAGTTAGGATTGAGGATTGAGGATTGAGGATTGAAGATTGAGTATTGAGGGTTGAAGATTGAGGATTGAGGATTGAGGATTGAGGATTGAGGATTGACAATTGAGGATTGAGGATTGATGGATGAGTATTGAGGATTTAAGATTAAGGATTGAGGATTGAGGATTGAGGATTGACGATGAGGGCTGAGGTTTGAAGGTTGAGGTCTGAGGACTGAGGATAGAGGATTGAGGATTGAGGATTGAGGATTGAGTATTGAGGATTGAGAATTGAGGTTTGAGGATTGAAGATTGAGTATTGAGGGTTGAAGATTGAGGATTGAGGATTGAGGATTGAGGATTGAGGATTGAGCATTGAGGATTGAGGATTGAGGATTGAGAATTGAGGATTGAGGATTGAGGATTGAAGATTGAGGATTGGGTATTGAGGATTGAAGAATGAGGATTGAGGATTGAGGATTGAGGATTGAGGAATGAAGATTGAGGATTGAGGATTGAGGATTGAGGATTGAAGATTGAGTATTGAGGATTGAAGATTGAGGATTGGGTATTGCGGATTGAACATTGACGGTTGAGGAATGAGGATTGAGGATTGAGGATTGAGAATTGAAGGTTGAATATTGATGACTGAAGGTTGAGGATTGAGGATTGAGAATTGAGGATTGAGGATTGAGGATTGAAGATTGGTGATTGGGTATTGAGGATTGAAGAATGAGGATTGAGGATTGAGGATTGAGGATTGAGGAATGAAGATTGAGGATTGAGGATTGAGGATTGAGGATTGAAGATTGAGTTTTGAGGATTGAAGATTGAGGATTGAGGATTGAGGATTGAGGATTGAGGATTGAAGATTGAGGATTGGGGACTGAGAGTGGAGGGTTGAGTGATGAGTATTGATGTTTGTGGATAGAGGTTTGAAGATTGCAGTTTGAGTATTGAGTATTGAAAGCTGTGAATTGATTATATTCTATTGAGGATTGAGGATTGACAACTGATTGTTGAGTACTGAGGGCTGAAGATTGAGGATTCAGGATTGAGGATTCAGGATTGAGGTTTGAGGGCTGAGGATTGAGGATTTAGGATTGAGGATTGAGCATTGAGGATTGAGGATTGAAGATTGAGGATTGGGTATTGCGGATTGAACATTGACGGTTGAGGATTGTGGATTGAGGATTGAGGATTGAGAATTGAAGGTTGAATATTGATGACTGAAGGTTGAGGATTGAGGATTGAGAATTGAGGATTGAGGATTGAGGATTGAAGATTGGTGATTGGGTATTGAGGATTGAAGAATGAGGATTGAGGATTGAGGATTGAGGATTGAGGATTGAAGATTGAGTATTGGGGATTGAAGATTGAGTGTTGAGGATTGAGGATTGAAGATTGAGAATTGGGGATTGAGGATTGAAGATTGAGGATTCAGGATTGAGGATTCAGAATTGAGGTTTGAGGACTGAGGATTGAGGATTGAAGGTTGAGTATTGAAGATTGAGGATTGAGGATTGAAGGTTGAGGATTGAGGATTGAGGATGAGGGCTGAGGGTTGAGAATTGAGGATCGAGGATTGAGGATTGAAGATTGGTGATTGGGTATTGAGGATTGAAGAATGAGGATTGAGGATTGAGGATTGAGTATTCAGGATTGAAGATTGAGTATGCAGGATTGGAGATTGACGATTGAGGATTGAGGATTGAGGATCGAGGATCGTGGACTGAGGATTGAAAATTGAGTGTTGAGGATTGAAGATTGAGGATTGGGGAATGAGTGTTGAGGATTGAGGATTGAAGATTGAGGATTGGGGACTGAGTGTTGAGAGTTGAGTGATGAGAATTGATGTTTGTCGATAGAGGTTTGAACATTGCAGATTGAGTATTGAGTATTGAAAACTGTGAACTGAGGATATTCCATTGAGGATTGGGGATTGACGACTGACTGTTGAGGTCTGAGGTCCGAAGATTGAGTATTGAGGATTGAAGATTGAGGATTGAGGATTGAGGATTGAGGATTGAGGATGAGGGCTGAGGGTTGAGGATTGAGGTTTGAGGACTGAGGACTGAGGATTGAGGATTGAGAATTCAGGATTGATTTTTGAGGACTGAGGATTGAGGATTGAAGATTGAGTACTGAGGATTGAAGATTGAGGTTTGAGGATTGAGGATTGAGGATGAGGGCTGAGGGTTGAGGATTCAGGTTTGAGGACTGAGGACTGAGGATTGAGGATTGAGAATTGAGGATTGAGGGTTGAGGATTGAAGATTTACGATTGGGTATTGAGGATTGAAGAATGAGGATTGAGTATTGAGGATTGAGGATTGAGTATTGAGGATTGAATATTGAGTATTGAGGATTGAAGACTGACGATTGAGGATTGAGGATTGAGGATTGAGTATTGAGGATTGAGGACTGAAGATTGTATATGGATGATTGAGGATTGAGGATTGAGGATTGAGGATTGAAGATTGAGTATTGAGGATTGAAGATTGAGGATTGAGGATTGAGGATTGAGGATGGAGGATGTGGGCTGAGGGTTGAGGATTGAGGTTTGAGGACTGAGGATAGAGGATTGAGGATTGAGGATTGAGGATTGAGTATTGAGGATTGAGAACTGAGGATTGAGGATTGAGGATTGAGGATTGACGATGAGGGCTGAGGGTTCAGGATTGAGGTTTGAGGACTGAGGATAGAGGATTGAGGATTGAAGATTGAGGATTGAAGATTGAGTATTGAGGATTTAAGGTTGAGTATTGAGGATTCAGAATTGAGGTTTGAGGATTGAAGATTGAGTATTGAGGGTTGAAGATTGAGGATTGGGGAATGAGTGTTGAGGATTGAGGATTGAAGATTGAGGATTGGGGACTGAGTGTTGAGAGTTGAGTGATGAGAATTGATGTTTGTCGATAGAGGTTTGAACATTGCAGATTGAGTATTGAGTATTGAAAACTGTGAATTGAGGATATTCCATTGAGGATTGGGGATTGACGACTGACTGTTGAGGTCTGAGGTCCGAAGATTGAGTGTTGAGGATTGAAGATTGAGGATTGAGGATTGAGGATTGAGGATTGAGGATGAGGGCTGAGGGTTGAAGATTGAGGTTTGAGGACTGAGGACTGAGGATTGAGGATTGAGAATCCAGGATTGATTTTTGAGGACTGAGGATTGAGGATTGAAGATTGAGTACTGAGGATTGAAGATTGAGGATTGAGGATTGTGGATTGAGGATTGAGGATTGAGGATTGAGGATTGAGTATTGAGGATTGAGGACTGAAGATTGTATATGGATGGTTGAGGATTGAGGATTGAGGATTGAGGATTGAAGATTGAGTATTGAGGATTGAAGATTGAGGATTGAGGATTGAGGATTGTGGATTGAAGATTGAGGATTGAGGATTGAGGATTGAGTATTGAGGATTGAGGATTGAGGATTGAAGATTGAAAATTGATGATTGAAGATTGAGGGTTGAGGATTGAGGGTTGTGGATTGAGGATGAGGACTGAGGGTTGAATATTGATGTTTGAGGTCTGAGGATTGAGGATTGAGGATTGAAGATTGAGGGTTGAGGATTGAGGGTTGTGGATTGAGGACGAGGACTGAGGGTTGAATATTGATGTTTGAGGTCTGAGGATTGAGGATTGAAGATTGAGTATTGAGGGTTGAAGATTGAGGATTGAGGATTGAGGATTGAGGATTGAGGATTGACAATTGAGGATTGAGGATTGAAGGATGAGTATTGAGGATTTAAGATTAAGGATTGAGGATTGAGGATTGAGGATTGACGATGAGGGCTGAGGTTTGAAGGTTGAGGTCTGAGGACTGAGGATAGAGGATTGAGGATTGAGGATTGAGGATTGAGTATTGAGGATTGAGAATTGAGGTTTGAGGATTGAAGATTGAGTATTGAGGGTTGAAGATTGAGGATTGAGGATTGAGGATTGAGGATTGAGGATTGAGGATTGAGCATTGAGGATTGAGGATTGAGGATTGAGAATTGAGGATTGAGGATTGAGGATTGAAGATTGAGGATTGGGTATTGAGGATTGAAGAATGAGGATTGAGGATTGAGGATTGAGGATTGAGGAATGAAGATTGAGGATTGAGGATTGAGGATTGAGGATTGAAGATTGAGTATTGAGGATTGAAGATTGAGGATTGAGGATTGAGGATTGAGGATTGAGGATTGAAGATTGAGGATTGGGGACTGAGAGTGGAGGGTTGAGTGATGAGTATTGATGTTTGTGGATAGAGGTTTGAAGATTGCAGTTTGAGTATTGAGTATTGAAAGCTGTGAATTGATTATATTCTATTGAGGATTGAGGATTGACAACTGATTGTTGAGTACTGAGGGCTGAAGATTGAGGATTCAGGATTGAGGATTCAGGATTGAGGTTTGAGGGCTGAGGATTGAGGATTTAGGATTGAGGATTGAGCATTGAGGATTGAGGATTGAAGATTGAGGATTGGGTATTGCGGATTGAACATTGACGGTTGAGGATTGAGGATTGAGGATTGAGGATTGAGAATTGAAGGTTGAATATTGATGACTGAAGGTTGAGGATTGAGGATTGAGAATTGAGGATTGAGGATTGAGGATTGAAGATTGGTGATTGGGTATTGAGGATTGAAGAATGAGGATTGAGGATTGAGGATTGAGGATTGAGGATTGAAGATTGAGTATTGGGGATTGAAGATTGAGTGTTGAGGATTGAGGATTGAAGATTGAGAATTGGGGATTGAGGATTGAAGATTGAGGATTCAGGATTGAGGATTCAGAATTGAGGTTTGAGGACTGAGGATTGAGGATTGAAGGTTGAGTATTGAAGATTGAGGATTGAGGATTGAAGATTGAGGATTGAGGATTGAGGATGAGGGCTGAGGGTTGAGAATTGAGGATCGAGGATTGAGGATTGAAGATTGGTGATTGGGTATTGAGGATTGAAGAATGAGGATTGAGGATTGAGGATTGACGATTCAGGATTGAAGATTGAGTATTCAGGATTGGAGATTGACGATTGAGGATTGAGGATTGAGGATCGAGGATCGTGGAATGAGGATTGAAAATTGAGTGTTGAGGATTGAAGATTGAGGATTGGGGAATGAGTGTTGAGGATTGAGGATTGAAGATTGAGGATTGGGGACTGAGTGTTGAGAGTTGAGTGATGAGAATTGATGTTTGTCGATAGAGGTTTGAACATTGCAGATTGAGTATTGAGTATTGAAAACTGTGAACTGAGGATATTCCATTGAGGATTGGGGATTGACGACTGACTGTTGAGGTCTGAGGTCCGAAGATTGAGTATTGAGGATTGAAGATTGAGGATTGAGGATTGAGGATTGAGGATTGAGGATGAGGGCTGAGGGTTGAGGATTGAGGTTTGAGGACTGAGGACTGAGGGTTGAGGATTCAGGTTTGAGGACTGAGGACTGAGGATTGAGGATTGAGAATTGAGGATTGAGGGTTGAGGATTGAAGATTTACGATTGGGTATTGAGGATTGAAGAATGAGGATTGAGTATTGAGGATTGAGGATTGAGTATTGTGGATTGAATATTGAGTATTGAGGATTGAAGACTGACGATTGAGGATTGAGGATTGAGGATTGAGTATTGAGGATTGAGGATTGAGGATTGAGTATTGAGGATTGAAGATTGAGGATTGAGGATTGAGGATTGTGGATTAAAGATTGAGGATTGAGGATTGAGGATTGAGTATTGAGGATTGAGGATTGAGGATTGAAGATTGAAAATTGATGATTGAAGATTGAGGGTTGCGGATTGAGGGTTGTGGATTGAGGACGAGGACTGAGGGTTGAATATTGATGTTTGAGGTCTGAGGATTGAGGATTGAGAATTGAGGATGAGGATTGAGGATTGAAGATTGAGGATTGCGTATTGAGGATTGAAGAGTGAGGATTGAGGATTGAGGATTGAGGATTGAATACTGCAGATTGAGTTTTGAGGATTGAAGATTGAGGATTGAGGTTTGAGGATTGAGGATTGAGGACTGAGGGTTGAGGATTCAAGATTGAGTATTGAGGATTGAAGACTAACGATTGAGGATTGAGGATTGAGGATTGAGGATTGAGGATTGAAGATTGAGTATTGAGGATTGAGGATTGAGGATTGAGGATGAGGGCTGAGGGTTGAGGATTGAGGTTTGAGGACTGAGGACTGAGGATTGAGGATTGTGAATTCAGGATTGAGGTTTGAGGACTGAGGATTGAGGATTGAAGATTGAGTACTGATGATTGAAGATTGAGGATTGAGGATTGAGGATTGAGGATGAGGGCTGAGGGTTGAGGATTGAGGTTTGAGGACTGAGGACTGAGGATTGAGGATTAAGAATTCAGGATTGAGGTTTGAGGACTGAGGACTGAGGATTGAGGATTGAGAATTCAGGATTGAGGTTTGAGGACTGAGGATTGAGGATTGAAGATTGAGTACTGAGGATGGAAGATTGAGGATTGAGGATTGAGGATTGAGGATTGAGGATGAGGGCTGAGGGTTGGGGATTGAGGTTTGAGGACTGAGGACTGAGGATTGAGGATTGAGAATTGAGGATTGACGATTGAGGATTGAAGATTTACGATTGGGTATTGAGGATTGAAGAATGAGGATTGAGGATTGAGGATTGAGGATTGAGTATTGAGGATTGAATATTGAGTATTGAGGATTGAAGACTGACGATTGAGGATTGATGATTGAGGATTGAGTATTGAGGATTGAGGATTGAGGATTGAGGATTGAGGATTGAACATTGAGGATTGGGTATCCCGGATTGAACATTGAGGATTGAGGATTGAGAAATGAGTATTGAGGATTGAGGACTGAATATTGTATATTGATGATTGAAGGTTGAGGATTGAGGATTGAGGGTTGTGGATTGAGGACGAGGACTGAGGGTTGAGTATTGATGTTTGTGGTCTGAGGATCGAGGATTGAGGATTGAGAATTGAGGATTGAGGATTGAGGATTGAAGATTGAGGATTTGGTATTGAGGATTGAAGAATGAGGATTGAGTGTTGAGGATTGAGGATTGAGGATTGAAGATTGAGTATTGAGGATTGAGGATTGTGGATTGAGGATTGAGGATTGAGGATTGAGGATTGAGTATTGAGGATTGAGGACTGAAGATTGTATATGGATGATTGAGGATTGAGGATTGAGGATTGAGGATTGAAGATTGAGTATTGAGGATTGAAGATTGAGGATTGAGGATTGAGGATTGAGGATGGAGGATGTGGGCTGAGGGTTGAGGATTGAGGTTTGAGGACTGAGGATAGAGGATTGAGGATTGAGGATTGAGGATTGAGTATTGAGGATTGAGAATTGAGGATTGAGGATTGAGGATTGAGGATTGACGATGAGGGCTGAGGGTTGAGGATTGAGGTTTGAGGACTGAGGATAGAGGATTGAGGATTGAAGATTGAGGATTGAAGATTGAGTATTGAGGATTTAAGATTGAGTATTGAGGATTCAGAATTGAGGTTTGAGGATTGAAGATTGAGTATTGAGGGTTGAAGATTGAGGATTGGGGAATGAGTGTTGAGGATTGAGGATTGAAGATTGAGGATTGGGGACTGAGTGTTGAGAGTTGAGTGATGAGAATTGATGTTTGTCGATAGAGGTTTGAACATTGCAGATTGAGTATTGAGTATTGAAAACTGTGAATTGAGGATATTCCATTGAGGATTGGGGATTGACGACTGACTGTTGAGGTCTGAGGTCCGAAGATTGAGTGTTGAGGATTGAAGATTGAGGATTGAGGATTGAGGATTGAGGATTGAGGATGAGGGCTGAGGGTTGAGGATTGAGGTTTGAGGACTGAGGACTGAGGATTGAGGATTGAGAATTCAGGATTGATTTTTGAGGACTGAGGATTGAGGATTGAAGATTGAGTACTGAGGATTGAAGATTGAGGATTGAGGATTGTGGATTGAGGATTGAGGATTGAGGATTGAGGATTGAGTATTGAGGATTGAGGACTGAAGATTGTATATGGATGGTTGAGGATTGAGGATTGAGGATTGAGGATTGAAGATTGAGTATTGAGGATTGAAGATTGAGGATTGAGGATTGAGGATTGTGGATTAAAGATTGAGGATTGACGATTGAGGATTGAGTATTGAGGATTGAGGATTGAGGATTGAAGATTGAAAATTGATGATTGAAGATTGAGGGTTGAGGATTGAGGGTTGTGGATTGAGGATGAGGACTGAGGGTTGAATATTGATGTTTGAGGTCTGAGGATTGAGGATTGAGGATTGAGAATTGAGGATGAGGATTGAGGATTGAGGATTGAAGATTGAGGATTGCGTATTGAGGATTGAAGAGTTAGGATTGAGGATTGAGGATTGAGGATTGAATACTGCAGATTGAGTTTTGAGGATTGAAGATTGAGGATTGAGGTTTGAGGATTGAGGATTGAGGACTGAGGGTTGAGGATTCAAGATTGAGTATTGAGGATTGAAGACTAACGATTGAGGATTGAGGATTGAGGATTGAGGATTGAGGATTGAAGATTGAGTATTGAGGATTGAGGATTGAGGATTGAGGATGAGGGCTGAGGGTTGAGGATTGAGGTTTGAGGACTGAGGACTGAGGATTGAGGATTGAGAATTCAGGATTGAGGTTTGAGGACTGAGGATTGAGGATTGAAGATTGAGTACTGATGATTGAAGATTGAGGATTGAGGATTGAGGATTGAGGATGAGGGCTGAGGGTTGAGGATTGAGGTTTGAGGACTGAGGACTGAGGATTGTGGATTAAGAATTCAGGATTGAGGTTTGAGGACTGAGGACTGAGGATTGAGGATTGAGAATTCAGGATTGAGGTTTGAGGACTGAGGATTAAGGATTGAAGATTGAGTACTGAGGATGGAAGATTGAGGATTGAGGATTGAGGATTGAGGATTGAGGATGAGGGCTGAGGGTTGGGGATTGAGGTTTGAGGACTGAGGACTGAGGATTGAGGATTGAGAATTGAGGATTGACGATTGAGGATTGAAGATTTACGATTGGGTGTTGAGGATTGAAGAATGAGGATTGAGGATTGAGGATTGAGGATTGAGTATTGAGGATTGAATATTGAGTATTGAGGATTGAAGACTGACGATTGAGGATTGAGGATTGAGGATTGAGTATTGAGGATTGAGGATTGAGGATTGAGGATTTAGGATTGAACATTGAGGATTGGGTATCCCGGATTGAACATTGAGGATTGAGGATTGAGAAATGAGTATTGGGGATTGAGGACTGAATATTGTATATTGATGATTGAAGGTTGAGGATTGAGGATTGAGGGTTGTGGATTGAGGACGAGGACTGAGGGTTGAGTATTGATGTTTGTGGTCTGAGGATCGAGGATTGAGGATTGAGAATTGAGGATTGAGGATTGAGGATTGAAGATTGAGGATTTGGTATTGAGGATTGAAGAATGAGGATTGAGTGTTGAGGATTGAGGATTGAGGATTGAAGATTGAGTATTGAGGATTGAGGATTGTGGATTGAGGATTGAGGATTGGGGATTGAGGATTGAGTATTGAGGATTGAGGACTGAAGATTGTATAGAGATGATTGAGGATTGAGGATTGAGGATTGAGGATTGAAGATTGAGTATTGAGGATTGAAGATTGAGGATTGAGGATTGAGGATTGAGGATGGAGGATGTGGGCTGAGGGTTGAGGATTGAGGTTTGTGTATTGAATCCTGAGAATTCAGGATATTCTATTGAGTATTGAGGATGGAAGACTGACGATTGAGGATTGAGGATAGAGGATTGAGGATTGAGGATTGAGGATTGAGGATTGAGGATTGAGGATTGACAATTGAGGATTGAGGATTGAAGATTGAGTATTGAGGATTTAAGATTGAGGATTGAGGATTGAGGATTGAGGATTGACGATGAGGGCTGAGGGTTGAGGATTGAGGTTTGAGGACTGAGGATAGAGGATTGAGGATTGAGGATTGAGGATTGAGTATTGAGGATTGAGAATTGAGGATTGAGGATTGAAGATTGAGTATTGAGGGTTGAAGATTGAGTATTGAGTATTGAAAACTGTGAATTGAGGATATTCCATTGAGGATTGGGGATTGACGACTGACTGTTGAGGTCTGAGGTCCGAAGATTGAGTATTGAGGATTGAAGATTGAGGATTGAGGATTGAGGATTGAGGATTGAGGATGAGGGCTGAGGGTTGAGGATTGAGGTTTGAGGACTGAGGACTGAGGATTGAGGATTGAGAATTCAGGATTGATTTTTGAGGACTGAGGATTGAGGATTGAAGATTGAGTACTGAGGATTGAAGATTGAGGATTGAGGATTGAGGATTGAGGATGAGGGCTGAGGGTTGAGGATTCAGGTTTGAGGACTGAGGACTGAGGATTGAGGATTAAGAATTCAGGATTGAGGTTTGAGGACTGAGGACTGAGGATTGAGGATTGAGAATTCAGGATTGAGGTTTGAGGACTGAGGATTGAGGATTGAAGATTGAGTACTGAGGATTGAAGATTGAGGATTGAGGATTGAGGATTGAAGAGTGAGGATTGAGGATTGAGGATTGAGGATTGAAAACTGCAGATTGAGTTTTGAGGATTGAAGGTTGAGGATTGAGGTTTGAGGATTGAGGATTGAGGTCTGAGGGTTGAGGATTCAAGATTGAGCATTGAGGATTGAAGACTAACGATTGAGGATTGAGGATTGAAGATTGAGTACTGAGGATTGAAAATTGAGGATTGAGGATTGAGGATTGAGGATTGAAGATTGAGGATGGAGGATTGAGGATTGAGGATTGAGGATGAGGGCTGAGGGTTGAGGATTGAGGTTTGAGGACTGAGGACTGAGGATTGAGGATTGAGAATTCAGGATTGAGGTTTGAGGACTGAGGATTGAGGATTGAAGATTGAGTACTGAGGATTGAAGATTGAGGATTGAGGATTGAGGATTGAGGATGAGGGCTGAGGGTTGAGGATTGAGGTTTGAGGACTGAGGACTGAGGATTGAGGATAAAGAATTCAGGATTGAGGTTTGAGGACTGAGGACTGAGGATTGAGGATTGAAGATTGAGTATTGAGCATTGAAGATTGACGATTGGGGATTGAAGATTGAGGATTGACGATGAGGACTGAGGACTGAGGATTGAGGATTGAGAATTGAGGATTGAGGATTGAGGATTGAAGACTGAGGATTGGGTATTGAGGATTGAGTATTGAGGATTGAAGATTGAGTATTGAGGATTGAAGATTGAGGGTTGAGGATTGAGGATTGAAGATTGAGGATTTGGGACTGAGGATTGAGGATTGAGGATCGAGGATTGAAGATTGAGTGTTGAGGATTGAGTATTGAGGATTGGGGAATAAAGATTGAGGATTGGGGATTGAGGATTGAAGATTGAGGATTGGGCATTGAGGATTGAAGATTGAGGATTCAGGATTGAGGATTCAGAATTGAGGTTTGAGGACTGAGGATTGAGGATTGAAGGTTGAGTATTGAAGATTGAGGATTGAGGATTGAGGATGAGGGCTGAGGGTTGAGGATTGAGGTTTGAGGACTGAGGACTGAGGATTGAGGATCGAGAATTGAGGATTGAGAATTGAGGATTGAGGATTGAATATTGGGGACTGAGTGTTAAGGGTTGAGTGATGAGAATTGATATTTGTGGATAGAGGTTTGAAGGTTGCAGTTTGAGTATTGAGTATTGAAAGCTGTGAATTGATTATATTCTATTGAGGATTGAGGATTGACAACTGATTGTTGAGTACTGAGGGCTGAAGATTGAGGATTCAGGATTGAGGATTCAGGATTGAGGATTCAGGATTGAGGTTTGAGGGCTGAGGATTGAGGATTTAGGATTGAGGATTGAGGATTGAGCATTGAGGATTGAGGGTTGAAGATTGAGGATTGGGTATTGCGGATTGAACATTGACGGTTGAGGAATGAGGATTGAGGATTGAGGATTGAGAATTGAAGGTTGAATATTGATGACTGAAGGTTGAGGATTGAGGATTGAGAATTGAGGATTGAGGATTGAGGATTGAAGATTGGTGATTGGGTATTGAGGATTGAAGAATGAGGATTGAGGATTGAGGATTGAGGATTGAGTATTGAGGATTGAAGATTGAGGATTGAGGATTGAGGATTGTGGATTAAAGATTGAGGATTGAGGATTGAGGATTGAGTATTGAGGATTGAGGATTGAGGATTGAAGATTGAAAATTGATGATTGAAGATTGAGGGTTGAGGATTGAGGGTTGTGGATTGAGGACGAGGACTGAGGGTTGAATATTGATGTTTGAGGTCTGAGGATTGAGGATTGAGGATTGAGAATTGAGGATGAGGATTGAGGATTGAAGATTGAGGATTGCGTATTGAGGATTGAAGAGTGAGGATTGAGGATTGAGGATTGAGGATTGAATACTGCAGATTGAGTTTTGAGGATTGAAGATTGAGAATTGAGGTTTGAGGATTGAGGATTGAGGACTGAGGGTTGAGGATTCAAGATTGAGTATTGAGGATTGAAGACTAACGATTGAGGATTGAGGATTGAGGATTGAGGATTGAGGATTGAGGATTGAGGATGAGGGCTGAGGGTTGAGGATTGAGGTTTGAGGACTGAGGACTGAGGATTGAGGATTGTGAATTCAGGATTGAGGTTTGAGGACTGAGGATTGAGGATTGAAGATTGAGTACTGATGATTGAAGATTGAGGATTGAGGATTGAGGATTGAGGATGAGGGCTGAGGGTTGAGGATTGAGGTTTGAGGACTGAGGACTGAGGATTGAGGATTAAGAATTCAGGATTGAGGTTTGAGGACTGAGGACTGAGGATTGAGGATTGAGAATTCAGGATTGAGGTTTGAGGACTGAGGATTGAGGATTGAAGATTGAGTACTGAGGATGGAAGATTGAGGATTGAGGATTGAGGATTGAGGATTGAGGATGAGGGCTGAGGGTTGGGGATTGAGGTTTGAGGACTGAGGACTGAGGATTGAGGATTGAGAATTGAGGATTGACGATTGAGGATTGAAGATTTACGATTGGGAATTGAGGATTGAAGAATGAGGATTGAGGATTGAGGATTGAGGATTGAGTATTGAGGATTGAATATTGAGTATTGAGGATTGAAGACTGACGATTGAGGATTGATGATTGAGGATTGAGTATTGAGGATTTAAGATTAAGGATTGAGGATTGAGGATTGAGGATTGACGATGAGGGCTGAGGTTTGAAGGTTGAGGTCTGAGGACTGAGGATAGAGGATTGAGGATTGAGGATTGAGGATTGAGTATTGAGGATTGAGAATTGAGGTTTGAGGGTTGAAGATTGAGTATTGAGGGTTGAAGATTGAGGATTGAGGATTGAGGATTGAGGATTGAGGATTGAGCATTGAGGATTGAGGATTGAGGATTGACGATGAGGGCTGAGGTTTGAAGGTTGAGGTCTGAGGACTGAGGATAGAGGATTGAGGATTGAGGATTGAGGATTGAGTATTGAGGATTGAGAATTGAGGTTTGAGGATTGAAGATTGAGTATTGAGGGTTGAAGATTGAGGATTGAGGATTGAGGATTGAGGATTGAGGATTGAGGATTGAGCATTGAGGATTGAGGATTGAGGATTGAGAATTGAGGATTGAGGATTGAGGATTGAAGATTGAGGATTGGGTATTGAGGATTGAAGAATGAGGATTGAGGATTGAGGATTGAGGATTGAGGAATGAAGATTGAGGATTGAGGATTGAGGATTGAGGATTGAAGATTGAGTATTGAGGATTGAAGATTGAGGATTGAGGATTGAGGATTGAGGATTGAGGATTGAAGATTGAGGATTGGGGACTGAGAGTGGAGGGTTGAGTGATGAGTATTGATGTTTGTGGATAGAGGTTTGAAGATTGCAGTTTGAGTATTGAGTATTGAAAGCTGTGAATTGATTATATTCTATTGAGGATTGAGGATTGACAACTGATTGTTGAGTACTGAGGGCTGAAGATTGAGGATTCAGGATTGAGGATTCAGGATTGAGGTTGAGGGCTGAGGATTGAGGATTTAGGATTGAGGATTGAGCAATGAGGATTGAGGATTGAAGATTGAGGATTGGGTATTGCGGATTGAACATTGACGGTTGAGGATTGAGGATTGAGGATTGAGGATTGAGAATTGAAGGTTGAATATTGATGACTGAAGGTTGAGGATTGAGGATTGAGAATTGAGGATTGAGGATTGAGGATTGAAGATTGGTGATTGGGTATTGAGGATTGAAGAATGAGGATTGAGGATTGAGGATTGAGGATTGAGGATTGAAGATTGAGTATTGGGGATTGAAGATTGAGTGGTTGAGGATTGAGATTGAAGATTGAGAATTGGGGATTGAGGATTGAAGATTGAGGATTCAGGATGAGGATTCAGAATTGAGGTTTGAGGACTGAGGATTGAGGATTGAAGGTTGAGTATTGAAGATTGAGGATTGAGGATTGAAGATTGAGGATTGAGGATGAGGATGAGGGCTGAGGGTTGAGAATTGAGGATCGAGGATTGAGGATTGAAGATTGGTGATTGGGTATTGAGGATTGAAGAATGAGGATTGAGGATTGAGGATTGACGATTCAGGATTGAAGATTGAGTATTCAGGATTGGAGATTGACGATTGAGGATTGAGGATTGAGGATCGAGGATCGTGGAATGAGGATTGAAAATTGAGTGTTGAGGATTGAAGATTGAGGATTGGGGAATGAGTGTTGAGGATTGAGGATTGAAGATTGAGGATTGGGGACTGAGTGTTGAGAGTTGAGTGATGAGAATTGATGTTTGTCGATAGAGGTTTGAACATTGCAGATTGAGTATTGAGTATTGAAAACTGTGAACTGAGGATATTCCATTGAGGATTGGGGATTGACGACTGACTGTTGAGGTCTGAGGTCCGAAGATTGAGTATTGAGGATTGAAGATTCAGGATTGAGGATTGAGGATTGAGGATTGAGGATGAGGGCTGAGGGTTGAGGATTGAGGTTTGAGGACTGAGGACTGAGGGTTGAGGATTCAGGTTTGAGGACTGAGGACTGAGGATTGAGGATTGAGAATTGAGGATTGAGGGTTGAGGATTGAAGATTTACGATTGGGTATTGAGGATTGAAGAATGAGGATTGAGTATTGAGGATTGAGGATTGAGTATTGTGGATTGAATATTGAGTATTGAGGATTGAAGACTGACGATTGAGGATTGAGGATTGAGGATTGAGTATTGAGGATTGAGGATTGAGGATTGAGTATTGAGGATTGAAGATTGAGGATTGAGGATTGAGGATTGTGGATTAAAGATTGAGGATTGAGGATTGAGGATTGAGTATTGAGGATTGAGGATTGAGGATTGAAGATTGAAAATTGATGATTGAAGATTGAGGGTTGCGGATTGAGGGTTGTGGATTGAGGACGAGGACTGAGGGTTGAATATTGATGTTTGAGGTCTGAGGATTGAGGATTGAGAATTGAGGATGAGGATTGAGGATTGAAGATTGAGGATTGCGTATTGAGGATTGAAGAGTGAGGATTGAGGATTGAGGATTGAGGATTGAATACTGCAGATTGAGTTTTGAGGATTGAAGATTGAGGATTGAGGTTTGAGGATTGAGGATTGAGGACTGAGGGTTGAGGATTCAAGATTGAGTATTGAGGATTGAAGACTAACGATTGAGGATTGAGGATTGAGGATTGAGGATTGAGGATTGAAGATTGAGTATTGAGGATTGAGGATTGAGGATTGAGGATGAGGGCTGAGGGTTGAGGATTGAGGTTTGAGGACTGAGGACTGAGGATTGAGGATTGTGAATTCAGGATTGAGGTTTGAGGACTGAGGATTGAGGATTGAAGATTGAGTACTGATGATTGAAGATTGAGGATTGAGGATTGAGGATTGAGGATGAGGGCTGAGGGTTGAGGATTGAGGTTTGAGGACTGAGGACTGAGGATTGAGGATTAAGAATTCAGGATTGAGGTTTGAGGACTGAGGACTGAGGATTGAGGATTGAGAATTCAGGATTGAGGTTTGAGGACTGAGGATTGAGGATTGAAGATTGAGTACTGAGGATGGAAGATTGAGGATTGAGGATTGAGGATTGAGGATTGAGGATGAGGGCTGAGGGTTGGGGATTGAGGTTTGAGGACTGAGGACTGAGGATTGAGGATTGAGAATTGAGGATTGACGATTGAGGATTGAAGATTTACGATTGGGTATTGAGGATTGAAGAATGAGGATTGAGGATTGAGGATTGAGGATTGAGTATTGAGGATTGAATATTGAGTATTGAGGATTGAAGACTGACGATTGAGGATTGATGATTGAGGATTGAGTATTGAGGATTGAGGATTGAGGATTGAGGATTGAGGATTGAACATTGAGGATTGGGTATCCCGGATTGAACATTGAGGATTGAGGATTGAGAAATGAGTATTGAGGATTGAGGACTGAATATTGTATATTGATGATTGAAGGTTGAGGATTGAGGATTGAGGGTTGTGGATTGAGGACGAGGACTGAGGGTTGAGTATTGATGTTTGTGGTCTGAGGATCGAGGATTGAGGATTGAGAATTGAGGATTGAGGATTGAGGATTGAAGATTGAGGATTTGGTATTGAGGATTGAAGAATGAGGATTGAGTGTTGAGGATTGAGGATTGAGGATTGAAGATTGAGTATTGAGGATTGAGGATTGTGGATTGAGGATTGAGGATTGAGGATTGAGGATTGAGTATTGAGGATTGAGGACTGAAGATTGTATATGGATGATTGAGGATTGAGGATTGAGGATTGAGGATTGAAGATTGAGTATTGAGGATTGAAGATTGAGGATTGAGGATTGAGGATTGAGGATGGAGGATGTGGGCTGAGGGTTGAGGATTGAGGTTTGAGGACTGAGGATAGAGGATTGAGGATTGAGGATTGAGGATTGAGTATTGAGGATTGAGAATTGAGGATTGAGGATTGAGGATTGAGGATTGACGATGAGGGCTGAGGGTTGAGGATTGAGGTTTGAGGACTGAGGATAGAGGATTGAGGATTGAAGATTGAGGATTGAAGATTGAGTATTGAGGATTTAAGATTGAGTATTGAGGATTCAGAATTGAGGTTTGAGGATTGAAGATTGAGTATTGAGGGTTGAAGATTGAGGATTGGGGAATGAGTGTTGAGGATTGAGGATTGAAGATTGAGGATTGGGGACTGAGTGTTGAGAGTTGAGTGATGAGAATTGATGTTTGTCGATAGAGGTTTGAACATTGCAGATTGAGTATTGAGTATTGAAAACTGTGAATTGAGGATATTCCATTGAGGATTGGGGATTGACGACTGACTGTTGAGGTCTGAGGTCCGAAGATTGAGTGTTGAGGATTGAAGATTGAGGATTGAGGATTGAGGATTGAGGATTGAGGATGAGGGCTGAGGGTTGAGGATTGAGGTTTGAGGACTGAGGACTGAGGATTGAGGATTGAGAATTCAGGATTGATTTTTGAGGACTGAGGATTGAGGATTGAAGATTGAGTACTGAGGATTGAAGATTGAGGATTGAGGATTGTGGATTGAGGATTGAGGATTGAGGATTGAGGATTGAGTATTGAGGATTGAGGACTGAAGATTGTATATGGATGGTTGAGGATTGAGGATTGAGGATTGAGGATTGAAGATTGAGTATTGAGGATTGAAGATTGAGGATTGAGGATTGAGGATTGTGGATTAAAGATTGAGGATTGACGATTGAGGATTGAGTATTGAGGATTGAGGATTGAGGATTGAAGATTGAAAATTGATGATTGAAGATTGAGGGTTGAGGATTGAGGGTTGTGGATTGAGGATGAGGACTGAGGGTTGAATATTGATGTTTGAGGTCTGAGGATTGAGGATTGAGGATTGAGAATTGAGGATGAGGATTGAGGATTGAGGATTGAAGATTGAGGATTGCGTATTGAGGATTGAAGAGTTAGGATTGAGGATTGAGGATTGAGGATTGAATACTGCAGATTGAGTTTTGAGGATTGAAGATTGAGGATTGAGGTTTGAGGATTGAGGATTGAGGACTGAGGGTTGAGGATTCAAGATTGAGTATTGAGGATTGAAGACTAACGATTGAGGATTGAGGATTGAGGATTGAGGATTGAGGATTGAAGATTGAGTATTGAGGATTGAGGATTGAGGATTGAGGATGAGGGCTGAGGGTTGAGGATTGAGGTTTGAGGACTGAGGACTGAGGATTGAGGATTGAGAATTCAGGATTGAGGTTTGAGGACTGAGGATTGAGGATTGAAGATTGAGTACTGATGATTGAAGATTGAGGATTGAGGATTGAGGATTGAGGATGAGGGCTGAGGGTTGAGGATTGAGGTTTGAGGACTGAGGACTGAGGATTGTGGATTAAGAATTCAGGATTGAGGTTTGAGGACTGAGGACTGAGGATTGAGGATTGAGAATTCAGGATTGAGGTTTGAGGACTGAGGATTAAGGATTGAAGATTGAGTACTGAGGATGGAAGATTGAGGATTGAGGATTGAGGATTGAGGATTGAGGATGAGGGCTGAGGGTTGGGGATTGAGGTTTGAGGACTGAGGACTGAGGATTGAGGATTGAGAATTGAGGATTGACGATTGAGGATTGAAGATTTACGATTGGGTGTTGAGGATTGAAGAATGAGGATTGAGGATTGAGGATTGAGGATTGAGTATTGAGGATTGAATATTGAGTATTGAGGATTGAAGACTGACGATTGAGGATTGAGGATTGAGGATTGAGTATTGAGGATTGAGGATTGAGGATTGAGGATTTAGGATTGAACATTGAGGATTGGGTATCCCGGATTGAACATTGAGGATTGAGGATTGAGAAATGAGTATTGGGGATTGAGGACTGAATATTGTATATTGATGATTGAAGGTTGAGGATTGAGGATTGAGGGTTGTGGATTGAGGACGAGGACTGAGGGTTGAGTATTGATGTTTGTGGTCTGAGGATCGAGGATTGAGGATTGAGAATTGAGGATTGAGGATTGAGGATTGAAGATTGAGGATTTGGTATTGAGGATTGAAGAATGAGGATTGAGTGTTGAGGATTGAGGATTGAGGATTGAAGATTGAGTATTGAGGATTGAGGATTGTGGATTGAGGATTGAGGATTGGGGATTGAGGATTGAGTATTGAGGATTGAGGACTGAAGATTGTATAGAGATGATTGAGGATTGAGGATTGAGGATTGAGGATTGAAGATTGAGTATTGAGGATTGAAGATTGAGGATTGAGGATTGAGGATTGAGGATGGAGGATGTGGGCTGAGGGTTGAGGATTGAGGTTTGTGTATTGAATCCTGAGAATTCAGGATATTCTATTGAGTATTGAGGATGGAAGACTGACGATTGAGGATTGAGGATAGAGGATTGAGGATTGAGGATTGAGGATTGAGGATTGAGGATTGAGGATTGACAATTGAGGATTGAGGATTGAAGATTGAGTATTGAGGATTTAAGATTGAGGATTGAGGATTGAGGATTGAGGATTGACGATGAGGGCTGAGGGTTGAGGATTGAGGTTTGAGGACTGAGGATAGAGGATTGAGGATTGAGGATTGAGGATTGAGTATTGAGGATTGAGAATTGAGGATTGAGGATTGAAGATTGAGTATTGAGGGTTGAAGATTGAGTATTGAGTATTGAAAACTGTGAATTGAGGATATTCCATTGAGGATTGGGGATTGACGACTGACTGTTGAGGTCTGAGGTCCGAAGATTGAGTATTGAGGATTGAAGATTGAGGATTGAGGATTGAGGATTGAGGATTGAGGATGAGGGCTGAGGGTTGAGGATTGAGGTTTGAGGACTGAGGACTGAGGATTGAGGATTGAGAATTCAGGATTGATTTTTGAGGACTGAGGATTGAGGATTGAAGATTGAGTACTGAGGATTGAAGATTGAGGATTGAGGATTGAGGATTGAGGATGAGGGCTGAGGGTTGAGGATTCAGGTTTGAGGACTGAGGACTGAGGATTGAGGATTAAGAATTCAGGATTGAGGTTTGAGGACTGAGGACTGAGGATTGAGGATTGAGAATTCAGGATTGAGGTTTGAGGACTGAGGATTGAGGATTGAAGATTGAGTACTGAGGATTGAAGATTGAGGATTGAGGATTGAGGATTGAAGAGTGAGGATTGAGGATTGAGGATTGAGGATTGAAAACTGCAGATTGAGTTTTGAGGATTGAAGGTTGAGGATTGAGGTTTGAGGATTGAGGATTGAGGTCTGAGGGTTGAGGATTCAAGATTGAGCATTGAGGATTGAAGACTAACGATTGAGGATTGAGGATTGAAGATTGAGTACTGAGGATTGAAAATTGAGGATTGAGGATTGAGGATTGAGGATTGAAGATTGAGGATGGAGGATTGAGGATTGAGGATTGAGGATGAGGGCTGAGGGTTGAGGATTGAGGTTTGAGGACTGAGGACTGAGGATTGAGGATTGAGAATTCAGGATTGAGGTTTGAGGACTGAGGATTGAGGATTGAAGATTGAGTACTGAGGATTGAAGATTGAGGATTGAGGATTGAGGATTGAGGATGAGGGCTGAGGGTTGAGGATTGAGGTTTGAGGACTGAGGACTGAGGATTGAGGATAAAGAATTCAGGATTGAGGTTTGAGGACTGAGGACTGAGGATTGAGGATTGAAGATTGAGTATTGAGCATTGAAGATTGACGATTGGGGATTGAAGATTGAGGATTGACGATGAGGACTGAGGACTGAGGATTGAGGATTGAGAATTGAGGATTGAGGATTGAGGATTGAAGACTGAGGATTGGGTATTGAGGATTGAGTATTGAGGATTGAAGATTGAGTATTGAGGATTGAAGATTGAGGGTTGAGGATTGAGGATTGAAGATTGAGGATTTGGGACTGAGGATTGAGGATTGAGGATCGAGGATTGAAGATTGAGTGTTGAGGATTGAGTATTGAGGATTGGGGAATAAAGATTGAGGATTGGGGATTGAGGATTGAAGATTGAGGATTGGGCATTGAGGATTGAAGATTGAGGATTCAGGATTGAGGATTCAGAATTGAGGTTTGAGGACTGAGGATTGAGGATTGAAGGTTGAGTATTGAAGATTGAGGATTGAGGATTGAGGATGAGGGCTGAGGGTTGAGGATTGAGGTTTGAGGACTGAGGACTGAGGATTGAGGATCGAGAATTGAGGATTGAGAATTGAGGATTGAGGATTGAATATTGGGGACTGAGTGTTAAGGGTTGAGTGATGAGAATTGATATTTGTGGATAGAGGTTTGAAGGTTGCAGTTTGAGTATTGAGTATTGAAAGCTGTGAATTGATTATATTCTATTGAGGATTGAGGATTGACAACTGATTGTTGAGTACTGAGGGCTGAAGATTGAGGATTCAGGATTGAGGATTCAGGATTGAGGATTCAGGATTGAGGTTTGAGGGCTGAGGATTGAGGATTTAGGATTGAGGATTGAGGATTGAGCATTGAGGATTGAGGGTTGAAGATTGAGGATTGGGTATTGCGGATTGAACATTGACGGTTGAGGAATGAGGATTGAGGATTGAGGATTGAGAATTGAAGGTTGAATATTGATGACTGAAGGTTGAGGATTGAGGATTGAGAATTGAGGATTGAGGATTGAGGATTGAAGATTGGTGATTGGGTATTGAGGATTGAAGAATGAGGATTGAGGATTGAGGATTGAGGATTGAGTATTGAGGATTGAAGATTGAGGATTGAGGATTGAGGATTGTGGATTAAAGATTGAGGATTGAGGATTGAGGATTGAGTATTGAGGATTGAGGATTGAGGATTGAAGATTGAAAATTGATGATTGAAGATTGAGGGTTGAGGATTGAGGGTTGTGGATTGAGGACGAGGACTGAGGGTTGAATATTGATGTTTGAGGTCTGAGGATTGAGGATTGAGGATTGAGAATTGAGGATGAGGATTGAGGATTGAAGATTGAGGATTGCGTATTGAGGATTGAAGAGTGAGGATTGAGGATTGAGGATTGAGGATTGAATACTGCAGATTGAGTTTTGAGGATTGAAGATTGAGAATTGAGGTTTGAGGATTGAGGATTGAGGACTGAGGGTTGAGGATTCAAGATTGAGTATTGAGGATTGAAGACTAACGATTGAGGATTGAGGATTGAGGATTGAGGATTGAGGATTGAGGATTGAGGATGAGGGCTGAGGGTTGAGGCTTGAGGTTTGAGGACTGAGGACTGAGGATTGAGGATTGTGAATTCAGGATTGAGGTTTGAGGACTGAGGATTGAGGATTGAAGATTGAGTACTGATGATTGAAGATTGAGGATTGAGGATTGAGGATTGAGGATGAGGGCTGAGGGTTGAGGATTGAGGTTTGAGGACTGAGGACTGAGGATTGAGGATTAAGAATTCAGGATTGAGGTTTGAGGACTGAGGACTGAGGATTGAGGATTGAGAATTCAGGATTGAGGTTTGAGGACTGAGGATTGAGGATTGAAGATTGAGTACTGAGGATGGAAGATTGAGGATTGAGGATTGAGGATTGAGGATTGAGGATGAGGGCTGAGGGTTGGGGATTGAGGTTTGAGGACTGAGGACTGAGGATTGAGGATTGAGAATTGAGGATTGACGATTGAGGATTGAAGATTTACGATTGGGAATTGAGGATTGAAGAATGAGGATTGAGGATTGAGGATTGAGGATTGAGTATTGAGGATTGAATATTGAGTATTGAGGATTGAAGACTGACGATTGAGGATTGATGATTGAGGATTGAGTATTGAGGATTTAAGATTAAGGATTGAGGATTGAGGATTGAGGATTGACGATGAGGGCTGAGGTTTGAAGGTTGAGGTCTGAGGACTGAGGATAGAGGATTGAGGATTGAGGATTGAGGATTGAGTATTGAGGATTGAGAATTGAGGTTTGAGGGTTGAAGATTGAGTATTGAGGGTTGAAGATTGAGGATTGAGGATTGAGGATTGAGGATTGAGGATTGAGCATTGAGGATTGAGGATTGAGGATTGAGAATTGAGGATTGAGGATTGAGGATTGAAGATTGAGGATTGGGTATTGAGGATTGAAGAATGAGGATTGAGGATTGAGGATTGAGGATTGAGGAATGAAGATTGAGGATTGAGGATTGAGGATTGAGGATTGAAGATTGAGTATTGAGGATTGAAGATTGAGGATTGAGGATTGAGGATTGAGGATTGAGGATTGAAGATTGGTGATTGGGTATTGAGGATTGAAGAATGAGGATTGAGGATTGAGGATTGACGATTCAGGATTGAAGATTGAGTATTCAGGATTGGAGATTGACGATTGAGGATTGAGGATTGAGGATCGAGGATCGTGGAATGAGGATTGAAAATTGAGTGTTGAGGATTGAAGATTGAGGATTGGGGAATGAGTGTTGAGGATTGAGGATTCAAGATTGAGGATTGGGGACTGAGTGTTGAGAGTTGAGTGATGAGAATTGATGTTTGTCGATAGAGGTTTGAACATTGCAGATTGAGTATTGAGTATTGAAAACTGTGAACTGAGGATATTCCATTGAGGATTGGGGATTGACGACTGACTGTTGAGGTCTGAGGTCCGAAGATTGAGTATTGAGGATTGAAGATTGAGGATTGAGGATTGAGGATTGAGGATTGAGGATGAGGGCTGAGGGTTGAGGATTGAGGTTTGAGGACTGAGGACTGAGGGTTGAGGATTGAGAATTCAGGATTGATTTTTGAGGACTGAGGATTGAGGATGGAAGATTGAGTACTGAGGATTGAAGATTGAGGATTGAGGATTGAGGATTGAGGATGAGGGCTGAGGGTTGAGGATTCAGGTTTGAGGACTGAGGACTGAGGATTGAGGATTGAGAATTGAGGATTGAGGGTTGAGGATTGAAGATTTACGATTGGGTATTGAGGATTGAAGAATGAGGATTGAGTATTGAGGATTGAGGATTGAGTATTGAGGATTGAATATTGAGTATTGAGGATTGAAGACTGACGATTGAGGATTGAGGATTGAGGATTGAGTATTGAGGATTGAGGATTGAGGATTGAGTATTGAGGATTGAAGATTGAGGATTGAGGATTGAGGATTGTGGATTAAAGATTGAGGATTGAGGATTGAGGATTGAGTATTGAGGATTGAGGATTGAGGATTGAAGATTGAAAATTGATGATTGAAGATTGAGGGTTGAGGATTGAGGGTTGTGGATTGAGGACGAGGACTGAGGGTTGAATATTGATGTTTGAGGTCTGAGGATTGAGGATTGAGGATTGAGAATTGAGGATGAGGATTGAGGATTGAAGATTGAGGATTGCGTATTGAGGATTGAAGAGTGAGGATTGAGGATTGAGGATTGAGGATTGAATACTGCAGATTGAGTTTTGAGGATTGAAGATTGAGGATTGAGGTTTGAGGATTGAGGATTGAGGACTGAGGGTTGAGGATTCAAGATTGAGTATTGAGGATTGAAGACTAACGATTGAGGATTGAGGATTGAGGATTGAGGATTGAGGATTGAAGATTGAGTATTGAGGATTGAGGATTGAGGATTGAGGATGAGGGCTGAGGGTTGAGGATTGAGGTTTGAGGACTGAGGACTGAGGATTGAGGATTGTGAATTCAGGATTGAGGTTTGAGGACTGAGGATTGAGGATTGAAGATTGAGTACTGATGATTGAAGATTGAGGATTGAGGATTGAGGATTGAGGATGAGGGCTGAGGGTTGAGGATTGAGGTTTGAGGACTGAGGACTGAGGATTGAGGATTAAGAATTCAGGATTGAGGTTTGAGGACTGAGGACTGAGGATTGAGGATTGAGAATTCAGGATTGAGGTTTGACGACTGAGGATTGAGGATTGAAGATTGAGTACTGAGGATGGAAGATTGAGGATTGAGGATTGAGGATTGAGGATGAGGGCTGAGGGTTGGGGATTGAGGTTTGAGGACTGAGGACTGAGGATTGAGGATTGAGAATTGAGGATTGACGATTGAGGATTGAAGATTTACGATTGGGTATTGAGGATTGAAGAATGAGGATTGAGGATTGAGGATTGAGGATTGAGTATTGAGGATTGAATATTGAGTATTGAGGATTGAAGACTGACGATTGAGGATTGATGATTGAGGATTGAGTATTGAGGATTGAGGATTGAGGATTGAGGATTGAGGATTGAACATTGAGGATTGGGTATCCCGGATTGAACATTGAGGATTGAGGATTGAGAAATGAGTATTGAGGATTGAGGACTGAATATTGTATATTGATGATTGAAGGTTGAGGATTGAGGATTGAGGGTTGTGGATTGAGGACGAGGACTGAGGGTTGAGTATTGATGTTTGTGGTCTGAGGATCGAGGATTGAGGATTGAGAATTGAGGATTGAGGATTGAGGATTGAAGATTGAGGATTTGGTATCGAGGATTGAAGAATGAGGATTGAGTGTTGAGGATTGAGGATTGAGGATTGAAGATTGAGTATTGAGGATTGAGGATTGTGGATTGAGGATTGAGGATTGAGGATTGAGGATTGAGTATTGAGGATTGAGGACTGAAGATTGTATATGGATGATTGAGGATTGAGGATTGAGGATTGAGGATTGAAGATTGAGTATTGAGGATTGAGGATTGAGGATGGAGGATGTGGGCTGAGGGTTGAGGATTGAGGTTTGAGGACTGAGGATAGAGGATTGAGGATTGAGGATTGAGGATTGAGTATTGAGGATTGAGAATTGAGGATTGAGGATTGAGGATTGAGGATTGACGATGAGGGCTGAGGGTTGAGGATTGAGGTTTGAGGACTGAGGATAGAGGATTGAGGATTGAAGATTGAGGATTGAAGATTGAGTATTGAGGATTTAAGATTGAGTATTGAGGATTCAGAATTGAGGTTTGAGGATTGAAGATTGAGTATTGAGGGTTGAAGATTGAGGATTGGGGAATGAGTGTTGAGGATTGAGGATTGAAGATTGAGGATTGGGGACTGAGTGTTGAGAGTTGAGTGATGAGAATTGATGTTTGTCGATAGAGGTTTGAACATTGCAGATTGAGTATTGAGTATTGAAAACTGTGAATTGAGGATATTCCATTGAGGATTGGGGATTGACGACTGACTGTTGAGGTCTGAGGTTCGAAGATTGAGTGTTGAGGATTGAAGATTGAGGATTGAGGATTGAGGATTGAGGATTGAGGATGAGGGCTGAGGGTTGAGGATTGAGGTTTGAGGACTGAGGACTGAGGATTGAGGATTGAGAATTCAGGATTGATTTTTGAGGACTGAGGATTGAGGATTGAAGATTGAGTACTGAGGATTGAAGATTGAGGATTGAGGATTGTGGATTGAGGATTGAGGATTGAGGATTGAGGATTGAGTATTGAGGATTGAGGACTGAAGATTGTATATGGATGGTTGAGGATTGAGGATTGAGGATTGAGGATTGAAGATTGAGTATTGAGGATTGAAGATTGAGGATTGAGGATTGAGGATTGTGGATTAAAGATTGAGGATTGAGGATAGAGGATTGAGTATTGAGGATTGAGGATTGAGGATTGAAGATTGAAAATTGATGATTGAAGATTGAGGGTTGAGGATTGAGGGTTGTGGATTGAGGATGAGGACTGAGGGTTGAATATTGATGTTTGAGGTCTGAGGATTGAGGATTGAGGATTGAGAATTGAGGATGAGGATTGAGGATTGAAGATTGAGGATTGCGTATTGAGGATTGAAGAGTTAGGATTGAGGATTGAGGATTGAGGATTGAATACTGCAGATTGAGTTTTGAGGATTGAAGATTGAGGATTGAGGTTTGAGGATTGAGGATTGAGGACTGAGGGTTGAGGATTCAAGATTGAGTATTGAGGATTGAAGACTAACGATTGAGGATTGAGGATTGAGGATTGAGGATTGAGGATTGAAGATTGAGTATTGAGGATTGAGGATTGAGGATTGAGGATGAGGGCTGAGGGTTGAGGATTGAGGTTTGAGGACTGAGGACTGAGGATTGAGGATTGAGAATTCAGGATTGAGGTTTGAGGACTGAGGATTGAGGATTGAGGATTGAGGATGAGGGCTGAGGGTTGAGGATTGAGGTTTGAGGACTGAGGACTGAGGATTGAGGATTAAGAATTCAGGATTGAGGTTTGAGGACTGAGGACTGAGGATTGAGGATTGAGAATTCAGGATTGAGGTTTGAGGACTGAGGATTGAGGATTGAAGATTGAGTACTGAGGATGGAAGATTGAGGATTGAGGATTGAGGATTGAGGATTGAGGATGAGGGCTGAGGGTTGGGGATTGAGGTTTGAGGACTGAGGACTGAGGATTGAGGATTGAGAATTGAGGATTGACGATTGAGGATTGAAGATTTACGATTGGGTGTTGAGGAGTGAAGAATGAGGATTGAGGATTGAGGATTGAGGATTGAGTATTGAGGATTGAATATTGAGTATTGAGGATTGAAGACTGACGATTGAGGATTGAGGATTGAGGATTGAGTATTGAGGATTGAGGATTGAGGATTGAGGATTTAGGATTGAACATTGAGGATTGGGTATCCCGGATTGAACATTGAGGATTGAGGATTGAGAAATGAGTATTGGGGATTGAGGACTGAATATTGTATATTGATGATTGAAGGTTGAGGATTGAGGATTGAGGGTTGTGGATTGAGGACGAGGACTGAGGGTTGAGTATTGATGTTTGTGGTCTGAGGATCGAGGATTGAGGATTGAGAATTGAGGATTGAGGATTGAGGATTGAAGATTGAGGATTTGGTATTGAGGATTGAAGAATGAGGATTGAGTGTTGAGGATTGAGGATTGAGGATTGAAGATTGAGTATTGAGGATTGAGGATTGTGGATTGAGGATTGAGGATTGAGGATTGAGGATTGAGTATTGAGGATTGAGGACTGAAGATTGAATAGGGATGATTGAGGATTGAGGATTGAGGATTGAGGATTGAAGATTGAGTATTGAGGATTGAAGATTGAGGATTGAGGATTGAGGATTGAGGATGGAGGATGTGGGCTGAGGTTTGAGGATTGAGGTTTGTGTATTGAATCCTGAGAATCCAGGATATTCTATTGAGTATTGAGGATGGAAGACTGACGATTGAGGATTGAAGATAGAGGATTGAGGATTGAGGATTGAGGATTGAGGATTGAGGATTGACAATTGAGGATTGAGGATTGAAGATTGAGTATTGAGGATTTAAGATTGAGGATTGAGGATTGAGGATTGAGGATTGACGATGAGGGCTGAGGGTTGAGGATTGAGGTTTGAGGACTGAGGATAGAGGATTGAGGATTGAGGATTGAGGATTGAGTATTGAGGATTGAGAATTGAGGATTGAGGATTGAAGATTGAGTATTGAGGGTTGAAGATTGAGGATTGAGGATTGAGGATTGAGGATTGAGGATTGACAATTGAGGATTGAGGATTGAAGATTGAGTATTGAGGATTTAAGATTGAGGATTGAGGATTGAGGATTGAGGATTGACGATGAGGGCTGAGGGTTGAAGGTTGAGGTTTGAGGACTGAGGATAGAGGATTGAGGATTGAGGATTGAGGATTGAGTATTGAGGATTGGGAATTGAGGTTTGAGGATTGAAGATTGAGTATTGAGGGTTGAAGATTGAGGATTGGGGAATGAGTGTTGAGGATTGAGGATTGAAGATTGAGGATTGGGGACTGAGTGTTGAGAGTTGAGTGATGAGAATTGATGTTTGTCGATAGAGGTTTGAACATTGCAGATTGAGTATTGAGTATTGAAAACTGTGAATTGAGGATATTCCATTGAGGATTGGGGATTGACGACTGACTGTTGAGGTCTGAGGTCCGAAGATTGAGTATTGAGGATTGAAGATTGAGGATTGAGGATTGAGGATTGAGGATTGAGGATGAGGGCTGAGGGTTGAGGATTGAGGTTTGAGGACTGAGGACTGAGGATTGAGGATTGAGAATTCAGGATTGATTTTTGAGGACTGAGGATTGAGGATTGAAGATTGAGTACTGAGGATTGAAGATTGAGGATTGAGGATTGAGGATTGAGGATGAGGGCTGAGGGTTGAGGATTCAGGTTTGAGGACTGAGGACTGAGGATCGAGGATTAAGAATTGAGGATTGAGGGTTGAGGATTGAAGATTTACGATTGGGTATTGAGGATTGAAGAATGAGGATTGAGTATTGAGGATTGAGGATTGAGTATTGTGGATTGAATATTGAGTATTGAGGATTGAAGACTGACGATTGAGGATTGAGGATTGAGGATTGAGTATTGAGGATTGAGGATTGAGGATTGAGTATTGAGGATTGAAGATTGAGGATTGAGGATTGAGGATTGTGGATTAAAGATTGAGGATTGAGGATTGAGGATTGAGTATTGAGGATTGAGGATTGAGGATTGAAGATTGAAAATTGATGATTGAAGATTGAGGGTTGAGGATTGAGGGTTGTGGATTGAGGACGAGGACTGAGGGTTGAATATTGATGTTTGAGGTCTGAGGATTGAGGATTGAGGATTGAGAATTGAGGATGAGGATTGAGGATTGAAGATTGAGGATTGCGTATTGAGGATTGAAGAGTGAGGATTGAGGATTGAGGATTGAGGATTGAATACTGCAGATTGAGTTTTGAGGATTGAAGATTGAGGATTGAGGTTTGAGGATTGAGGATTGAGGACTGAGGGTTGAGGATTCAAGATTGAGTATTGAGGATTGAAGACTAACGATTGAGGATTGAGGATTGAGGATTGAGGACTGAGGATAGAGGATTGAGGATTGAGGATTGAGGATTGAGTATTGAGGATTGAGAATTGAGGATTGAGGATTGAGGATTGAGGATTGACGATGAGGGCTGAGGGTTGAGGATTGAGGTTTGAGGGTTGAAGATTGAGGATTGGGGAATGAGTGTTGAGGATTGAGGATTGAAGATTGAGGATTGGGGACTGAGTGTTGAGAGTTGAGTGATGAGAATTGATGTTTGTCGATAGAGGTTTGAACATTGCAGATTGAGTATTGAGTATTGAAAACTGTGAATTGAGGATATTCCATTGAGGATTGGGGATTGACGACTGACTGTTGAGGTCTGAGGTTCGAAGATTGAGTGTTGAGGATTGAAGATTGAGGATTGAGGATTGAGGATTGAGGATTGAGGATGAGGGCTGAGGGTTGAGGATTGAGGTTTGAGGACTGAGGACTGAGGATTGAGGATTGAGAATTCAGGATTGATTTTTGAGGACTGAGGATTGAGGATTGAAGATTGAGTACTGAGGATTGAAGATTGAGGATTGAGGATTGTGGATTGAGGATTGAGGATTGAGGATTGAGGGTTGAGTATTGAGGATTGAGGACTGAAGATTGTATATGGATGGTTGAGGATTGAGGATTGAGGATTGAGGATTGAAGATTGAGTATTGAGGATTGAAGATTGAGGATTGAGGATTGAGGATTGTGGATTAAAGATTGAGGATTGAGGATAGAGGATTGAGTATTGAGGATTGAGGATTGAGGATTGAAGATTGAAAATTGATGATTGAAGATTGAGGGTTGAGGATTGAGGGTTGTGGATTGAGGATGAGGACTGAGGGTTGAATATTGATGTTTGAGGTCTGAGGATTGAGGATTGAGGATTGAGAATTGAGGATGAGGATTGAGGATTGAAGATTGAGGATTGCGTATTGAGGATTGAAGAGTTAGGATTGAGGATTGAGGATTGAGGATTGAATACTGCAGATTGAGTTTTGAGGATTGAAGATTGAGGATTGAGGTTTGAGGATTGAGGATTGAGGACTGAGGGTTGAGGATTCAAGATTGAGTATTGAGGATTGAAGACTAACGATTGAGGATTGAGGATTGAGGATTGAGGATTGAGGATTGAAGATTGAGTATTGAGGATTGAGGATTGAGGATTGAGGATGAGGGCTGAGGGTTGAGGATTGAGGTTTGAGGACTGAGGACTGAGGATTGAGGATTGAGAATTCAGGATTGAGGTTTGAGGACTGAGGATTGAGGATTGAAGATTGAGTACTGATGATTGAAGATTGAGGATTGAGGATTGAGGATTGAGGATGAGGGCTGAGGGTTGAGGATTGAGGTTTGAGGACTGAGGACTGAGGATTGAGGATTAAGAATTCAGGATTGAGGTTTGAGGACTGAGGACTGAGGATTGAGGATTGAGAATTCAGGATTGAGGTTTGAGGACTGAGGATTGAGGATTGAAGATTGAGTACTGAGGATGGAAGATTGAGGATTGAGGATTGAGGATTGAGGATTGAGGATGAGGGCTGAGGGTTGGGGATTGAGGTTTGAGGACTGAGGACTGAGGATTGAGGATTGAGAATTGAGGATTGACGATTGAGGATTGAAGATTTACGATTGGGTGTTGAGGAGTGAAGAATGAGGATTGAGGATTGAGGATTGAGGATTGAGTATTGAGGATTGAATATTGAGTATTGAGGATTGAAGACTGACGATTGAGGATTGAGGATTGAGGATTGAGTATTGAGGATTGAGGATTGAGGATTGAGGATTTAGGATTGAACATTGAGGATTGGGTATCCCGGATTGAACATTGAGGATTGAGGATTGAGAAATGAGTATTGGGGATTGAGGACTGAATATTGTATATTGATGATTGAAGGTTGAGGATTGAGGATTGAGGGTTGTGGATTGAGGACGAGGACTGAGGGTTGAGTATTGATGTTTGTGGTCTGAGGATCGAGGATTGAGGATTGAGAATTGAGGATTGAGGATTGAGGATTGAAGATTGAGGATTTGGTATTGAGGATTGAAGAATGAGGATTGAGTGTTGAGGATTGAGGATTGAGGATTGAAGATTGAGTATTGAGGATTGAGGATTGTGGATTGAGGATTGAGGATTGAGGATTGAGGATTGAGTATTGAGGATTGAGGACTGAAGATTGAATAGGGATGATTGAGGATTGAGGATTGAGGATTGAGGATTGAAGATTGAGTATTGAGGATTGAAGATTGAGGATTGAGGATTGAGGATTGAGGATGGAGGATGTGGGCTGAGGTTTGAGGATTGAGGTTTGTGTATTGAATCCTGAGAATCCAGGATATTCTATTGAGTATTGAGGATGGAAGACTGACGATTGAGGATTGAAGATAGAGGATTGAGGATTGAGGATTGAGGATTGAGGATTGAGGATTGACAATTGAGGATTGAGGATTGAAGATTGAGTATTGAGGATTTAAGATTGAGGATTGAGGATTGAGGATTGAGGATTGACGATGAGGGCTGAGGGTTGAGGATTGAGGTTTGAGGACTGAGGATAGAGGATTGAGGATTGAGGATTGAGGATTGAGTATTGAGGATTGAGAATTGAGGATTGAGGATTGAAGATTGAGTATTGAGGGTTGAAGATTGAGGATTGAGGATTGAGGATTGAGGATTGAGGATTGACAATTGAGGATTGAGGATTGAAGATTGAGTATTGAGGATTTAAGATTGAGGATTGAGGATTGAGGATTGAGGATTGACGATGAGGGCTGAGGGTTGAAGGTTGAGGTTTGAGGACTGAGGATAGAGGATTGAGGATTGAGGATTGAGGATTGAGTATTGAGGATTGGGAATTGAGGTTTGAGGATTGAAGATTGAGTATTGAGGGTTGAAGATTGAGGATTGGGGAATGAGTGTTGAGGATTGAGGATTGAAGATTGAGGATTGGGGACTGAGTGTTGAGAGTTGAGTGATGAGAATTGATGTTTGTCGATCGAGATTTGAAGATTGCAGATTGAGTATTGAGTATTGAAAGCTGTGAATTGATGATATTCTATTGAGGATTGAGGATTGACAACTGATTGTTGAGGACTGAGTGCTGAAGATTGAGGATTCAGGATTGAGGATTGAGGATTGAGGATTGAAGATTGAGTACTGAGGATTGAAGATTGAGGTTTGAGGATTGAGGATTGAAGATTGAGGATTTGGGACTGAGGATTGAGGATTGAGGATCGAGGATTGAAGATTGAGGATTGAGGATTGAGTATTGAGGATTGAGGAATAAAGATTGAGGATTGGGGATTGAGGATTGAAGATTGAGGATTGGGGATTCAGGATTGAAGATTGAGGATTCAGGATTGAGGATTCAGAATTGAGGTTTGAGGACTGAGGACTGAGGATTGAAGGTTGAGTATTGAAGATTGAGGATTGAGGATTGAAGATTGAGGATTGAGGATTGAGGATGAGGGCTGAGGGTTGAGGATTGAGGTTTGAGGACTGAGGACTGAGGATTGAGGATTGAGAATTGAGGATTGAGAATTGAGGATTGAGGATTGACTATTGGGGACTGAGTGTTGAGGGTTGAGTGATGAGAATTGATATTTGTGGATAGAGGTTTGAAGATTGCAGTTTGAGTATTGAGTATTGAAAGCTGTGAATTGATTATATTCTATTGAGGATTGAGGATTGACAACTGATTGTTGAGTACTGAGGGCTGAAGATTGAGGATTCAGGATTGAGGATTCAGGATTGAGGTTTGAGGGCTGAGGATTGAGGATTTAGGATTGAGTATTGAGCATTGAGGATTGAGGATTGAAGATTGAGGATTGGGTATTGCGGATTGAACATTGACGGTTGAGGATTGAGGATTGAGGATTGTGGATTGAGAATTGAAAGTTGAATATTGATGACTGAAAGTTGAGGATTGAGGATTGAGGGTTGTGGATTGAGGACGAGGACTGAGGGTTGAGTATTGATGTTTGAGGTCTGAGGATTGAGGATTGAGGATTGAGAATTGAGGATTGAGGATTGAGGATTGGAGATTGGTGATTGGGTATTGAGGATTGAAGAATGAGGATTGAGGATTGAGGATTGAGGTTTGAGGATTGAAGATTGAGTATTGAGGATTGAAGATTGAGTGTTGAGGATTGAGGATTGAAGATTGAGGATTTGGGACTGAGGATTGAGGGTTGAGGATCGAGGATTGAAGATTGAGTGTTGAGGATTGAGTATTGAGGATTGAGGAATAAAGATTGAGGATTGGGGATTGAGGATTGAAGACTGACAATTGGGGATTGTGGATTGAAGATTGAGGATTCAGGATTGAGGATTCAGAATTGAGGTTTGAGGACTGAGGATTGAGGATTGAAGGTTGAGTATTGAAGATTGAGGATTGAGGATTGAAGATTGAGGATTGAGGATTGAGGATGAGGGCTGAGGGTTGAGAATTGAGGATTGAGGATTGAGGATTGAAGATTGGTGATTGGGTATTGAGGATTGAAGAATGAGGATTGAGGATTGAGGATTGAGGATCGAGGATCGAGGACTGAGGATTGAAAATTGAGTGTTGAGGATTGAATATTGAGGATTGGGGAATGAGTGTTGAGGATTGAGGATTGAAGATTGAGGATTGGGGACTGAGTATTGAGAGTTGAGTGATGAGAATTGATGTTTGTCGATAGAGGTTTGAACATTGCAGATTGAGTATTGAGTATTGAAAACTGTGAATTGAGGATATTCTATTGAGGAGTGGGGATTGACGACTGACTGTTGAGGTCTGAGGTCCGAAGATTGAGTATTGAGGATTGAAGATTGAGGATTGAGGATTGAGGATTGAGGATTGAGGATGAGGGCTGAGGGTTGAGGATAGAGGTTTGAGGACTGAGGACTGAGGATTGAGGATTGAGAATTCGGGATTGATCTTTGAGGACTGAGGATTGAGGATTGAAGATTGAGTACTGAGGATTGAAGATTGAGGATTGAGGATTGAGGATTGAGGATGAGGGCTGAGGGTTGAGGATTCAGGTTTGAGGACTGAGGACTGAGGATTGAGGATTAAGAGTTCAGGATTGAGGTTTGAGGACTGAGGACTGAGGATTGAGGATTGAGAATTCAGGATTGAGGTTTGAGGGCTGAGGTTTGAGGATTTAGGATTGAGGATTGAGCATTGAGGATTGAGGATTGAAGATTCAGGATTGGGTATCGCGGATTGAACATTGACGGTTGAGGATTGAAGATTGAGGATTGAGGATTGAGAATTGAAGGTTGAATATTGATGACTGAAGGTTGAGGATTGAGGATTGAGGGTTGTGGATTGAGGACCAGGACTGAGGGTTGAGTATTGATGTTTCAGGTCTGAGGATTGAGGATTGAGGATTGAGAATTGAGGATTGAGGATTGAGGATTGAAGATTGGTGATTGGGTATTGAGGATTGAAGAATGAGGATTGAGGATTGAGGATTGAGGATTGTGGATTGAAGATTGAGTATTGAGGATTGAAGATTGAGTGTTGAGGATTGAGGATTGAAGATTGAGGATTTGGGACTGAGGATTGAGGATTGAGGATCGAGGATTGAAGATTGAGTGTTGAGGATTGAGTATTGAGGATTGAGGAATAAAGATTGAGGATTGGGGATTGAGGATTGAAGATTGAGAATTGGGGATTGAGGATTGCAGATTGAGGATTCAGGATTGAGGATTCAGAATTGAGGTTTGAGGGCTGAGGATTGAGGATTGAAGGTTGAGTATTGTAGATTGAGGATTGAGGATTGAAGATTGAGGATTGAGGATTGAGGATGAGGGCTGAGGGTTGAGAATTGAGGATTGAGGATTGAGGATTGAAGATTGGTGATTGGGTATTGAGGATTGAAGAATGAGGATTGAGGATTGAGGATTGAGGATTCAGGATTGAAGATTGAGTATTCAGGATTGGAGATTGACGATTGAGGATTGAGGATTGAGGATCGAGGATCGAGGACTGAGGATTGAAAATTGAGTGTTGAGGATTGAAGATTGAGGATTGGGGAATGAGTGTTGAGGATTGAGGATTGAAGATTGAGAATTCGGGACTGAGTGTTGAGAGTTGAGTGATGAGAATTGATGTTTGTCGATAGAGGTTTGAACATTGCAGATTGAGTATTGAGTATTGAAAACTGTGAATTGAGGATATTCTATTGAGGATTGGGGATTGACGACTGACTGTTGAGGTCTGAGGTCCGAAGATTGAGTATTGAGGATTGAAGATTGAGGATTGAGGATTGAGAATTCAGGATTGAGGTTTGAGGACTGAGGATTGAGGATTGAGGATTGAGTATTGAGGATTGAAGACTAACGATTGAGGATTGAGGATTGAGGATTGAGTATTGAGGATTGAGGATTGAGGATTGAGGATTGAGGATTGAACATTGAGGATTGGGTATCCCGGATTGAACATTGAGGATTGAGGATTGAGAAATGAGTATTGAGGATTGAGGACTGAATATTGTATATTGATGATTGAAGGTTGAGGATTGAGGATTGAGGGTTGTGGATTGAGGACGAGGACTGAGGGTTGAGTATTGATGTTTGTGGTCTGAGGATCGAGGATTGAGGATTGAGAATTGAGGATTGAGGATTGAGGATTGAAGATTGAGGATTTGGTATTGAGGATTGAAGAATGAGGATTGAGTGTTGAGGATTGAGGATTGAGGATTGAAGATTGAGTATTGAGGATTGAGGATTGTGGATTGAGGATTGAGGATTGAGGATTGAGGATTGAGTATTGAGGATTGAGGACTGAAGATTGTATATGGATGATTGAGGATTGAGGATTGAGGATTGAGGATTGAAGATTGAGTATTGAGGATTGAAGATTGAGGATTGAGGATTGAGGATTGTGGACTAAAGATTGAGGATTGAGGATTGAGGATTGAGGATTGAGTATTGAGGATTGAGGATTGAGGATTGAAGATTGAAAATTGATGATTGAAGATTGAGGGTTGAGGATTGAGGGTTGTGGATTGAGGACGAGGACTGAGGGTTGAATATTGATGTTTGAGGTCTGAGGATTGAGGATTGAGGATTGAGAATTGAGGATGAGGATTGAGGATTGAAGATTGAGGATTGCGTATTGAGGATTGAAGAGTGAGGATTGAGGATTGAGGATTGAGGATTGAATACTGCAGATTGAGTTTTGAGGATTGAAGATTGAGGATTCAGGTTTGAGGATTGAGGATTGAGGACTGAGGATTGAGGATTCAAGATTGAGTATTGAGGATTGAAGACTAACGATTGAGGATTGTGGATTGAGGATTGAGGTTTGAGGATTGAAGATTGAGTATTGAGGATTGAAAATTGAGGATTGAGGATTGAGGATTGAGGATTGAGGATTGAGGATTGAGGATTGAGGATTGAAGATTCAGTATTGAGTGTTGAAGGTTGAGAATTGAGGATTGAGGATTGAACGTTGAGGACTGAGTGTTGAGGGTTGAGTGATGAGAATTGATGTTTGTGGATAGAGATTTGAAGATTGCAGATTGAGTATTGAGTATTGAAAACTGTGAAATGAGGATATTCTATTGAGGATTGAGGGTTGACATCGGATTGTTGAGGACTGAGGGCTGAAGATTGAGGATTCAGGATTGAGGATACAGAATTGAGGTTTGAGGACTGAGGATTGAGGATTGAAGATTGAGTATTGAGGATTGAAGATTGAGGATTGAGGATTGAGAATTGAGGATTCAGGATGAGGGCTGAGGGTTCAGGATTGAGGTTAGAGGACTGAGGACTGAGGATTGAGGATTGAGAATTGAGGATTGAGTGTTGAGGATTGAAGATTGTGGATTGGGTATTGAGGATTGAAGAATGAGGATTGAGGATTGAGGATTGAGGATTGAGGTTTGAAGATTGAGTATTTAGGATTGAAGATTGAGGATTGAGGATTGAGCATTGAAGATTGAGGATTTGGGACTGAGGATTGAAGATTGAGGATTGATGATTGAGGATTGAAGATTGAGGATTGGGTATTGAGGATTGAAGAATGAGGATTGAGGATTGAGGATTGAGGATTGAGGATTGAAGATTGAGTATTGAGGATTGAATGTTGACGGTTGAGGACTGAAGATTGAGGATTGAGGATTGAAGATTGGGTATTGAGGATTGAAGATTGATGATTGGGGATTGAGGATTGAGGATTGAGGATTGAAGATTGAGGATTGAAGATTGAGTATTGAGGATTGAAGATTGAGGATTGAGGATTGCGGATTGAGGATTGAGGAATGAAGATTCAGGATTGGGGACTGAGTGTTGAGGGTTGAGTGATGAGAATTGATGTTTGTGGATAGAGACTTGAAGATTGCAGGTTGAGTATTGAGTATTGAAAACTGTGAATTGATGATATTCTATTGAGGATTGAGGATTGACGTCTGATCGTTGAGGTCTGATGTCTGAAGATTGATGATTCAGGATTGAGGATTCAGGATTGAGGTTTGAGGACTGAGGATTGAGGATTGAGGATTGAGGCTTGAGGATTGAATATTGAGTATTGCGGATTGAAGACTGACGATTGAGGATTGAGGATTGAGGATTGAGTATTGAGGATTGAGGATTGAGGATTGAGGATTGAGGATTGAACATTGAGGATTGGGTATCCCGGATTGAACATTGAGGATTGAGGATTGAGAAATGAGTATTGAGGATTGAGGACTGAATATTGTATATTGATGATTGAAGGTTGAGGATTGAGGATTGAGGGTTGTGGATTGAGGACGAGGACTGAGGGTTGAGTATTGATGTTTGTGGTCTGAGGATCGAGGATTGAGGATTGAGAATTGAGGATTGAGGATTGAGGATTGAAGATAGAGGATTTGGTATTGAGGATTGAAGAATGAGGATTGAGTGTTGAGGATTGAGGATTGAGGATTGAAGATTGAGTATTGAGGATTGAGGATTGTGGATTGAGGATTGAGGATTGAGGATTGAGGATTGAGTATTGAGGATTGAGGACTGAAGATTGTATATGGATGATTGAGGATTGAGGATTGAGGATTGAGGATTGAAGATTGAGTATTGAGGATTGAAGATTGAGGATTGAGGATTGAGGATTGAGGATGGAGGATGTGGGCTGAGGGTTGAGGATTGAGGTTTGTGTATTGAATCCTGAGAATTCAGGATATTCTATTGAGTATTGAGGATGGAAGACTGACGATTGAGGATTGAGGATAGAGGATTGAGGAATGAAGACTGAGGATTGAGGATTGAGGATTGAAGATTGAGTATTGAGGATTGAAGATTGAGGATTGAGGATTGAGGATTGAGGATTGAGGATTGAAGATTGAGGATTGGGGACTGAGTGTTGAGGGTTGAGTGATGAGTATTGATGTTTGTCGATCGAGATTTGAAGATTGCAGATTGAGTATTGAGTATTGAAAGCTGTGAATTGATGATATTCTATTGAGGATTGATGATTGACAACTGATTGTTGAGGACTGAGTCCTGAAGATTGAGTATTCAGGATTGAGGATTGAGGATTGAGGATTGAACATTGAGTACTGAGGATTGAAGATTGTGGGTTGAGGATTGAGGATTGAAGATTGAGGATTTGGGACTGAGGATTGAGGATTGAGGATCGAGGATTGAAGATTGAGGATTGAGGATTGAGTATTGAGGATTGAGGAATAAAGATTGAGGATTGGGGATTGAGGATTGAAGACTGAGGATTCTGGATAGAAGATTCAGAATTGAGGTTTGAGGACTGAGGACTGAGGATTGAAGATTGAGTATTGAGGATTGAGGATTGAGGATTGAGGAATGAAGATTGAGGATTGAGGATTGAGTATTGAGGATTGAAGATTGAGTATTGAGGATTGAAGATTGAGGGTTGATGATTGAGGATTGAAGATTGAGGATTGAAGATTGAGGATTCAGGATTGAGGATTCAGAATTGAGGTTTGAGGACTGAGGATTGAGGATTGAAGGTTGAGTATTGAAGATTGAGGATTGAGGATTGAAGATTGAGGATTGAGGATTGAGGATGAGGGCTGAGGGTTGAGGATTCAGGTATGAGGTCTGAGGACTGAGGATTGAGGATTGAGAATTGAGGATTGAGGATTGAAGATTGAGTATTGAGGGTTGAAGATTGAGGATTGAGGATTGAGGATTGAGGATTGAGCATTGAGGATTGAGGATTGAGGATTGAGAATTGAGGATTGAGGATTGAAGATTGAGTATTGAGCATTGAAGACTGACGATTGGGGATTGAAGGTTGAGGATTGACGATGAGGACTGAGGACTGGGGATTGAGGATTGAGAATTGAGGATTGAGGATTGAGGATTGAAGATTGAGGATTGGGTATTGAGGATTGAAGAATGAGGATTGAGGATTGAGGATTGAGGATTGAGGAATGAAGATTGAGGATTGAGGATTGAGGATTGAGGATTGAAGATTGAGTATTGAGGATTGAAGATTGAGGATTGAGGATTGAGGATTGAGGATTGAAGATTGACGATTGGGGATTGAAGATTGAGGATTGACGATGAGGACTGAGGACTGAGGATTGAGGATTGAGAATTGAGGATTGAGGATTGAGGATTGAAGATTGAGGATTGGGTATTGAGGATTGAAGAATGAGGATTGAGGATTGAGGATTGAGGATTGAGGAATGAAGATTGAGGATTGAGGATTGAGGATTGAGGATTGAAGATTGAGTATTGAGGATTGAAGATTGAGGATTGAGGATTGAGGATTGAGGATTGAGGATTGAAGATTGAGGATTGGGGACTGAGTGTTGAGTGTTGAGTGATGAGTATTGATGTTTGTCGATCGAGATTTGAAGATTGCAGATTGAGTATTGAGTATTGAAAACTGTGAATTGAGGATATTCTATTGAGGATTGGGGATTGACGACTGACTGTTGAGGTCTGAGGTCCGAAGATTGAGTATTGAGGATTGAAGATTGAGGATTGAGGATTGAGGATTGAGGATTGAGGATGAGGGCTGAGGGTTGAGGATTGAGGTTTGAGGACTGAGGACTGAGGATTGAGGATTGAGAATTCAGGATTGATTTTTGAGGACTGAGGATTGAGGATTGAAGATTGAGTACTGAGGATTGAAGATTGAGGATTGAGGATTGAGGATTGAGGATGAGGGCTGAGGGTTGAGGATTCAGGTTTGAGGACTGAGGACTGAGGATTGAGGATTAAGAATTCAGGATTGAGGTTTGAGGACTGAGGACTGAGTATTGAGGATTGAGAATTCAGGATTGAGGTTTGAGGGCTGAGGATTGAGGATTTAGGATTGAGGATTGAGCATTGAGGATTGAGGATTGAAGATTGAGTATTGGGTATTGCGGATTGAACATTGACGGTTGAGGATTGAGGATTGAGGATTGAGGATTGAGAATTGAAGGTTGAATATTGATGACTGAAGGTTGAGGATTGAGGATTGAGGGTTGTGGATTGAGGACCAGGACTGAGGGTTGAGTATTGATGTTTGAGGTCTGAGGATTGAGAATTCAGGATTGAGGTTTGAGGACTGAGGATTGAGGATTGAGGATTGAGTATTGAGGATTGAAGACTAACGATTGAGGATTGAGGATTGAGGATTGAGTATTGAGGATTGAGGATTGAGGATTGAGGATTGAGGATTGAACATTGAGGATTGGGTATCCCGGATTGAACATTGAGGATTGAGGATTGAGAAATGAGTATTGAGGATTGAGGACTGAATATTGTATATTGATGATTGAAGGTTGAGGATTGAGGATTGAGGGTTGTGGATTGAGGACGAGGACTGAGGGTTGAGTATTGATGTTTGTGGTCTGAGGATCGAGGATTGAGGATTGAGAATTGAGGATTGAGGATTGAGGATTGAAGATTGAGGATTTGGTATTGAGGATTGAAGAATGAGGATTGAGTGTTGAGGATTGAGGATTGAGGATTGAAGATTGAGTATTGAGGATTGAGGATTGTGGATTGAGGATTGAGGATTGAGGATTGAGGATTGAGTATTGAGGATTGAGGACTGAAGATTGTATATGGATGATTGAGGATTGAGGATTGAGGATTGAGGATTGAAGATTGAGTATTGAGGATTGAAGATTGAGGATTGAGGATTGAGGATTGTGGACTAAAGATTGAGGATTGAGGATTGAGGATTGAGGATTGAGTATTGAGGATTGAGGATTGAGGATTGAAGATTGAAAATTGATGATTGAAGATTGAGGGTTGAGTATTGAGGGTTGTGGATTGAGGACGAGGACTGAGGGTTGAATATTGATGTTTGAGGTCTGAGGATTGAGGATTGAGGATTGAGAATTGAGGATGAGGATTGAGGATTGAAGATTGAGGATTGCGTATTGAGGATTGAAGAGTGAGGATTGAGGATTGAGGATTGAGGATTGAATACTGCAGATTGAGTTTTGAGGATTGAAGATTGAGGATTCAGGTTTGAGGATTGAGGATTGAGGACTGAGGATTGAGGATTCAAGATTGAGTATTGAGGATTGAAGACTAACGATTGAGGATTGTGGATTGAGGATTGAGGTTTGAGGATTGAAGATTGAGTATTGAGGATTGAAAATTGAGGATTGAGGATTGAGGATTGAGGATTGAGGATTGAGGATTGAGGATTGAGGATTGAAGATTCAGTATTGAGTGTTGAAGGTTGAGAATTGAGGATTGAGGATTGAACGTTGAGGACTGAGTGTTGAGGGTTGAGTGATGAGAATTGATGTTTGTGGATAGAGATTTGAAGATTGCAGATTGAGTATTGAGTATTGAAAACTGTGAAATGAGGATATTCTATTGAGGATTGAGGGTTGACATCGGATTGTTGAGGACTGAGGGCTGAAGATTGAGGATTCAGGATTGAGGATACAGAATTGAGGTTTGAGGACTGAGGATTGAGGATTGAAGATTGAGTATTGAGGATTGAAGATTGAGGATTGAGGATTGAGAATTGAGGATTCAGGATGAGGGCTGAGGGTTCAGGATTGAGGTTAGAGGACTGAGGACTGAGGATTGAGGATTGAGAATTGAGGATTGAGTGTTGAGGATTGAAGATTGTGGATTGGGTATTGAGGATTGAAGAATGAGGATTGAGGATTGAGGATTGAGGATTGAGGTTTGAAGATTGAGTATTTAGGATTGAAGATTGAGGATTGAGGATTGAGCATTGAAGATTGAGGATTTGGGACTGAGGATTGAAGATTGAGGATTGATGATTGAGGATTGAAGATTGAGGATTGGGTATTGAGGATTGAAGAATGAGGATTGAGGATTGAGGATTGAGGATTGAGGATTGAAGATTGAGTATTGAGGATTGAATGTTGACGGTTGAGGACTGAAGATTGAGGATTGAGGATTGAAGATTGGGTATTGAGGATTGAAGATTGATGATTGGGGATTGAGGATTGAGGATTGAGGATTGAAGATTGAGGATTGAAGATTGAGTATTGAGGATTGAAGATTGAGGATTGAGGATTGCGGATTGAGGATTGAGGAATGAAGATTCAGGATTGGGGACTGAGTGTTGAGGGTTGAGTGATGAGAATTGATGTTTGTGGATAGAGACTTGAAGATTGCAGGTTGAGTATTGAGTATTGAAAACTGTGAATTGATGATATTCTATTGAGGATTGAGGATTGACGTCTGATCGTTGAGGTCTGATGTCTGAAGATTGATGATTCAGGATTGAGGATTCAGGATTGAGGTTTGAGGACTGAGGATTGAGGATTGAGGATTGAGGCTTGAGGATTGAATATTGAGTATTGCGGATTGAAGACTGACGATTGAGGATTGAGGATTGAGGATTGAGTATTGAGGATTGAGGATTGAGGATTGAGGATTGAGGATTGAACATTGAGGATTGGGTATCCCGGATTGAACATTGAGGATTGAGGATTGAGAAATGAGTATTGAGGATTGAGGACTGAATATTGTATATTGATGATTGAAGGTTGAGGATTGAGGATTGAGGGTTGTGGATTGAGGACGAGGACTGAGGGTTGAGTATTGATGTTTGTGGTCTGAGGATCGAGGATTGAGGATTGAGAATTGAGGATTGAGGATTGAGGATTGAAGATAGAGGATTTGGTATTGAGGATTGAAGAATGAGGATTGAGTGTTGAGGATTGAGGATTGAGGATTGAAGATTGAGTATTGAGGATTGAGGATTGTGGATTGAGGATTGAGGATTGAGGATTGAGGATTGAGTATTGAGGATTGAGGACTGAAGATTGTATATGGATGATTGAGGATTGAGGATTGAGGATTGAGGATTGAAGATTGAGTATTGAGGATTGAAGATTGAGGATTGAGGATTGAGGATTGAGGATGGAGGATGTGGGCTGAGGGTTGAGGATTGAGGTTTGTGTATTGAATCCTGAGAATTCAGGATATTCTATTGAGTATTGAGGATGGAAGACTGACGATTGAGGATTGAGGATAGAGGATTGAGGAATGAAGACTGAGGATTGAGGATTGAGGATTGAAGATTGAGTATTGAGGATTGAAGATTGAGGATTGAGGATTGAGGATTGAGGATTGAGGATTGAAGATTGAGGATTGGGGACTGAGTGTTGAGGGTTGAGTGATGAGTATTGATGTTTGTCGATCGAGATTTGAAGATTGCAGATTGAGTATTGAGTATTGAAAGCTGTGAATTGATGATATTCTATTGAGGATTGATGATTGACAACTGATTGTTGAGGACTGAGTCCTGAAGATTGAGTATTCAGGATTGAGGATTGAGGATTGAGGATTGAACATTGAGTACTGAGGATTGAAGATTGTGGGTTGAGGATTGAGGATTGAAGATTGAGGATTTGGGACTGAGGATTGAGGATTGAGGATCGAGGATTGAAGATTGAGGATTGAGGATTGAGTATTGAGGATTGAGGAATAAAGATTGAGGATTGGGGATTGAGGATTGAAGACTGAGGATTCTGGATAGAAGATTCAGAATTGAGGTTTGAGGACTGAGGACTGAGGATTGAAGATTGAGTATTGAGGATTGAGGATTGAGGATTGAGGAATGAAGATTGAGGATTGAGGATTGAGTATTGAGGATTGAAGATTGAGTATTGAGGATTGAAGATTGAGGGTTGATGATTGAGGATTGAAGATTGAGGATTGAAGATTGAGGATTCAGGATTGAGGATTCAGAATTGAGGTTTGAGGACTGAGGATTGAGGATTGAAGGTTGAGTATTGAAGATTGAGGATTGAGGATTGAAGATTGAGGATTGAGGATTGAGGATGAGGGCTGAGGGTTGAGGATTCAGGTATGAGGTCTGAGGACTGAGGATTGAGGATTGAGAATTGAGGATTGAGGATTGAAGATTGAGTATTGAGGGTTGAAGATTGAGGATTGAGGATTGAGGATTGAAGATTGAGTATTGAGGATTGAAGATTGAGGATTGAGGATTGAGGATTGAGGATTGAAGATTGACGATTGGGGATTGAAGATTGAGGATTGACGATGAGGACTGAGGACTGAGGATTGAGGATTGAGAATTGAGGATTGAGGATTGAGGATTGAAGATTGAGGATTGGGTATTGAGGATTGAAGAATGAGGATTGAGGATTGAGGATTGAGGATTGAGGAATGAAGATTGAGGATTGAGGATTGAGGATTGAGGATTGAAGATTGAGTATTGAGGATTGAAGATTGAGGATTGAGGATTGAGGATTGAGGATTGAGGATTGAAGATTGAGGATTGGGGACTGAGTGTTGAGTGTTGAGTGATGAGTATTGATGTTTGTCGATCGAGATTTGAAGATTGCAGATTGAGTATTGAGTATTGAAAACTGTGAATTGAGGATATTCTATTGAGGATTGGGGATTGACGACTGACTGTTGAGGTCTGAGGTCCGAAGATTGAGTATTGAGGATTGAAGATTGAGGATTGAGGATTGAGGATTGAGGATTGAGGATGAGGGCTGAGGGTTGAGGATTGAGGTTTGAGGACTGAGGACTGAGGATTGAGGATTGAGAATTCAGGATTGATTTTTGAGGACTGAGGATTGAGGATTGAAGATTGAGTACTGAGGATTGAAGATTGAGGATTGAGGATTGAGGATTGAGGATGAGGGCTGAGGGTTGAGGATTCAGGTTTGAGGACTGAGGACTGAGGATTGAGGATTAAGAATTCAGGATTGAGGTTTGAGGACTGAGGACTGAGTATTGAGGATTGAGAATTCAGGATTGAGGTTTGAGGGCTGAGGATTGAGGATTTAGGATTGAGGATTGAGCATTGAGGATTGAGGATTGAAGATTGAGTATTGGGTATTGCGGATTGAACATTGACGGTTGAGGATTGAGGATTGAGGATTGAGGATTGAGAATTGAAGGTTGAATATTGATGACTGAAGGTTGAGGATTGAGGATTGAGGGTTGTGGATTGAGGACCAGGACTGAGGGTTGAGTATTGATGTTTGAGGTCTGAGGATTGAGGATTGAGGGTTGAGAATTGAGGATTGAGGATTGAGGATTGAAGATTGGTGATTGGGTATTGAGGATTGAAGAATGAGGATTGAGGATTGAGGATTGAGGATTGAGGATTGAAGATTGAGTATTGAGGATTGAAGATTGAGTGTTGAGGATTGAGGATTGAAGATTGAGGATTTGGGACTGAGGATTGAGGATTGAGGATCGAGGATTGAAGATTGAGTGTTGTGGATTGAGTATTGAGGATTGAGGAATAAAGATTGAGGATTGGGGATTGAGGATTGAGGATTGAGAATTGGGGATTGAGGATTGAAGATTGAGGATTCAGGATTGAGGATTCAGAATTGAGGTTTGAGGACTGAGGATTGAGGATTGAAGGTTGTGGATTGAAGATTGAGGATTCAGGATTGAGGATTCAGAATTGAGGTTTGAGGACTGAGGATTGAGGATTGAAGGTTGAGTATTGAAGATTGAGGATTGAGAATTGAGCATTGAGGATTGAGGATTGAGTATTGAGAATTGAGGATTGAGGATTGAAGATTGAGTATTGAGCATTGAAGATTGACGATTGGGGATTGAAGATTGAGGATTGACGATGAGGACTGAGGACTGAGGATTGAGGATTGAGAATTGAGGATTGAGGATTGAGGATTGAAGATTGAGGATTGGGTATTGAGGATTGAAGAATGAGGATTGAGGATTGAGGATTGAGGATTGAGGAATGAAGATTGAGGATTGAGGATTGAGGATTGAGGATTGAAGATTGAGTATTGAGGATTGAAGATTGAGGATTGAGGATTGAGGATTGAGGATTGAGGATTGAAGATTGAGGATTGGGGACTGAGTGTTGAGGGTTGAGTGATGAGTATTGATGTTTGTCGATCGAGATTTGAAGATTGCAGATTGAGTATTGAGTATTGAAAGCTGTGAATTGATGATATTCTATTGAGGATTGAGGATTGACAACTGATTGTTGAGGACTGAGTGCTGAAGATTGAGGATTCAGGATTGAGGATTGAGGATTGAGGATTGAAGATTGAGTACTGAGGATTGAAGATTGAGGGTTGAGGATTGGGGATTGAAGATTGAGGATTTGGGACTGAGGATTGAGGATTGAGGATTGAAGATTGAGGATTGAGGATTGAGGATTGAGGATGGAGGATGTGGGCTGAGGGTTGAGGATTGAGGTTTGTGTATTGAATCCTGAGAATTCAGGATATTCTATTGAGTATTGAGGATGGAAGACTGACGATTGAGGATTGAGGATAGAGGATTGAGGAATGAAGACTGAGGATTGAGGATTGAGGATTGAGGATTGAAGATTGAGTATTGAGGATTGAAGATTGAGGATTGAGGATTGAGGATTGAGGATTGAGGATTGAAGATTGAGGATTGGGGACTGAGTGTTGAGGGTTGAGTGATGAGTATTGATGTTTGTCGATCGAGATTTGAAGATTGCAGATTGAGTATTGAGTATTGAAAGCTGTGAATTGATGATATTCTATTGAGGATTGAGGATTGACAACTGATTGTTGAGGACTGAGTCCTGAAGATTGAGGATTCAGGATTGAGGATTGAGGATTGAGGATTGAACATTGAGTACTGAGGATTGAAGATTGAGGGTTGAGGATTGAGGATTGAATATTGAGGATTTGGGACTGAGGATTGAGGATTGAGGATCGAGGATTGAAGATTGAGGATTGAGGATTGAGTATTGAGGATTGAGGAATAAAGATTGAGGATTGGGGATTGAGGATTGAAGACTGAGGATTCTGGATAGAAGATTCAGAATTGAGCTTTGAGGACTGAGGACTGAGGATTGAAGATTGAGTATTGAGGATTGAGGATTGAGGAATGAAGATTGAGAATTGAGGATTGAGTATTGAGGATTGAAGATTGAGTATTGAGGATTGAAGATTGAGGGTTGAGGATTGAGGATTGAAGATTGAGGATTGAAGATTGAGGATTCAGGATTGAGGATTCAGAATTGAGGTTTGAGGACTGAGGATTTAGGATTGAAGGTTGAGTATTGAAGATTGAGGATTGAGGATTGAAGATTGAGGATTGAGGATTGAGGATGAGGGCTGAGGGTTGAGGATTCAGGTATGAGGTCTGAGGACTGAGGATTGAGGATTGAGAATTGAGGATTGAGGATTGAAGATTGAGTATTGAGGGTTGAAGATTGAGGATTGAGGATTGAGGATTGAGGATTGAGGATTGAGCATTGAGGATTGAGGATTGAGGATTGAGAATTGAGGATTGAGGATTGAAGATTGAGTATTGAGCATTGAAGACTGACGATTGGGGATTGAAGGTTGAGGATTGACGATGAGGACTGAGGACTGGGGATTGAGGATTGAGAATTGAGGATTGAGGATTGAGGATTGAAGATTGAGGATTGGGTATTGAGGATTGAAGAATGAGGATTGAGGATTGAGGATTGAGGATTGAGGAATGAAGATTGAGGATTGAGGATTGAGGATTGAGGATTGAAGATTGAGTATTGAGGATTGAAGATTGAGGATTGAGGATTGAGGATTGAGGATTGAAGATTGACGATTGGGGATTGAAGATTGAGGATTGACGATGAGGACTGAGGACTGAGGATTGAGGATTGAGAATTGAGGATTGAGGATTGAGGATTGAAGATTGAGGATTGGGTATTGAGGATTGAAGAATGAGGATTGAGGATTGAGGATTGAGGATTGAGGAATGAAGATTGAGGATTGAGGATTGAGGATTGAGGATTGAAGATTGAGTATTGAGGATTGAAGATTGAGGATTGAGGATTGAGGATTAAGGATTGAGGATTGAAGATTGAGGATTGGGGACTGAGTGTTGAGTGTTGAGTGATGAGTATTGATGTTTGTCGATCGAGATTTGAAGATTGCAGATTGAGTATTGAGTATTGAAAACTGTGAATTGAGGATATTCTATTGAGGATTGGGGATTGACGACTGACTGTTGAGGTCTGAGGTCCGAAGATTGAGTATTGAGGATTGAAGATTGAGGATTGAGGATTGAGGATTGAGGATTGAGGATGAGGGCTGAGGGTTGAGGATTGAGGTTTGAGGACTGAGGACTGAGGATTGAGGATTGAGAATTCAGGATTGATTTTTGAGGACTGAGGATTGAGGATTGAAGATTGAGTACTGAGGATTGAAGATTGAGGATTGAGGATTGAGGATTGAGGATGAGGGCTGAGGGTTGAGGATTCAGGTTTGAGGACTGAGGACTGAGGATTGAGGATTAAGAATTCAGGATTGAGGTTTGAGGACTGAGGACTGAGTATTGAGGATTGAGAATTCAGGATTGAGGTTTGAGGGCTGAGGATTGAGGATTTAGGATTGAGGATTGAGCATTGAGGATTGAGGATTGAAGATTGAGGATTGGGTATTGCGGATTGAACATTGACGGTTGAGGATTGAGGATTGAGGATTGAGGATTGAGAATTGAAGGTTGAATATTGTTGACTGAAGGTTGAGGATTGAGGATTGAGGGTTGTGGATTGAGGACCAGGACTGAGGGTTGAGTATTGATGTTTGAGGTCTGAGGATTGAGGATTGAGGGTTGAGAATTGAGGATTGAGGATTGAGGATTGAAGATTGGTGATTGGGTATTGAGGATTGAAGAATGAGGATTGAGGATTGAGGATTGAGGATTGAGGATTGAGGATTGAAGATTGAGTATTGAGGATTGAAGATTGAGTGTTGAGGATTGAGGATTGAAGATTGAGGATTTGGGACTGAGGATTGAGGATTGAGGATCGAGGATTGAAGATTGAGTGTTGAGGATTGAGTATTGAGGATTGAGGAATAAAGATTGAGGATTGGGGATTGAGGATTGAAGATTGAGAATTGGGGATTGAGGATTGAAGATTGAGGATTCAGGATTGAGGATTCAGAATTGAGGTTTGAGGACTGAGGATTGAGGATTGAAGGTTGTGGATTGAAGATTGAGGATTCAGGATTGAGGATTCAGAATTGAGGTTTGAGGACTGAGGATTGAGGATTGAAGGTTGAGTATTGAAGATTGAGGATTGAGGATTGAAGATAGAGGATTGAGGATTGAGGATGAGGGCTGAGGGTTGAGGTTTGAGGTTTGAGGTCTGAGGACTGAGGAGTGAGGATTGAGAATTGAGAATTGAGGATTGAGGATTGAAGATTGAGTATTGAGGGTTGAAGATTGAGGATTGAGGATTGAGGATTGAGAATTGAGCATTGAGGATTGAGGATTGAGTATTGAGAATTGAGGATTGAGGATTGAAGATTGAGTATTGAGCATTGAAGATTGACGATTGGGGATTGAAGATTGAGGATTGACGATGAGGACTGAGGACTGAGGATTGAGGATTGAGAATTGAGGATTGAGGATTGAGGATTGAAGATTGAGGATTGGGTATTGAGGATTGAGGAATGAGGATTGAGGATTGAGGATTGAGGATTGAGGAATGAAGATTGAGGATTGAGGATTGAGGATTGAGGATTGAAGATTGAGTATTGAGGATTGAAGATTGAGGATTGAGGATTGAGGATTGAGGATTGAGGATTGAAGATTGAGGATTGGGGACTGAGTGTTGAGGGTTGAGTGATGAGTATTGATGTTTGTCGATCGAGATTTGAAGATTGCAGATTGAGTATTGAGTATTGAAAGCTGTGAATTGATGATATTCTATTGAGGATTGAGGATTGACAACTGATTGTTGAGGACTGAGTGCTGAAGATTGAGGATTCAGGATTGAGGATTGAGGATTGAGGATTGAAGATTGAGTACTGAGGATTGAAGATTGAGGGTTGAGGATTGAGGATTGAAGATTGAGGATTTGGGACTGAGGATTGAGGATTGAGGATCGAGGATTGAAGATTGAGGATTGAGGATTGAGTATTGAGGATTGAGGAATAAAGATTGAGGATTGGGGATTGAGGATTGAAGACTGAGGATTCTGGATAGAAGATTCAGAATTGAGGTTTGAGGACTGAGGAGTGAGGATTGAAGATTGAGTATTGAGGATTGAGGATTGAGGAATGAAGATTGAGGATTGAGGATTGAGTATTGAGGATTGAAGATTGAGTATTGAGGATTGAAGATTGAGGGTTGAGGATTGAGGATTGAAGATTGAGGATTGAAGATTGAGGATTCAGGATTGAGGATTCAGAATTGAGGTTTGAGGACTGAGGATTGAGGATTGAAGGTTGAGTATTGAAGATTGAGGATTGAGGATTGAAGATTGAGGATTGAGGATTGAGGATGAGGGCTGAGGGTTGAGGATTCAGGTTTGAGGTCTGAGGACTGAGGATTGAGGATTGAGAATTGAGAATTGAGGGTTGAGGATTGAGGATTGAGGATTGAGGATTGAGGAATGAAGATTGAGGATTGAGGATTGAGGATTGAGGATTGAAGATTGGGTATTGAGGATTGAAGAATGAGGATTGAGGATTGAGGATTGAGGATTGAGGAATGAAGATTGAGGATTGAGGATTGAGGATTGAGGATTGAAGATTGAGTATTGAGGATTGAAGATTGAGGATTGAGGATTGAGGATTGAGGATTGAGGATTGAAGATTGAGGATTGGGGACTGAGTGTTGAGGGTTGAGTGAAGAGTATTGATGTTTGTCGATCGAGATTTGAAGATTGCAGATTGAGTATTGAGTATTGAAAACTGTGAATTGAGGATATTCTATTGAGGATAGGGGATTGACGACTGACTGTTGAGGTCTGAGGTCCGAAGATTGAGTATTGAGGATTGAAGATTGAGGATTGAGGATTGAGGATTGAGGATTGAGGATGAGGGCTGAGGGTTGAGGATTGAGGTTTGAGGACTGAGGACTGAGGATTGAGGATTGAGAATTCAGGATTGATTTTTGAGGACTGAGGATTGAGGATTGAAGATTGAGTACTGAGGATTGAAGATTGAGGATTGAGGATTGAGAATTGAGGATGAGGGCTGAGGGTTGAGGATTCAGGTTTGAGGACTGAGGACTGAGGATTGAGGATTAAGAATTCAGGATTGAGGTTTGAGGACTGAGGACTGAGGATTGAGGATTGAGAATTCAGGATTGAGGTTTGAGGGCTGAGGATTGAGGATTTAGGATTGAGGATTGAGCATTGAGGATTGAGGATTGAAGATTGAGGATTGGGTATTGCGGATTGAACATTGACGGTTGAGGATTGAGGATTGAGGACTGAGGATTGAGAATTGAAGGTTGAATATTGATGACTGAAGGTTGAGGATTGAGGATTGAGGGTTGTGGATTGAGGACCAGGACTGAGGGTTGAGTATTGATGTTTGAGGTCTGAGGATTGAGGATTGAGGATTGAGAATTGAGGATTGAGGATTGAGGATTGAAGATTGGTGATTGGGTATTGAGGATTGAAGAATGAGGATTGAGGATTGAGGATTGAGGATTGAGGATTGAAGATTGAGTATTGAGGATTGAGGATTGAGTGTTGAGGATTGAGGATTGAAGATTGAGGATTTGGGACTGAGGATTGAGGATTGAGGATCGAGGATTGAAGATTGAGTGTTGAGGATTGAGTATTGAGGATTGAGGAATAAAGATTGAGGATTGGGGATTGAGGATTGAAGATTGAGAATTGGGGATTGAGGATTGAAGATTGAGGATTCAGGATTGAGGATTCAGAATTGAGGTTTGAGGACTGAGGATTGAGGATTGAAGGTTGAGTATTGAAGATTGAGGATTGAGGATTGAAGATTGAGGATTGAGGATTGAGGATGAGGGCTGAGGGTTGAGAATTGAGGATTGAGGATTGAGGATTGAAGATTGGTGATTGGGTATTGAGGATTGAAGAATGAGGTTTGAGGATTGAGGATTGAGGATTCAGGATTGAAGATTGAGTATTCAGGATTGGAGATTGACGATTGAGGATTGAGGATTGAGGATCGAGGATCGTGGACTGAGGATTGAAAATTGAGTGTTGAGGATTGAAGATTGAGGATTGGGGAATGAGTGTTGAGGATTGAGGATTGAGGATTGAGGATTGAGGATGAGGGCTGAGGATTGAGGATTGAGAATTCAGGATTGATTGTTGAGGACTGAGGATTGAGGATTGAAGATTGAGTACTGAGGATTGAAGATTGAGGATTGAGGATTGAGGATTGAGGATGAGGGCTGAGGGTTGAGGATTCAGGTTTGAGGACTGAGGACTGAGGATTGAGGATTAAGAATTCAGGATTGAGGTTTGAGGACTGAGGACTGAGGATTGAGGATTGAGAATTCAGGATTGAGGTTTGAGGACTGAGGATTGAGGATTGAAGATTGAGTACTGAGGATTGAAGATTGAGGATTGACGATTGAGGATTGAGGATGAGGGCTGAGGGTTGGGGATTGAGGTTTGAGGACTGAGGACTGAGGATTGAGGATTGAGAATTGAGGATTGAGGGTTGAGGATTGAAGATTTACGATTGGGTATTGAGGATTGAAGAATAAGGATTGAGGATTGAGGATTGAGGATTGAGTATTGAGGATTGAATATTGAGTATTGAGGATTGAAGACTGACGATTGAGGATTGAGGATTGAGGATTGAGTATTGAGGACTGAGGATTGAGGATTGAGGATTGAGGATTGAACATTGAGGATTGGGTATCCCGGATTGAACATTGAGGATTGAGGATTGAGAAATGAGTATTGAGGATTGAGGACTGAATATTGTATATTGATGATTGAAGGTTGAGGATTGAGGATTGAGGGTTGTGGATTGAGGACGAGGACTGAGGGTTGAGTATTGATGTTTGTGGTCTGAGGATCGAGGATTGAGGATTGAGAATTGAGGATTGAGGATTGAGGATTGAAGATTGAGGATTTGGTATTGAGGATTGAAGAATGAGGATTGAGTGTTGAGGATTGAGGATTGAGGATTGAAGATCGAGTATTGAGAATTGAGGATTGTGGATTGAGGATTGAGGATTGAGGATTGAGTATTGAGGATTGAGGAATAAAGATTGAGGATTGGGGATTGAGGATTGAAGACTGAGGATTCTGGATAGAAGATTCAGAATTGAGGTTTGAGGACTGAGGACTGAGGATTGAAGATTGAGTATTGAGGATTGAGGATTGAGGAATGAAGATTGAGGATTGAGGATTGAGAATTGAAGGTTGAATATTGATGACTGAAGGTTGAGGATTGAGGATTGAGGGTTGTGGATTGAGGACCAGGACTGAGGGTTGAGTATTGATGTTTGAGGTCTGAGGATTGAGGATTGAGGATTGAGAATTGAGGATTGAGGATTGAGGATTCAAGATTGGTGATTGGGTATTGAGGATTGAAGAATGAGGATTGAGGATTGAGGATTGAGGATTGAGGATTGAAGATTGAGTATTGAGGATTGAAGATTGAGTGTTGAGGTTTGAGGATTGAAGATTGAGGATTTGGGACTGAGGATTGAGGATTGAGGATCGAGGATTGAAGATTGAGTGTTGAGGATTGAGTATTGAGGATTGAGGAATAAAGATTGAGGATTGGGGATTGAGGATCGAAGATTGAGAATTGGGGATTGAGGATTGAAGATTGAGGATTCAGGATTGAGGATTCAGAATTGAGGTTTGAGGACTGAGGATTGAGGATTGAATGTTGTGGATTGACGATTGAGGATTCAGGATTGAGGATTCAGAATTGAGGTTTGAGGACTGAGGATTGAGGATTGAAGGTTGAGTATTGAAGATTGAGGATTGAGGATTGAAGATTGAGGATTGAGGATTGAGGATGAGGGCTGAGGGTTGAGGTTTGAGGTTTGAGGTCTGAGGACTGAGGAGTGAGGATTGAGAATTGAGAATTGAGGATTGAGGATTGAAGATTGGGTATTGAGGGTTGAAGATTGAGGATTGAGGATTGAGGATTGAGAATTGAGCATTGAGGATTGAGGATTGAGTATTGAGAATTGAGGATTGAGGATTGAAGATTGAGTATTGAGCATTGAAGATTGACGATTGGGGATTGAAGATTGAGGATTGACGATGAGGACTGAGGACTGAGGATTGAGGATTGAGAATTGAGGATTGAGGATTGAGGATTGAAGATTGAGGATTGGGGATTCAGGATTGAAGATTGAGGATTCAGGATTGAGTATTGAGGATTGAGGAATAAAGATTGAGGATTGGGGATTGAGGATTGAAGATTGAGAATTGGGGATTGAGGATTGCAGATTGAGGATTCAGGATTGAGGATTCAGAATTGAGGTTTGAGGGCTGAGGATTGAGGATTGAAGGTTGAGTATTGTAGATTGAGGATTGAGGATTGAAGATTGAGGATTGAGGATTGAGGATGAGGGCTGAGGGTTGAGAATTGAGGATTGAGGATTGAGGATTGAAGATTGGTGATTGGGTATTGAGGATTGAAGAATGAGGATTGAGGATTGAGGATTGAGGATTCAGGATTGAAGATTGAGTATTCAGGATTGGAGATTGACGATTGAGGATTGAGGATTGAGGATCGAGGATCGAGGACTGAGGATTGAAAATTGAGTGTTGAGGATTGAAGATTGAGGATTGGGGAATGAGTGTTGAGGATTGAGGATTGAAGATTGAGAATTGGGGACTGAGTGTTGAGAGTTGAGTGATGAGAATTGATGTTTGTCGATAGAGGTTTGAACATTGCAGATTGAGTATTGAGTATTGAAAATTGTGAATTGAGGATATTCTATTGAGGATTGGGGATTGACGACTGACTGTTGAGGTCTGAGGTCCGAAGATTGAGTATTGAGGATTGAAGATTGAGGATTGAGGATTGAGAATTCAGGATTGAGGTTTGAGGACTGAGGATTGAGGATTGAGGATTGAGTATTGAGGATTGAAGACTAACGATTGAGGATTGAGGATTGAGGATTGAGTATTGAGGATTGAGGATTGAGGATTGAGGATTGAGGATTGAACATTGAGGATTGGGTATCCCGGATTGAACATTGAGGATTGAGGATTGAGAAATGAGTATTGAGGATTGAGGACTGAATATTGTATATTGATGATTGAAGGTTGAGGATTGAGGATTGAGGGTTGTGGATTGAGGACGAGGACTGAGGGTTGAGTATTGATGTTTGTGGTCTGAGGATCGAGGATTGAGGATTGAGAATTGAGGATTGAGGATTGAGGATTGAAGATTGAGGATTTGGTATTGAGGATTGAAGAATGAGGATTGAGTGTTGAGGATTGAGGATTGAGGATTGAAGATTGAGTATTGAGGATTGAGGATTGTGGATTGAGGATTGAGGATTGAGGATTGAGGATTGAGTATTGAGGATTGAGGACTGAAGATTGTATATGGATGATTGAGGATTGAGGATTGAGGATTGAGGATTGAAGATTGAGTATTGAGGATTGAAGATTGAGGATTGAGGATTGAGGATTGTGGATTAAAGATTGAGGTTTGAGGATTGAGGATTGAGTATTGAGGATTGAGGATTGAGGATTGAAGATTGAAAATTGATGATTGAAGATTGAGGGTTGAGGATTGAGGGTTGTGGATTGAGGACGAGGACTGAGGGTTGAATATTGATGTTTGAGGTCTGAGGATTGAGGATTGAGGATTGAGAATTGAGGATGAGGATTGAGGATTGAAGATTGAGGATTGCGTATTGAGGATTGAAGAGTGAGGATTGAGGATTGAGGATTGAGGATTGAATACTGCAGATTGAGTTTTGAGGATTGAAGATTGAGGATTCAGGTTTGAGGATTGAGGATTGAGGACTGAGGATTGAGGATTCAAGATTGAGTATTGAGGATTGAAGACTAACGATTGAGGATTGTGGATTGAGGATTGAGGTTTGAGGATTGAAGATTGAGTATTGAGGATTGAAAATTGAGGATTGAGGATTGAGGATTGAGGATTGAGGATTGAGGATTGAGGATTGAGGATTGAAGATTCAGTATTGAGTGTTGAAGGTTGAGAATTGAGGATTGAGGATTGAACGTTGAGGACTGAGTGTTGAGGGTTGAGTGATGAGAATTGATGTTTGTGGATAGAGATTTGAAGATTGCAGATTGAGTATTGAGTATTGAAAACTGTGAAATGAGGATATTCTATTGAGGATTGAGGGTTGACATCGGATTGTTGAGGACTGAGGGCTGAAGATTGAGGATTCAGGATTGAGGATACAGAATTGAGGTTTGAGGACTGAGGATTGAGGATTGAAGATTGAGTATTGAGGATTGAAGATTGAGGATTGAGGATTGAGAATTGAGGATTGAGGATGAGGGCTGAGGGTTCAGGATTGTGGTTAGAGGACTGAGGACTGAGGATTGAGGATTGAGAATTGAGGATTGAGTGTTGAGGATTGAAGATTGTGGATTGGGTATTGAGGATTGAAGAATGAGGATTGAGGATTGAGGATTGAGGATTGAGGTTTGAAGATTGAGTATTTAGGATTGAAGATTGAGGATTGAGGATTGAGCATTGAAGATTGAGGATTTGGGACTGAGGATTGAAGATTGAGGATTGATGATTGAGGATTGAAGATTGAGGATTGGGTATTGAGGATTGAAGAATGAGGATTGAGGATTGAGGATTGAGGATTGAGGATTGAGGATTGAAGATTGAGTATTGAGGATTGAATGTTGACGGTTGAGGACTGAAGATTGAGGATTGAGGATTGAAGATTGGGTATTGAGGATTGAAGATTGATGATTGGGGATTGAGGATTGAGGATTGGGGATTGAAGATTGAGGATTGAAGATTGAGTATTGAGGATTGAAGATTGAGGATTGAGGATTGCGGATTGAGGATTGAGGAATGAAGATTCAGGATTGGGAACTGAGTGTTGAGGGTTGAGTGATGAGAATTGATGTTTGTGGATAGAGACTTGAAGATTGCAGGTTGAGTATTGAGTATTGAAAACTGTGAATTGATGATATTCTATTGAGGATTGAGGATTGACGTCTGATCGTTGAGGTCTGATGTCTGAAGATTGATGATTCAGGATTGAGGATTCAGGATTGAGGTTTGAGGACTGAGGATTGAGGATTGAGGATTGAGGCTTGAGGATTGAATATTGAGTATTGCGGATTGAAGACTGACGATTGAGGATTGAGGATTGAGGATTGAGTATTGAGGATTGAGGATTGAGGATTGAGGATTGAGGATTGAACATTGAGGATTGGGTATCCCGGATTGAACATTGAGGATTGAGGATTGAGAAATGAGTATTGAGGATTGAGGACTGAATATTGTATATTGATGATTGAAGGTTGAGGATTGAGGATTGAGGGTTGTGGATTGAGGACGAGGACTGAGGGTTGAGTATTGATGTTTGTGGTCTGAGGATCGAGGATTGAGGATTGAGAATTGAGGATTGAGGATTGAGGATTGAAGATAGAGGATTTGGTATTGAGGATTGAAGATTGAGTATTGAGGATTGAGGATTGTGGATTGAGGATTGAGGATTGAGGATTGAGGATTGAGTATTGAGGATTGAGGACTGAAGATTGTATATGGATGATTGAGGATTGAGGATTGAGGATTGAGGTTTGAGGACTGAGGACTGAGGATTGAGGATTGAGAATTGAGGATTGAGAATTGAGGATTGAGGATTGAATATTGGGGACTGAGTGTTGAGGGTTGAGTGATGAGAATTGATATTTGTGGATAGAGGTTTGAAGATTGCAGTTTGAGTATGGAGTATTGAAAGCTGTGAATTGATTATATTCTATTGAGGATTGAGGATTGACAACTGATTGTTGAGTACTGAGGGCTGAAGATTGAGGATTCAGGATTGAGGATTCAGGATTGAGGTTTGAGGGCTGAGGATTGAGGATTTAGGATTGAGGATTGAGCATTGAGGATTGAGGATTGAAGATTGAGGATTGGGTATTGCGGATTGAACATTGACGGTTGAGGATTGAGGATTGAGGATTGAGGATTGAGAATTGAATGTTGAATATTGATGACTGAAGGTTGAGGATTGAGGATTGGGGGTTGTGGATTGAGGACGAGGACTGAGGGTTGAGTATTGATGTTTGTGGTCTGAGGATCGAGGATTGAGGATTGAGAATTGAGGATTGAGGATTGAGGATTGAAGATTGAGGATTTGGTATTGAGGATTGAACAATGAGGATTGAGTGTTGAGGATTGAGGATTGAGGAATGAAGATTGAGGGTTGAGGATTGAGGATTGAGGATTGAAGATTGAGTATTGAGGATTGAAGATTGAGGATTGAGGATTGAGGATTGACGATTGAGGATTGAAGATTGAGGATTGGGGACTGAGTGTTGAGGGTTGAGTGATGAGTATTGATGTTTGTCGATAGAGATTTGAAGATTGGAGATTGAGTATTGAGTATTGAAAGCTGTGAATTGATGATGTTCTATTGAGGATTGAGGATTGACAACTGATTGTTGAGGACTGAGTACTGATGATTGAGGATTCAGGATTGAGGATTGAGGATTGAGGATTGAAGATTGAGTACTGAGGATTGAAGATTGAGGATTGAGGATTGAGGATTGAAGATTGAGGATTTGGTACTGAGGATTGAGGATTGAGGATCGAGGATTGAAGATTGAGGATTGAGGATTGAGTATTGAGGATAGAGGAATAAAGATTGAGGATTGGGGATTGGGGATTGAAGATTGAGTATTCTGGATAGAAGGTTCAGAATTGAGGTTTGAGGACTGAGGACTGAGGATTGAAGATTGAGTATTGAGGATTGAGGATTGAGGATTGAAGATTGAGGATTGAGGATTGAGGATGAGGGCTGAGGGTTGAGGATTGAGGTTTGAGGACTGAGGACTGAGGATTGAGGATTGAGGATTGAGAATTGAGGATTGAGGATTGAGGATTGAAGATTGAGGATTGGGTATTGATGATTGAAGAATGAGGATTGACGATTGAGGATTGAGGATTGAGGATTGAAGATTGAGTATTGAGGATTGAAGACTGACGATTGAGGATTGAGGGTTGAGGATTGAGGATTGAGGATTGAGGATTGAGGATTGGGGATTGAGAATTGAGGATTGAGGATTGAAGATTGAGTATTGAGGATTGAAGATTGAGGATTGAGGATTGAGGATTGAGGATTGAACATTGAGGATTGGGTATCGCGGATTGAACATTTATGATTGAGGATTGAGGATTGAGTATTGAGGATTGAGGACTGAAGATTGTATATTGATGATTGAAGATTGAGGATTGAGGATTGAGGGTTGTGTATTGAGGACGAGGTCTGAGGGCTGCGTATTGAATTTTGAGGTCTGAGGATCGAGGATTGAGAATTGAGAATTGAGGATTGAGGATTGAGGATTGAAGATTGAGGATTGGGTATTGAGGATTGAAGAATGAGGATTGAGGATTGAGGATTGAGGATTGAGGAATGAAGATTGAGGGTTGAGGTTTGAGGATTGAGGATTGAAGATTGAGTATTGAGGATTGAAGATTGAGGATTGAGGATTGAGGATTGACGATTGAGGATTGAAGATTGAGGATTGGGGACTGAGTGTTGAGGGTTGAGTGATGAGTATTGATGTTTGTCGATAGAGATTTGAAGATTGGAGATTGAGTATTGAGTATTGAAAGCTGTGAATTGATGATATTCTATTGAGGATTGAGGATTGACAACTGATTGTTGAGGACTGAGTACCGATGATTGAGGATTCAGGATTGAGGATTGAGGATTGAGGATTGAAGATTGAGTACTGAGGATTGAAGATTGAGGGTTGAGGATTGAGGATTGAAGATTGAGGATTTGGTACTGAGGATTGAGGATTGAGGATCGAGAATTGAAGATTGAGGATTGAGGATTGAGTATTGAGGAGTGAGGAATAAAGATTGAGGATTGGGGATTGAGGATTGAAGATTGAGTATTCTGGATAGAAGATTCAGAATTGAGGTTTGAGGACTGAGGACTGAGGATTGAAGATTGAGTATTGAGGATTGAGGATTGAGGATTGAAGATTGAGGATTGAGGATTGAGGATGAGGGCTGAGGGTTGAGGATTGAGGTTTGAGGACTGAGGACTGAGGACTGAGGACTGAGGATTGAGGATTGAGAATTGAGGATTGAGGATTGAGGATTGAAGATTGAAGATTGGGTATTGAGGATTGACGAATAAGGATTGAGGATTGAGGATTGAGGATTGAGGATTGAAGATTGTGTATTGAGGACTGAGGACTGAGGATTGAGGATTGATAATTGACGATTGAGGATTGAGGATTGAGGATCGAGAATTGAGGATTGAGGATTGAGGATTGAAGATTGAGGATTGGTAATTGAGGATTGAAGATTGAGGATTGAGGATTGAGTATTGAGGATTGAGGATTGAAGATTAGGTATTGAGGATTGAAGACTGACGATTGAGGATTGAGGATTGAGGATTGAGTATTGAGGATTGAGGATTGAAGTTTGTGTATTGAGGATTGAAGGTTGAGGATTGAGGATTGATGATTGAGGATTGAGGATGAGAGCTGAGGGTTGAGGATTGAGGTTTGAGGACTGAGGACTGAGGATTGAGGATTGAAGATTGAGAATTGGGTATTGAGGATTGAAGAATGAGGATTGAGGTTTGAGGATTGAGGATTGAGGAATGATGATTGAGTATTGAGGATTGAAGACTGACGATTGAGGATTGAGGATTGAGAATTGAGGATTGAGGATTGAGGATTGAAGATTGAGGATTTGGTATTGAGGATTGAAGAATGAGGATTGAGTGTTGAGGATTGAGGATTGAGGATTGAAGATTGAGTATTGAGGATTGAGGATTGTGGATTGAGGATTGAGGATTGAGGATTGAGGATTGAGTATTGAGGATTGAGGACTGAAGATTGTATATGGATGATTGAGGATTGAGGATTGAGGATTGAGGATTGAAGATTGAGTATTGAGGATTGAAGATTGAGGATTGAGGATTGAGGATTGTGGATTAAAGATTGAGGTTTGAGGATTGAGGATTGAGTATTGAGGATTGAGGATTGAGGATTGAAGATTGAAAATTGATGATTGAAGATTGAGGGTTGAGGATTGAGGGTTGTGGATTGAGGACGAGGACTGAGGGTTGAATATTGATGTTTGAGGTCTGAGGATTGAGGATTGAGGATTGAGAATTGAGGATGAGGATTGAGGATTGAAGATTGAGGATTGCGTATTGAGGATTGAAGAGTGAGGATTGAGGATTGAGGATTGAGGATTGAATACTGCAGATTGAGTTTTGAGGATTGAAGATTGAGGATTCAGGTTTGAGGATTGAGGATTGAGGACTGAGGATTGAGGATTCAAGATTGAGTATTGAGGATTGAAGACTAACGATTGAGGATTGTGGATTGAGGATTGAGGTTTGAGGATTGAAGATTGAGTATTGAGGATTGAAAATTGAGGATTGAGGATTGAGGATTGAGGATTGAGGATTGAGGATTGAGGATTGAGGATTGAAGATTCAGTATTGAGTGTTGAAGGTTGAGAATTGAGGATTGAGGATTGAACGTTGAGGACTGAGTGTTGAGGGTTGAGTGATGAGAATTGATGTTTGTGGATAGAGATTTGAAGATTGCAGATTGAGTATTGAGTATTGAAAACTGTGAAATGAGGATATTCTATTGAGGATTGAGGGTTGACATCGGATTGTTGAGGACTGAGGGCTGAAGATTGAGGATTCAGGATTGAGGATACAGAATTGAGGTTTGAGGACTGAGGATTGAGGATTGAAGATTGAGTATTGAGGATTGAAGATTGAGGATTGAGGATTGAGAATTGAGGATTGAGGATGAGGGCTGAGGGTTCAGGATTGTGGTTAGAGGACTGAGGACTGAGGATTGAGGATTGAGAATTGAGGATTGAGTGTTGAGGATTGAAGATTGTGGATTGGGTATTGAGGATTGAAGAATGAGGATTGAGGATTGAGGATTGAGGATTGAGGTTTGAAGATTGAGTATTTAGGATTGAAGATTGAGGATTGAGGATTGAGCATTGAAGATTGAGGATTTGGGACTGAGGATTGAAGATTGAGGATTGATGATTGAGGATTGAAGATTGAGGATTGGGTATTGAGGATTGAAGAATGAGGATTGAGGATTGAGGATTGAGGATTGAGGATTGAGGATTGAAGATTGAGTATTGAGGATTGAATGTTGACGGTTGAGGACTGAAGATTGAGGATTGAGGATTGAAGATTGGGTATTGAGGATTGAAGATTGATGATTGGGGATTGAGGATTGAGGATTGAGGATTGAAGATTGAGGATTGAAGATTGAGTATTGAGGATTGAAGATTGAGGATTGAGGATTGCGGATTGAGGATTGAGGAATGAAGATTCAGGATTGGGAACTGAGTGTTGAGGGTTGAGTGATGAGAATTGATGTTTGTGGATAGAGACTTGAAGATTGCAGGTTGAGTATTGAGTATTGAAAACTGTGAATTGATGATATTCTATTGAGGATTGAGGATTGACGTCTGATCGTTGAGGTCTGATGTCTGAAGATTGATGATTCAGGATTGAGGATTCAGGATTGAGGTTTGAGGACTGAGGATTGAGGATTGAGGATTGAGGCTTGAGGATTGAATATTGAGTATTGCGGATTGAAGACTGACGATTGAGGATTGAGGATTGAGGATTGAGTATTGAGGATTGAGGATTGAGGATTGAGGATTGAGGATTGAACATTGAGGATTGGGTATCCCGGATTGAACATTGAGGATTGAGGATTGAGAAATGAGTATTGAGGATTGAGGACTGAATATTGTATATTGATGATTGAAGGTTGAGGATTGAGGATTGAGGGTTGTGGATTGAGGACGAGGACTGAGGGTTGAGTATTGATGTTTGTGGTCTGAGGATCGAGGATTGAGGATTGAGAATTGAGGATTGAGGATTGAGGATTGAAGATAGAGGATTTGGTATTGAGGATTGAAGATTGAGTATTGAGGATTGAGGATTGTGGATTGAGGATTGAGGATTGAGGATTGAGGATTGAGTATTGAGGATTGAGGACTGAAGATTGTATATGGATGATTGAGGATTGAGGATTGAGGATTGAGGTTTGAGGACTGAGGACTGAGGATTGAGGATTGAGAATTGAGGATTGAGAATTGAGGATTGAGGATTGAATATTGGGGACTGAGTGTTGAGGGTTGAGTGATGAGAATTGATATTTGTGGATAGAGGTTTGAAGATTGCAGTTTGAGTATGGAGTATTGAAAGCTGTGAATTGATTATATTCTATTGAGGATTGAGGATTGACAACTGATTGTTGAGTACTGAGGGCTGAAGATTGAGGATTCAGGATTGAGGATTCAGGATTGAGGTTTGAGGGCTGAGGATTGAGGATTTAGGATTGAGGATTGAGCATTGAGGATTGAGGATTGAAGATTGAGGATTGGGTATTGCGGATTGAACATTGACGGTTGAGGATTGAGGATTGAGGATTGAGGATTGAGATTTGAATGTTGAATATTGATGACTGAAGGTTGAGGATTGAGGATTGGGGGTTGTGGATTGAGGACGAGGACTGAGGGTTGAGTATTGATGTTTGTGGTCTGAGGATCGAGGATTGAGGATTGAGAATTGAGGATTGAGGATTGAGGATTGAAGATTGAGGATTTGGTATTGAGGATTGAACAATGAGGATTGAGTGTTGAGGATTGAGGATTGAGGAATGAAGATTGAGGGTTGAGGATTGAGGATTGAGGATTGAAGATTGAGTATTGAGGATTGAAGATTGAGGATTGAGGATTGAGGATTGACGATTGAGGATTGAAGATTGAGGATTGGGGACTGAGTGTTGAGGGTTGAGTGATGAGAATTGATGTTTGTCGATAGAGATTTGAAGATTGGAGATTGAGTATTGAGTATTGAAAGCTGTGAATTGATGATGTTCTATTGAGGATTGAGGATTGACAACTGATTGTTGAGGACTGAGTACTGATGATTGAGGATTCAGGATTGAGGATTGAGGATTGAGGATTGAAGATTGAGTACTGAGGATTGAAGATTGAGGGTTGAGGATTGAGGATTGAAGATTGAGGATTTGGTACTGAGGATTGAGGATTGAGGATCGAGGATTGAAGATTGAGGATTGAGGATTGAGTATTGAGGATAGAGGAATAAAGATTGAGGATTGGGGATTGGGGATTGAAGATTGAGTATTCTGGATAGAAGGTTCAGAATTGAGGTTTGAGGACTGAGGACTGAGGATTGAAGATTGAGTATTGAGGATTGAGGATTGAGGATTGAAGATTGAGGATTGAGGATTGAGGATGAGGGCTGAGGGTTGAGGATTGAGGTTTGAGGACTGAGGACTGAGGATTGAGGATTGAGGATTGAGAATTGAGGATTGAGGATTGAGGATTGAAGATTGAGGATTGGGTATTGATGATTGAAGAATGAGGATTGACGATTGAGGATTGAGGATTGAGGATTGAAGATTGAGTATTGAGGATTGAAGACTGACGATTGAGGATTGAGGGTTGAGGATTGAGGATTGAGGATTGAGGATTGAGGATTGGGGATTGAGAATTGAGGATTGAGGATTGAAGATTGAGTATTGAGGATTGAAGATTGAGGATTGAGGATTGAGGATTGAGGATTGAGCATTGAGGATTGGGTATCGCGGATTGAACATTTATGATTGAGGATTGAGGATTGAGTATTGAGGATTGAGGACTGAAGATTGTATATTGATGATTGAAGATTGAGGATTGAGGATTGAGGGTTGTGTATTGAGGACGAGGTCTGAGGGCTGCGTATTGAATTTTGAGGTCTGAGGATCGAGGATTGAGAATTGAGAATTGAGGATTGAGGATTGAGGATTGAAGATTGAGGATTGGGTATTGAGGATTGAAGAATGAGGATTGAGGATTGAGGATTGAGGATTGAGGAATGAAGATTGAGGGTTGAGGTTTGAGGATTGAGGATTGAAGATTGAGTATTGAGGATTGAAGATTGAGGATTGAGGATTGAGGATTGACGATTGAGGATTGAAGATTGAGGATTGGGGACTGAGTGTTGAGGGTTGAGTGATGAGTATTGATGTTTGTCGATAGAGATTTGAAGATTGGAGATTGAGTATTGAGTATTGAAATCTGTGAATTGATGATATTCTATTGAGGATTGAGGATTGACAACTGATTGTTGAGGACTGAGTACCGATGATTGAGGATTCAGGATTGAGGATTGAGGATTGAGGATTGAAGATTGAGTACTGAGGATTGAAGATTGAGGGTTGAGGATTGAGGATTGAAGATTGAGGATTTGGTACTGAGGATTGAGGATTGAGGATCGAGAATTGAAGATTGAGGATTGAGGATTGAGTATTGAGGAGTGAGGAATAAAGATTGAGGATTGGGGATTGAGGATTGAAGATTGAGTATTCTGGATAGAAGATTCAGAATTGAGGTTTGAGGACTGAGGACTGAGGATTGAAGATTGAGTATTGAGGATTGAGGATTGAGGATTGAAGATTGAGGATTGAGGATTGAGGATGAGGGCTGAGGGTTGAGGATTGAGGTTTGAGGACTGAGGACTGAGGATTGAGGATTGAAGATTGAGAATTGGGTATTGAGGATTGAAGAATGAGGATTGAGGTTTGAGGATTGAGGATTGAGGAATGATGATTGAGTATTGAGGATTGAAGACTGACGATTGAGGATTGAGGATTGAGGATTGAGGATTGAGGATTGAGGATTGAGGATTGAGAATTGAGGATTGAGGATTGAAGATTGAGTATTGAGCATTGAAGATTGACGAATGAGGATTGAAGATTGAGGATTGACGATGAGGACTGAGGACTGAGGATTGAGGATTGAGAATTGAGGATTGAGGATTGAGGATTGAAGATTGAGGATTGGGTATTGAGGATTGACGAATAAGGATTGAGGATTGAGGATTGAGGATTGAGGATTGAAGATTGTGTATTGAGGACTGAGGACTGAGGATTGAGGATTGATAATTGACGATTGAGGATTGAGGATTGAGGATCGAGAATTGAGGATTGAGGATTGAGGATTGAAGATTGAGGATTGGTAATTGAGGATTGAAGATTGAGGATTGAGGATTGAGTATTGAGGATTGAGGATTGAAGATTAGGTATTGAGGATTGAAGACTGACGATTGAGGATTGAGGATTGAGGATTGAGTATTGAGGATTGAGGATTGAAGTTTGTGTATTGAGGATTGAAGGTTGAGGATTGAGGATTGATGATTGAGGATTGAGGATGAGAGCTGAGGGTTGAGGATTGAGGTTTGAGGACTGAGGACTGAGGATTGTGGATTGAGAATTCAGGATTGTGGATTGAGGATTGAAGACTGAGGATTGGGTATTGAGGATTGAAGAATGAGGATTGAGGATAGAGTATTGAGGATTGAGGATTGAAGATTGAGTATTCAGGATTGGAGATTGACGATTGAGGATTGAGGATTGAGGATCGAGGATTGAGGATTGGGTATCGCGGATTGAATATTGCGGATTGAGGATTCAGGATGAGTATTGAGGATTGAGGACTGAAGATTGTATATTGATGATTGAAGGTTGAGGATTGAGGATTGAGGGTTGTGGATTGAGGACGAGGACTGAGGGTTGAGTATTGATGTTTGAGGTCTGAGGATCGAGGATTGAGGATTGAGAATTGAGGATTGAGGATTGAGGATTGAAGATTGTGGATTTGGTATTGAGGATTGAAGGATGAGGATTGAGGATTGAGAATTGAATGTTGAATATTGATGACTGAAGGTTGAGGATTGAGGATTGGGGGTTGTGGATTGAGGACGAGGACTGAGGGTTGAGTATTGATGTTTGTGGTCTGAGGATCGAGGATTGAGGATTGAGAATTGAGGATTGAGGATTGAGGATTGAAGATTGAGGATTTGGTATTGAGGATTGAACAATGAGGATTGAGTGTTGAGGATTGAGGATTGAGGAATGAAGATTGAGGGTTGAGGATTGAGGATTGAGGATTGAAGATTGAGTATTGAGGATTGAAGATTGAGGATTGAGGATTGAGGATTGACGATTGAGGATTGAAGATTGAGGATTGGGGACTGAGTGTTGAGGGTTGAGTGATGAGTATTGATGTTTGTCGATAGAGATTTGAAGATTGGAGATTGAGTATTGAGTATTGAAAGCTGTGAATTGATGATGTTCTATTGAGGATTGAGGATTGACAACTGATTGTTGAGGACTGAGTACTGATGATTGAGGATTCAGGATTGAGGATTGAGGATTGAGGATTGAAGATTGAGTACTGAGGATTGAAGATTGAGGGTTGAGGATTGAGGATTGAAGATTGAGGATTTGGTACTGAGGATTGAGGATTGAGGATCGAGGATTGAAGATTGAGGATTGAGGATTGAGTATTGAGGATAGAGGAATAAAGATTGAGGATTGGGGATTGGGGATTGAAGATTGAGTATTCTGGATAGAAGGTTCAGAATTGAGGTTTGAGGACTGAGGACTGAGGATTGAAGATTGAGTATTGAGGATTGAGGATTGAGGATTGAAGATTGAGGATTGAGGATTGAGGATGAGGGCTGAGGGTTGAGGATTGAGGTTTGAGGACTGAGGACTGAGGATTGAGGATTGAGGATTGAGAATTGAGGATTGAGGATTGAGGATTGAAGATTGAGGATTGGGTATTGATGATTGAAGAATGAGGATTGACGATTGAGGATTGAGGATTGAGGATTGAAGATTGAGTATTGAGGATTGAAGACTGACGATTGAGGATTGAGGGTTGAGGATTGAGGATTGAGGATTGAGGATTGAGGATTGGGGATTGAGAATTGAGGATTGAGGATTGAAGATTGAGTATTGAGGATTGAAGATTGAAGATTGAGGATTGAGGATTGAGGATTGAACATTGAGGATTGGGTATCGCGGATTGAACATTTATGATTGAGGATTGAGGATTGAGTATTGAGGATTGAGGACTGAAGATTGTATATTGATGATTGAAGATTGAGGATTGAGGATTGAGGGTTGTGTATTGAGGACGAGGTCTGAGGGCTGCGTATTGAATTTTGAGGTCTGAGGATCGAGGATTGAGAATTGAGAATTGAGGATTGAGGATTGAGGATTGAAGATTGAGGATTGGGTATTGAGGATTGAAGAATGAGGATTGAGGATTGAGGATTGAGGATTGAGGAATGAAGATTGAGGGTTGAGGTTTGAGGATTGAGGATTGAAGATTGAGTATTGAGGATTGAAGATTGAGGATTGAGGATTGAGGATTGACGATTGAGGATTGAAGATTGAGGATTGGGGACTGAGTGTTGAGGGTTGAGTGATGAGTATTGATGTTTGTCGATAGAGATTTGAAGATTGGAGATTGAGTATTGAGTATTGAAAGCTGTGAATTGATGATATTCTATTGAGGATTGAGGATTGACAACTGATTGTTGAGGACTGAGTACCGATGATTGAGGATTCAGGATTGAGGATTGAGGATTGAGGATTGAAGATTGAGTACTGAGGATTGAAGATTGAGGGTTGAGGATTGAGGATTGAAGATTGAGGATTTGGTACTGAGGATTGAGGATTGAGGATCGAGAATTGAAGATTGAGGATTGAGGATTGAGTATTGAGGAGTGAGGAATAAAGATTGAGGATTGGGGATTGAGGATTGAAGATTGAGTATTCTGGATAGAAGATTCAGAATTGAGGTTTGAGGACTGAGGACTGAGGATTGAAGATTGAGTATTGAGGATTGAGGATTGAGGATTGAAGATTGAGGATTGAGGATTGAGGATGAGGGCTGAGGGTTGAGGATTGAGGTTTGAGGACTGAGGACTGAGGATTGAGGATTGAAGATTGAGAATTGGGTATTGAGGATTGAAGAATGAGGATTGAGGTTTGAGGATTGAGGATTGAGGAATGATGATTGAGTATTGAGGATTGAAGACTGACGATTGAGGATTGAGGATTGAGGATTGAGGATTGAGGATTGAGGATTGAGGATTGAGAATTGAGGATTGAGGATTGAAGATTGAGTATTGAGCATTGAAGATTGACGAATGAGGATTGAAGATTGAGGATTGACGATGAGGACTGAGGACTGAGGATTGAGGATTGAGAATTGAGGATTGAGGATTGAGGATTGAAGATTGAGGATTGGGTATTGAGGATTGACGAATAAGGATTGAGGATTGAGGATTGAGGATTGAGGATTGAAGATTGTGTATTGAGGACTGAGGACTGAGGATTGAGGATTGATAATTGACGATTGAGGATTGAGGATTGAGGATCGAGAATTGAGGATTGAGGATTGAGGATTGAAGATTGAGGATTGGTAATTGAGGATTGAAGATTGAGGATTGAGGATTGAGTATTGAGGATTGAGGATTGAAGATTAGGTATTGAGGATTGAAGACTGACGATTGAGGATTGAGGATTGAGGATTGAGTATTGAGGATTGAGGATTGAAGTTTGTGTATTGAGGATTGAAGGTTGAGGATTGAGGATTGATGATTGAGGATTGAGGATGAGAGCTGAGGGTTGAGGATTGAGGTTTGAGGACTGAGGACTGAGGATTGTGGATTGAGAATTCAGGATTGTGGATTGAGGATTGAAGACTGAGGATTGGGTATTGAGGATTGAAGAATGAGGATTGAGGATAGAGTATTGAGGATTGAGGATTGAAGATTGAGTATTCAGGATTGGAGATTGACGATTGAGGATTGAGGATTGAGGATCGAGGATTGAGGATTGGGTATCGCGGATTGAATATTGCGGATTGAGGATTCAGGATGAGTATTGAGGATTGAGGACTGAAGATTGTATATTGATGATTGAAGGTTGAGGATTGAGGATTGAGGGTTGTGGATTGAGGACGAGGACTGAGGGTTGAGCATTGATGTTTGAGGTCTGAGGATCGAGGATTGAGGATTGAGAATTGAGGATTGAGGATTGAGGATTGAAGATTGTGGATTTGGTATTGAGGATTGAAGGATGAGGATTGAGGATTGAGGATTGAGGATTGAGGATAGAGGATTGAAGATTGAGCATTGAGGATTGAGGATTGTGGATTGAGGATTGAGGATTGAGGATTGAGGATTGAGTATTGATGATTGAGGACTGAAGATTGTATACTGATGATTGAGGATTGAGGATTGAGGATTGAGGATTGAGGATTGAGTATTGAGGATTGAAGATTGAGGATTGAGGATTGAGGATTGAGGATGGAGGATGAGGGCTGAGGGTTGAGGATTGAGGTTTTTGTATTGAATCCTGAGAATTCAGGATATTCTATTGAGTATTGAGGATGGAAGACTGACGATTGAGGATTGAGGATAGAGGATTGAGGATTGAGGATTGAGGATTGAGGATTGAGGATTCACAATTGAGGATTGAGGAGTGAAGATTGAGTATTGAGGATTTAAGATTGAGGATTGAGGATTGAGGATTGAGGGTTGAGGATTGAGGATGGAAGATTGAGGATTGAGGATTGAAGGTTGAGGATTGAGGATTGAGGATTGAGGATTGAGGATGAGGGCTGAGGGTTGAGGATTGTGGTTTGAGGACTGAGGACTCAGGATTGAGGATTGAGAATTCAGGATTGAGGATTTAGATTGAAGATTGAGGATTGGGTATTGAGGATTGAAGAATGAGGATTGAGGATTGAGTATTGAGGACTGAGGATTGAAGATTGAGTATTCAGGATAGGAGATTGACGATTGAGGATTGAGGATTGAGGATCGAGGATTGAGGACTGAAGATTGTATATTGATGATTGAAGGTTGAGGATTGAGGATTGAGGGTTGTGGATTGAGGACGAGGACTGAGGGTTGAGTATTGATGTTTGAGGTCTGAGGATCGAGGATTGAGGATTGAGAATTGAGGATTGAGGATTGAGGATTGAAGATTGTGGATTTGGTATTGAGGATTGAAGGATGAGGATTGAGGATTGAGGATTGAGGATTGAGGATTGAGGATTGAAGATTGAGCATTGAGGATTGAGGATTGTGGATTGAGGATTGAGGATTGAGGATTGAGGATTGAGTATTGATGATTGAGGACTGAAGATTGTATACTGATGATTGAGGATTGAGGATTGAGGATTGAGGATTGAGGATTGAGTATTGAGGATTGAAGATTGAGGATTGAGGATTGAGGATTGAGGATGGAGGATGAGGGCTGAGGGTTGAGGATTGAGGTTTTTGTATTGAATCCTGAGAATTCAGGATATTCTATTGAGTATTGAGGATGGAAGACTGACGATTGAGGATTGAGGATAGAGGATTGAGGATTGAGGATTGAGGATTGAGGATTGAGGATTCACAATTGAGGATTGAGGAGTGAAGATTGAGTATTGAGGATTTAAGATTGAGGATTGAGGATTGAGGATTGAGGATTGAGGATTGAGGATGGAAGATTGAGGATTGAGGATTGAAGGTTGAGGATTGAGGATTGAGGATTGAGGATTGAGGATGAGGGCTGAGGGTTGAGGATTGTGGTTTGAGGACTGAGGACTCAGGATTGAGGATTGAGAATTCAGGATTGAGGATTTAGATTGAAGATTGAGGATTGGGTATTGAGGATTGAAGAATGAGGATTGAGGATTGAGTATTGAGGACTGAGGATTGAAGATTGAGTATTCAGGATAGGAGATTGACGATTGAGGATTGAGGATTGAGGATCGAGGATTGAGGATTGAGGATTGAAGATTGAGTATTGAGGATTGAAGGTTGAGGATTGGGGTCTGAGTGTTGAGGATTGAGGATTGAAGATTGAGTATTCAGGATAGGAGATTGACGATTGAGGATTGAGGATTGAGGATCGAGGATTGAGGATTGAGGATTGAAGATTGAGTATTGAGGATTGAAGATTGAGGACTGGGGACTGAGTGTTGAGGATTGAGGATTGAAGATTGAGGATTGGGGACTGAGTGTTGAGGGTTGAGTGATGAGAATTGATGTTTGCGGATAGAGATTTGAAGATTGCAGTTTGAGTATTGAGCATTGAAAGCTGTGAATTGATGATATTCTATTGAGGATTGAGGATTGACAACTGATTGTTGAGGACTGAGTGCTGAAGATTGAGGATTCAGGATTGAGGATTCAGGATTGAGGATTGAAGATTGAGTACTGAGGATTGAAGATTGAGGGTTGAGGATTGAGGATTGAAGATTGAGGATTTGGGACTGAGGATTGAGGATTGAGGATCGAGGATTGAAGATTGAGGATTGGGGATTGAGTATTGAGGATTGAGGAATAAAGATTGAGGATTGGGGATTGAGGATTGAAGATTGAGGATTCAGGATAGAGGATTCAGAATTGAGGTTTGAGGACTGAGGACTGAGGATTGAAGATTGAGTATTGAGGATTGAGGATTGAGGATTGAAGATAGAGGATTGAGGATTGAGGATTGACGATTGAGGATTGAGGATTGAGGATTGAAGATTGAGGATTGGGTATTGAGGATTGAAGAATGAGGATTGAGGATTGAGGATTGAGGATTGAGGATTGAAGATTGAGTATTGAGGATTGAATGTTGACGGTTGAGGATTGAGGATTGAGGATTGAGGATTGAGGATTGAGGATTGAAGATTGAGTATTGAGGATTGAAGGTTGATGATTGGGGATTGAGGATTGAGGATTGAGGATTAAAGATTGAGGTTTGAAGATTGAGTATTGAGGAATGAAGATTGAGGATTGAGGATTGCGGATTGAGGATCGAGGATTGAGGATTGAATATTGAGTATTGAGTATTGAAGATAGAGGATCGAGGATTGAGGGTTGTGGATTGAGGACGAGGACTGAGGGTTGAGAATTGATGTTTGAGGTCTGAGGATTGAGGATTGAAGATTGAGAATTGAGGATTGAGGATTGAGGATTGAGGATTGAGGATTGTGGATTAAAGATTGAGGATTGAGGATTGAGGGTTGAGGATTGAGGATTGAGGATTGAGGATTGAAGATTGAAAATTGATGATTGAAGATTGAGGGTTGAGTATTGAGAGTTGTGGATTGAGGACGAGGACTGAAGGTTGAATACTGATGTTTGAGGTCTGAGGATTGAGGATTGAGGATTGAGAGTTGAGGATTGATGATTGAGGATTGAAGATTGAGGTTTGGGTATTGAGGATTGAAGAGTGAGGATTGAGGATTGAGGATTGAGGATTGAATACTGCAGATTGAGTTTTGAGGATTGAAGATTGAGGATTGAGGATTGAGGATTGAGGATTGAGGACTGAGGATTGAGGATTGAAGATTGAGTATTGAGGATTGAAGACTGACGATTGAGGATTGAGGATTGAGGATTGAGGATTGAGGATTGAGGATTGAGGATTGAGAATTGAGGATTGAGTATTGAAGATTGAGTATTGAGGATTGAGGATTGAGGATTGAAGATTGAGGATTGAGGATTGTGGATGAGGGATGAGGGTTGAGGATTGAGGTTTGAGGACTGAGGACTGAGGATTGAGGATTGAGAATTGAGGATTGAGGATTGAGGATTAACGATTGAGGATTGAGAATTGGGTATTGAGGATTGAAGAATGAGGTTTGAGGTTTGAGGATTGAGGATTGAGGAATGAAGATTGAGTATTGAGGATTGAAGACTGACGATTGAGGATTGGGGATTGAGGATTGAGGATTGAGGATCGAGGATTGAGGGTTGTGGATTGAGGACGAGGACTGAGGGTTGAGTATTGATGTTTGAGGTCTGAGGATTGAGGATTGAAGATTGAGAATTGAGGATTGAGGATTGAGGATTGAGGATTGTGGATTAAAGATTGGGGATTGAGGATTGAGGATTGAGGATTGAGGATTGAAGATTGAAAATTGATGATTGAGGATTGAGGGTTGAGTATTGAGGGTTGTGGATTGAGGACGTGGACTGAAGGTTGAATATTGATGTTTGAGGTCTGAGGATTGAGGATTGAGGATTGAGGATGAGGGCTGAGGGTTGAGGATTGTGGTTTGAGGACTGAGGACTGAGGATTCAGGATTGAGAATTCAGGATTGAGGATTTAGATTGAAGATTGAGGATTGAGGATTGAGGATTGAGAATTGAGGATTGAGTATTGAAGATTGAGTATTGAGGATTGAGGATTGAGGATTGAAGATTGAGGATTGAGGATTGTGGATGAGGGATGAGGGTTGAGGATTAAGGTTTGAGGACTGAGGACTGAGGATTGAGGATTGAGAATTGAGGATTGAGGATTGAGGATAAAAGATTGAGGATTGAGAATTGGGTATTGAGGATTGAAGAATGAGGATTGAGGTTTGAGGATTGAGGATTGAGGAATGAAGATTGAGTATTGAGGATTGAAGACTGACGATTGAGGATTGAGGATTGAGGATTGAGGATTGAGGATCGAGGATTGAGGGTTGTGGATTGATTACGAGGACTGAGGGTTGAGTATTGATGTTTGAGGTCTGAGGATTGAGGATTGAAGATTGAGAATTGAGGATTGAGGATTGAGGATTGAGGATTGTGGATTAAAGATTGAGGATTGAGGATTGAGGACTGAGGACTGAGGATCGAGGATTGAGAGTTGAGGATTGAGGATTGAGGAATGAAGATTGAGGATTAGGTACTGAGGATTGAAGTATGAGGATTGGGTATTGAGGATGGAAGAATGAGGATTGAGGATTGAGGATTGAGGACTGAGGATTGAGGATTGAAGACTGAGTATCGAGGATTGAATATTGAGGATTGAGGATTGAGGATTGGGGATTGAGCATTGAGGATTGAGGATTGAGGATTGATTATTGAGGAATGAAGATTGAGGATTGAGGATTGAGGATTGAGGATTGAGGATTGAGGATTGAGGATTGAGGATTGGGGATTGAGGATTGACGATTGAGGATTGAGTATTGAGGATTGAGAATTGAAGATTGATTATTGAAGATTGAGTATTGAGGATTGAGAATTGAGGATTGAGGATTGAGGATTGAGGATTGAGAATTGAGGATTGAGGATGAGGGCTGAGGGTTGAGGATTGAGGTTTGAGGACTGAGGACTGAGGATTGAGGATTGAGAATTGAGGATTGAGGATTGAGGATTGAAGATTGAGGATTGGGTATTGAGGATTGAAGAATGAGGATTGAGGATTGAGGATTGAGGATTGAGGATTGAAGATTGGGGATTGAGGATCGAGGATTGAGGATTGAATATTGAGTATTGAGTATTGAAGATAGAGGATCGAGGATTGAGGGTTGTGGATTGAGGAAGAGGACTGAGGGTTGAGTAGTGGTGTTTGAGGTCTGAGGATTGAGGATTGAAGATTGAGAATTGAGGATTGAGGATTGAGGATTGAGGATTGAGGATAAAAGATTGAGGATTGAGAATTGGGTATTGAGGATTGAAGAATGAGGATTGAGGTTTGAGGATTGAGGATTGAGGAATGAAGATTGAGTATTGAGGATTGAAGACTGACGATTGAGGATTGAGGATTGAGGATTGAGGATTGAGGATCGAGGATTGAGGGTTGTGGATTGAGGACGAGGACTGAGGGTTGATTATTGATGTTTGAGGTCTGAGGATTGAGGATTGAAGATTGAGAATTGAGGATTGAGGGTTGAGGATTGAGGATTGTGGATTAAAGGTTGAGGATTGAGGATTGAGGACTGAGGACTGAGGATCGAGGATTGAGAGTTGAGGATTGAGGATTGAGGAATGAAGATTGAGGATTAGGTATTGAGGATTGAAGTATGAGGATTGGGTATTGAGGATGGAAGAATGAGGATTGAGGATTGAGGATTGAGGATTGAGGATTGAGGATTGAAGACTGAGTATCGAGGATTGAATATTGAGGATTGAGGATTGAGGATTGGGGATTGAGGATTGAGGATTGAGCATTGAGGATTGATTATTGAGGAATGAAGATTGAGGATTGAGGATTGAGTATTGAGGATTGAGGATTGAGGATTGAGGATTGAGGATTGGGGATTGAGGATTGACGATTGAGGATTGAGTATTGAGGATTGAGAATTGAAGATTGATTATTGAAGATTGAGTATTGAGGATTGAGAATTGAGGATTGAGGATTGAGGATTGAGGATTGAGAATTGAGGATTGAGGATGAGGGCTGAGGGTTGAGGATTGAGGTTTGAGGACTGAGGACTGAGGATTGGGGATTGAGGATTGAGGATTGAGCATTGAGGATTGATTATTGAGGAATGAAGATTGAGGATTGAGGATTGAGTATTGAGGATTGAGGATTGAGGATTGAGGATTGAGGATTGGGGATTGAGGATTGACGATTGAGGATTGAGTATTGAGGATTGAGAATTGAAGATTGATTATTGAAGATTGAGTATTGAGGATTGAGAATTGAGGATTGAGGATTGAGGATTGAGGATTGAGAATTGAGGATTGAGGATGAGGGCTGAGGGTTGAGGATTGAGGTTTGAGGACTGAGGACTGAGGATTGAGGATTGAGAATTGAGGATTGAAGATTGAGGATTGAAGATTGAGGATTGGGTATTGAGGATTGAAGAATGAGGATTGAGGATTGAGGATTGAGGATTGAGGATTGAAGATTGGGGATTGAGGATCGAGGATTGAGGTTTGAATATTGAGTATTGAGTATTGAAGATAGAGGATCGAGGATTGAGGGTTGTGGATTGAGGAAGAGGACTGAGGGTTGAGTAGTGATGTTTGAGGTCTGAGGATTGAGGATTGAAGATTGAGAATTGAGGATTGCGGATTGAGGATTGAGGATTGTGGATTAAAGATTGAGGATTGAGGATTGAGGATTGAGGATTGTATATTGAAGATTGAGTATTGAGGATTGAGGATTGAGGATTGAAGATTGAGGATTGAGGATTGTGGATGAGGGATGAGGGTTGAGGATTGAGGTTTGAGGACTGAGGACTGAGGATTGAGGATTGAGAATTGAGGATTGAGGATTGAGGATAAAAGATTGAGGATTGAGAATTGGGTATTGAGGATTGAAGAATGAGGATTGAGGTTTGAGGATTGAGGATTGAGGAATGAAGATTGAGTATTGAGGATTGAACACTGACGATTGAGGATTGAGGATTGAGGATTGAGGATTGAGGATTGAGGATTGAGGATTGTGGATTAAAGATTGAGGATTGAGGATTGAGGACTGAGGACTGAGGATCGAGGATTGAGAGTTGAGGATTGAGGATTGAGGAATGAAGATTGAGGATTAGGTATTGAGGATTGAAGTATGAGGATTGGGTATTGAGGATGGAAGAATGAGGATAGAGGATTGAGGATTGAGGATTGAGGATTGAGGATTGAAGACTGAGTATCGAGGATTGAATATTGAGGATTGAGGATTGAGGATTGGGGATTGAGGATTGAGGATTGAGGAGTGAGGATTGATTATTGAGGAATGAAGATTGAGGATTGAGGATTGAGGATTGAGGATTGAGTATTGAGGATTGAGGAATAAAGATTGAGGATTGGGGATTGAGGATTGAAGATTGAGAATTGGGGATTGAGGATTGAAGATTGAGGATTCAGGATTGAGGATTCAGAATTGAGGTTTGAGGACTGAGGGTTGAGGATTGAATGTTGTGGATTGAAGATTGAGGATTCAGGATTGAGGATTCAGAATTGAGGTTTGAGGACTGAGGATTGAGGATTGAAGGTTGAGTATTGAAGATTGAGGATTGAGGATTGAAGATTGAGGATTGAGGATTGAGGATGAGGGCTGAGGGTTGAGGTTTGAGGTTTGAGGTCTGAGGACTCAGGAGTGAGGATTGAGAATTGAGAATTGAGGATTGAGGATTGAAGATTGAGTATTGAGGGTTGAAGATTGAGGATTGAGGATTGAGGATTGAGAATTGAGCATTGAGGATTGAGGATTGAGTATTGAGAATTGAGGATTGAGGATTGAAGATTGAGTATTGAGCATTGAAGATTGACGATTGGGGATTGAAGATTGAGGATTGACGATGAGGACTGAGGACTGAGGATTGAGGATTGAGAATTGAGGATTGAGGATTGAGGATTGAAGATTGAGGATTGGGTATTGAGGATTGAAGAATGAGGATTGAGGATTGAGGATTGAGGATTGAGGAATGAAGATTGAGGACTGAGGATTGAGGATTGAAGGTTGAGTATTGAAGATTGAGGATTGAGGATTGAAGATTGAGGATTGAGGATTGAGGATGAGGGCTGAGGCTTGAGGATTCAGGTATGAAGTCTGAGGACTGAGGATTGAAGATTGAGGATTGAGGATTGAGGATTGAGGATTGAGGATGTGGGCTGAGGGTTGAGGATTGAGGTTTGAGGACTGAGGACTGAGGATTGAGGATTGAGAATTCAGGATTTATTTTTGAGGACTGAGGATTGAGGATTGAAGATTGAGTACTGAGGATTGAAGATTGAGGATTGAGGATTTAGGATTGAGGATGAGGGCTGAGGGTTGAGGATTCAGGTTTGAGGACTGAGGACTGAGGATTGAGGATTAAGAATTCAGGATTGAGGTTTGAGGACTGAGGACTGAGGATTGAGGATTGAGAATTCAGGATTGAGGTTTGAGGGCTGAGGATTGAGGATTTAGGATTGAGGATTGAGCATTGAGGATTCAGGATTGAAGATTGAGGATTGGGTATTGCGGATTGAACATTGACGGTTGAGGATTGAGGATTGAGGACTGAGGATTGAGAATTGAAGGTTGAATATTGATGACTGAAGGTTGAGGATTGAGGATTGAGGGTTGTGGATTGAGGACCAGGACTGAGGGTTGAGTATTGATGTTTGAGGTCTGAGGATTGAGGATTGAGGATTGAGAATTGAGGATTGAGGATTGAGGATTGAAGATTGGTGATTGGGTATTGAGGATTGAAGAATGAGGGTTGAGGATTGAGGATTGAGGATTGAGGATTGAAGATTGAGTATTGAGGATTGAAGATTGAGTGTTGAGGATTGAGGATTGAAGATTGAGGGTTTGGGACTGAGGATTGAGGATTGAGGATCGAGGATTGAAGATTGAGTGTTGAGGATTGAGTATTGAGGATTGAGGAATAAAGATTGAGGATTGGGGATTGAGGATTGAAGATTGAGAATTGGGGATTGAGGATTGAAGATTGAGGATTCAGGATTGAGGATTCAGAATTGAGGTTTGAGGACTGAGGATTGAGGATTGAAGGTTGTGGATTGAAGATTGAGGATTCAGGATTGAGGATTCAGAATTGAGGTTTGAGGACTGAGGATTGAGGATTGAAGGTTGAGTATTGAAGATTGAGGATTGAGGATTGAAGATTGAGGATTGAGGATTGAGGATGAGGGCTGAGGGTTGAGGTTTGAGGTTTGAGGTCTGAGGACTGAGGATTGAGGATTGAGAATTGAGAATTGAGGATTGAGGATTGAAGATTGAGTATTGAGGGTTGAAGATTGAGGATTGAGGATTGAGGATTCAGAATTGAGGTTTGAGGACTGAGGATTGAGGATTGAAGGTTGAGTATTGAAGATTGGGGATTGAGGATTGAAGATTGAGGATTGAGGATTGAGGATGAGGGCTGAGGGTTGAGGATTGAGGTTTGAGGACTGAGGACTGAGGATTGAGGATTGAGAATTGAGGATTGAGAATTGAGGATTGAGGATTGAATATTGGGCACTGAGTGTTGAGGGTTGAGTGATGAGAATTGATATTTGTGGATAGAGGTTTGAAGATTGCAGTTTGAGTATGGAGTATTGAAAGCTGTGAATTGATTATATTCTATTGAGGATTGAGGATTGACAACTGATTGTTGAGTACTGAGGGCTGAAGATTGAGGATTCAGGATTGAGGTTTGAGGGCTGAGGATTGAGGATTTAGGATTGAGGATTGAGCATTGAGGATTGAGGATTGAAGATTGAGGATTGGGTATTGCGGATTGAACATTGACGGTTGAGGATTGAGGATTGAGGATTGAGGATTGAGAATTGAATGTTGAATATTGATGACTGAAGGTTGAGGATTGAGGATTGGGGGTTGTGGATTGAGGACGAGGACTGAGGGTTGAGTATTGATGTTTGAGGTCTGAGGATTGAGGATTGAGGATTGAGGATTGAAGATTGGTGATTGGGTATTGAGGATTGAAGAATGAGGATTGAGGATTGAGGATTGAGGATTGAGGATTGAAGATCGAGTATTGAGGATTGAAGATTGAGTGTTGAGGATTGAGGATTGAAGATTGAGGATTTGGGACTGAGGATTGAGGATTGAGGATCGAGGATTGAAGATTGAGTGTTGAGGATTGAGTATTGAGGATTGAGGAATAAAGATTGAGGATTGGGGATTGAGGATTGAAGATTGAGAATTGGGGATTGAGGATTGAAGATTGAGGATTCAGGATTGAGGATTCAGTATTGAGGTTTGAGGGCTGAGGATTGAGGATTGAAGGTTGAGTGTTGAAGATTGAGGATTGAGGATTGAAGATTGAGGATTGAGGATTGAGGATGAGGGCTGAGGGTTGAGAATTGAGGATTGAGGATTGAGGATTGAAGATTGGTGATTGGGTATTGAGGATTGAAGAATGAGGATTGAGGATTGAGGATTGAGGATTCAGGATTGAAGATTGAGTATTCAGGATTGGAGATTGACGATTGAGGATTGAGGATTGAGGATGAGGGCTGAGGGATGAGGATTGAGGTTTGAGGACTGAGGACTGAGGAATGAGGATTGAGAATTCAGGATTGATTTTTGAGGACTGAGGATTGAGGATTGAAGATTGAGTACTGAGGATTGAAGATTGAGGATTGAGGATTGAGGATTGAGGATGAGGGCTGAGGGTTGAGGATTCAGGTTTGAGGACTGAGGACTGAGGATTGAGGATTAAGAATTCAGGATTGAGGTTTGAGGACTGAGGACTGAGGATTGAGGATTGAGAATTCAGGATTGAGGTTTGAGGGCTGAGGATTGAGGATTTAGGATTGAGGATTGAGCATTGAGGATTCAGGATTGAAGATTGAGGATTGGGTATTGCGGATTGAACATTGACGGTTGAGGATTGAGGATTGAGGACTGAGGATTGAGAATTGAAGGTTGAATATTGATGACTGAAGGTTGAGGATTGAGGATTGAGGGTTGTGGATTGAGGACCAGGACTGAGGGTTGAGTATTGATGTTTGAGGTCTGAGGATTGAGGATTGAGGATTGAGAATTGAGGATTGAGGATTGAGGATTGAAGATTGGTGATTGGGTATTGAGGATTGAAGAATGAGGATTGAGGATTGAGGATTGAGGATTGAGGATTGAAGATTGAGTATTGAGGATTGAAGATTGAGTGTTGAGGATTGAGGATTGAAGATTGAGGATTTGGGACTGAGGATTGAGGATTCAGGATCGAGGATTGAAGATTGAGTGTTGAGGATTGAGTATTGAGGATTGAGGAATAAAGATTGAGGATTGGGGATTGAGGATTGAAGATTGAGAATTGGGGATTGAGGATTGAAGATTGAGGATTCAGGATTGAGGATTCAGAATTGAGGTTTGAGGACTGAGGATTGAGGATTGAAGGTTGTGGATTGAAGATTGAGGATTCAGGATTGAGGATTCAGAATTGAGGTTTGAGGACTGAGGATTGAGGATTGAAGGTTGAGTATTGAAGATTGAGGATTGAGGATTGAAGATTGAGGATTGAGGATTGAGGATGAGGGCTGAGGGTTGAGGTTTGAGGTTTGAGGTCTGAGGACTGAGGATTGAGGATTGAGAATTGAGAATTGAGGATTGAGGATTGAAGATTGAGTATTGAGGGTTGAAGACTGAGGATTGAGGATTGAGGATTCAGAATTGAGGTTTGAGGACTGAGGATTGAGGATTGAAGGTTGAGTATTGAAGATTGAGGATTGAGGATTGAAGATTGAGGATTGAGGATTGAGGATGAGGGCTGAGGGTTGAGGATTGAGGTTTGAGGACTGAGGACTGAGGATTGAGGATTGAGAATTGAGGATTGAGAATTGAGGATTGAGGATTGAATATTGGGGACTGAGTGTTGAGGGTTGAGTGATGAGAATTGATATTTGTGGATAGAGGTTTGAAGATTGCAGTTTGAGTATGGAGTATTGAAAGCTGTGAATTGATTATATTCTATTGAGGATTGAGGATTGACAACTGATTGTTGAGTACTGAGGGCTGAAGATTGAGGATTCAGGATTGAGGATTCAGGATTGAGGTTTGAGGGCTGAGGATTGAGGATTTAGGATTGAGGATTGAGCATTGAGGATTGAGGATTGAAGATTGAGGATTGGGTATTGCGGATTGAACATTGACGGTTGAGGATTGAGGATTGAGGATTGAGGATTGAGAATTGAATGTTGAATATTGATGACTGAAGGTTGAGGATTGAGGATTGGGGGTTGTGGATTGAGGACGAGGACTGAGGGTTGAGTATTGATGTTTGAGGTCTGAGGATTGAGGATTGAGGATTGAGAATTGAGGATTGAGGATTGAGGATTGAAGATTGGTGATTGGGTATTGAGGATTGAAGAATGAGGATTGAGGATTGAGGATTGAGGATTGAGGATTGAAGATCGAGTATTGAGGATTGAAGATTGAGTGTTGAGGATTGAAGATTGAAGATTGAGGATTTGGGACTGAGGATTGAGGATTGAGGATCGAGGATTGAAGATTGAGTGTTGAGGATTGAGTATTGAGGATTGAGGAATAAAGATTGAGGATTGGGGATTGAGGATTGAAGATTGAGAATTGGGGATTGAGGATTGAAGATTGAGGATTCAGGATTGAGGATTCAGTATTGAGGTTTGAGGGCTGAGGATTGAGGATTGAAGGTTGAGTATTGAAGATTGAGGATTGAGGATTGAAGATTGAGGATTGAGGATTGAGGATGAGGGCTGAGGGTTGAGAATTGAGGATTGAGGATTGAGGATTGAAGATTGGTGATTGGGTATTGAGGATTGAAGAATGAGGATTGAGGATTGAGGATTGAGGATTCAGGATTGAAGATTGAGTATTCAGGATTGGAGATTGACGATTGAGGATTGAGGATTGAGGATGAGGGCTGAGGGATGAGGATTGAGGTTTGAGGACTGAGGACTGAGGAATGAGGATTGAGAATTCAGGATTGATTTTTGAGGACTGAGGATTGAGGATTGAAGATTGAGTACTGAGGATTGAAGATTGAGGATTGAGGATTGAGGATTGAGGATGAGGGCTGAGGGTTGAGGTTTCAGGTTTGAGGACTGAGGACTGAGGATTGAGGATTAAGAATTCAGGATTGAGGTTTGAGGACTGAGGACTGGGGATTGAGGATTGAGAATTCAGGATTGAGGTTTGAGGACTGAGGATTGAGGATTGAAGATTGAGTACTGAGGATTGAAGATTGAGGATTGAGGATTGAGGATTGAGGATGAGGGCTGAGGGTTGGGGATTGAGGTTTGAGGACTGAGGACTGAGGATTGAGGATTGAGAATTGAGGATTGAGGATTGAGGATTGAAGATTTACGATTGGGTATTGAGGATTGAAGAATGAGGATATAGGATTGAGGATTGAGGATTGAGTATTGAGGAGTGAATATTGAGTATTGAGGATTGAAGGCTAACGATTGAGGATTGAGGATTGAGGATTGAGTATTGAGGATTGAGGATTGAGGATTGAGGATTGAGGATTGAGGATTGAACATTGAGGATTGGGTATCCCGGATTGAACATTGAGGATTGAGGATTGAGAGATGAGTATTGAGGATTGAGGACTGAATGTTGTATATTGATGATTGAAGGTTGAGGATTGAGGATTGGGGGTTGTGGATTGAGGACGAGGACTGAGGGTTGAGTATTGATGTTTGTGGTCTGAGGATCGAGGATTGAGGATTGAGAATTGAGGATTGAGGATTGAGGATTGAGGATTGAAGATTCAGTATTGAGTGTTGAAGGTTGAGAATTGAGGATTGAGGATTGAACGTTGAGGACTGAGGGTTGAGGGTTGAGTGATGAGAATTGATGTTTGTGGATAGAGATTTGAAGATTGCAGATTGAGTATTGAGTATTGAAAACTGTGAAATGAGGATATTCTATTGAGGATTGAGGGTTGACATCGGATTGTTGAGGACTGAGGGCTGAAGATTGAGGATTCAGGATTGAGGATACAGAATTGAGGTTTGAGGACTGAGGATTGAGGATTGAAGATTGAGTATTGAGGATTGAAGATTGAGGATTGAGGATTGAGAATTGAGGATTGAGGATGAGGGCTGAGGGTTCAGGATTGAGGTTAGAGGACTGAGGACTGAGGATTGAGGATTGAGAATTGAGGATTGAGTGTTGAGGATTGAAGATTGTGGATTGGGTATTGAGGATTGAAGAATGAGGATTGAGGATTGAGGATTGAGGATTGAAGATTGAGTATTGAGGATTGAATGTTGACGGTTGAGGACTGAAGATTGAGGATTGAGGATTGAAGATTGAGTATTGAGGATTGAAGATTGATGATTGGGGATTGAGGATTGAGGATTGAGGATTGAAGATTGAGGATTGAAGATTGAGTATTGAGGATTGAAGATTGAGGATTGAGGATTGCGGATTGAGGATTGAGGAATGAAGATTGAGGATTGGGGACTGAGTGTTGAGGGTTGAGTGATGAGAATTGATGTTTGTGGATAGAGACTTGAAGATTGCAGGTTGAGTATTGAGTATTGAAAACTGTGAATTGATGATATTCTATTGAGGATTGAGGATTGACGTTTGATCGTTGAGGTCTGATGTCTGAAGATTGATGATTCAGGATTGAGGATTCAGGATTGAGGTTTGAGGACTGAGGACTGAGGATTGAGGATTGAGAATTCAGGATTGAGGTTTGAGGGCTGAGGATTGAGGATTTAGGATTGAGGATTGAGCATTGAGGATTGAGGATTGAAGATTGAGGATTGGGTATTGCGGATTGAACATTGACGGTTGAGGATTGAGGATTGAGGATTGAGGATTGGGAATTGAAGGTTGAATATTGATGACTGAAGGTTGAGGATTGAGGATTGAGGGTTGTGGATTGAGGACCAGGACTGAGGGTTGAGTATTGATGTTTGAGGTCTGAGGATTGAGGATTGAGGATTGAGAATTGAGGATTGAGGATTGAGGATTGAAGATTGGTGATTGGGTATTAGAGGATTGAAGAATGAGGATTGAGGATTGAGGATTGAGGATTGAGGATTGAAGATTGAGTATTGAGGATTGAAGATTGAGTGTTGAGGATTGAGGATTGAGGATTGAGGATTGAAGATTGAGGATTGGGGACTGAGTGTTGAGGGTTGAGTGATGAGTATTGATGTTTGTCGATCGAGATTTGAAGATTGCAGATTGAGTATTGAGTATTGAAAGCTGTGAATTGATGATATTCTATTGAGGATTGAGGATTGACAACTGATTGTTGAGGACTGAGTGCTGAAGATTGAGGATTCAGGATTGAGGATTGAGGATTGAGGATTGAAGATTGAGTACTGAGGATTGAAGATTGAGCGTTGAGGATTGAGGATTGAAGATTCAGGATTTGGGACTGAGGATTGAGTATTGAGGATCGAGGATTGAAGATTGAGGATTGAGGATTGAGTATTGAGGATTGAGGAATAAAGATTGAGGATTGGGGATTGAGGATTGAAGATTGAGGATTCTGGATAGAAGATTCAGAATTGAGGTTTGAGGACTGAGGACTGAGGATTGAAGATTGAGTATTGAGGATTGAGGATTGAGGATTGAAGATTGAGGATTGAGGACTGAGTATTGAGGATTGAAGATTGAGTATTGAGGATTGAAGATTGAGGGTTGAGGATTGAGGAATGAAGATTGAGGATTTGGGACTGAGGATTGAGGATTGAGGATCGAGGATTGAAGATTGAGTGTTGAGGATTGAGTATTGAGGATTGAGGAATAAAGATTGAGGATTGGGGATTGAGGATTGAAGATTGAGGATTGGGGATTGAGGATTGAAGATTGAGGATTCAGGATTGAGGATTCAGGATTGAGGTTTGAGGACTGAGGATTGAGGATTGAAGGTTGAGTATTGAAGATTGAGGATTGAGGATTGAAGATTGAGGATTGAGGATTGAGGATGAGGGCTGAGGGTTGAGGATTGAGGTTTGAGGACTGAGGACTGAGGATTGAGGATTGAGAATTGAGGATTGAGAATTGAGGATTGAGGATTGAATATTGGGGACTGAGTGTTGAGGGTTGCGTGATGAGAATTGATATTTGTGGATAGAGGTTTGAAGATTGCAGTTTGAGTATTGAGTATTGAAAGCTGTGAATTGATTATATTCTATTTAGGATTGAGGATTGACAACTGATTGTTGAGTACTGAGGGCTGAAGATTGAGGATTCAGGATTGAGGATTCAGGATTGAGGTTTGAGGGCTGAGGATTGAGGATTTAGGATTGACGATTGAGCATTGAGGATTGAGGATTGAAGATTGAGGATTGGGTATTGCGGATTGAACATTGACGGTTGAGGATTGAGGATTGAGGATTGAGGATTGAGGATGAGGGCTGAGGGATGAGGATTGAGGTTTGAGGACTGAGGACTGAGGATTGAGGATTGAGGATTGGGTATTGAGGATTGAAGAATGAGGATTGAGGATTGAGGATTGAGGATTGAGGAATGAAGATTGAGGGTTGAGGTTTGAGGATTGAGGATTGAAGATTGAGTATTGAGGATTGAAGATTGAGGATTGAGGATTGAGGATTGACGATTGAGGATTGAAGATTGAGGATTGGGGACTGAGTGTTGAGGGTTGAGTGATGAGTATTGATGTTTGTCGATAGAGATTTGAAGATTGGAGATTGAGTATTGAGTATTGAAAGCTGTGAATTGATGATATTCTATTGAGGATTGAGGATTGCAAACTGATTGTTGAGGACTGAGTACTGATGATTGAGGGTTCAGGATTGAGGATTGAGGATTGAGGATTGAAGATTGAGTACTGAGGATTGAAGATTGAGGGTTGGGGATTGAGGATTGAAGATTGAGGATTTGGTACTGAGGATTGAGGATTGAGGATCGAGGATTGAAGATTGAGGATTGAGGATTGAGTATTGAGGATTGAGGAATAAAGATTGAGGATTGGGGATTGAGGATTGAAGATTGAGTATTCTGGATAGAAGATTCAGAATTGAGGTTTGAGGACTGAGGACTGAGGATTGAAGATTGAGTATTGAGGATTGAGGATTGAGGAATGAAGATTGAGGATTGAGGATTGAGTATTGAGGGTTGAAGATTGAGGATTGAGGATTGAGGATTGAGGATTGAGCATTGAGGATTGAGGATTGAGGATTGAGAATTGAGGATTGAGGATTGAAGATTGAGTATTGAGCATTGAAGATTGACGATTGGGGATTGAAGGTTGAGGATTGACGATGAGGACTGAGGACTGAGGATTGAGGATTGAGAATTGAGGATTGAGGATTGAGGATTGAAGATTGAGGATTGGGTATTGAGGATTGAAGAATGAGGATTGAGGATTGAGGATTGAGGATTGAGGAATGAAGATTGAGGATTGAGGATTGAGGATTGAGGATTGAAGATTGAGTATTGAGGATTGAAGATTGGGGATTGAGGATTGAGGATTGAGGATTGAAGATTGACGATTGGGGATTGAAGATTGAGGATTGACGATGAGGACTAAGGACTGAGGATTGAGGATTGAGAATTGAGGATTGAGGATTGAGGATTGAAGATTGGTGATTGGGTATTGAGGATTGAAGAATGAGGATTGAGGATTGAGGATTGAGGATTGAGGATTGAAGATCGAGTATTGAGGATTGAAGATTGAGTGTTGAGGATTGAAGATTGAAGATTGAGGATTTGGGACTGAGGATTGAGGATTGAGGATCGAGGATTGAAGATTGAGTGTTGAGGATTGAGTATTGAGGATTGAGGAATAAAGATTGAGGATTGGGGATTGAGGATTGAAGATTGAGAATTGGGGATTGAGGATTGAAGATTGAGGATTCAGGATTGAGGATTCAGTATTGAGGTTTGAGGGCTGAGGATTGAGGATTGAAGGTTGAGTATTGAAGATTGAGGATTGAGGATTGAAGATTGAGGATTGAGGATTGAGGATGAGGGCTGAGGGTTGAGAATTGAGGATTGAGGATTGAGGATTGAAGATTGGTGATTGGGTATTGAGGATTGAAGAATGAGGATTGAGGATTGAGGATTGAGGATTCAGGATTGAAGATTGAGTATTCAGGATTGGAGATTGACGATTGAGGATTGAGGATTGAGGATGAGGGCTGAGGGATGAGGATTGAGGTTTGAGGACTGAGGACTGAGGAATGAGGATTGAGAATTCAGGATTGATTTTTGAGGACTGAGGATTGAGGATTGAAGATTGAGTACTGAGGATTGAAGATTGAGGATTGAGGATTGAGGATTGAGGATGAGGGCTGAGGGTTGAGGATTCAGGTTTGAGGACTGAGGACTGAGGATTGAGGATTAAGAATTCAGGATTGAGGTTTGAGGACTGAGGACTGGGGATTGAGGATTGAGAATTCAGGATTGAGGTTTGAGGACTGAGGATTGAGGATTGAAGATTGAGTACTGAGGATTGAAGATTGAGGATTGAGGATTGAGGATTGAGGATGAGGGCTGAGGGTTGGGGATTGAGGTTTGAGGACTGAGGACTGAGGATTGAGGATTGAGAATTGAGGATTGAGGATTGAGGATTGAAGATTTACGATTGGGTATTGAGGATTGAAGAATGAGGATATAGGATTGAGGATTGAGGATTGAGTATTGAGGATTGAATATTGAGTATTGAGGATTGAAGGCTAACGATTGAGGATTGAGGATTGAGGATTGAGTATTGAGGATTGAGGATTGAGGATTGAGGATTGAGGATTGAGGAATGAAGATTGAGGATTGAGGATTGAGTATTGAGGATTGAAGATTGAGTATTGAGGATTGAAGATTGAGGGTTGAGGATTGAGGATTGAAGATTGAGGATTGAAGATTGAGGATTCAGGATTGAGGATTCAGAATTGAGGTTTGAGGACTGAGGATTGAGGATTGAAGGTTGAGTATTGAAGATTGAGGATTGAGGATTGAAGATTGAGGATTGAGGATTGAGGATGAGGGCTGAGGGTTGAGGATTCAGGTATGAGGTCTGAGGACTGAGGATTGAGGATTGAGAATTGAGGATTGAGGTTTGAAGATTGAGTATTGAGGGTTGAAGATTGAGGATTGAGGATTGAGGATTGAGGATTGAGCATTGAGGATTGAGGATTGAGGATTGAGAATTGAGGATTGAGGATTGAAGATTGAGTATTGAGCATTGAAGATTGACGATTGGGGATTGAAGGTTGAGGATTGACGATGAGGACTGAGGACTGAGGATTGAGGATTGAGAATTGAGGATTGAGGATTGAGGATTGAAGATTGAGGATTGGGTATTGAGGATTGAAGAATGAGGATTGAGGATTGAGGATTGAGGATTGAGGAATGAAGATTGAGGATTGAGGATTGAGGATTGAGGATTGAAGATTGAGAATTGAAGGTTGAATATTGATGACTGAAGGTTGAGGATTGAGGATTGAGGGTTGTGGATTGAGGACCAGGACTGAGGGTTGAGTATTGATGTTTGAGGTCTGAGGATTGAGGATTGAGGATTGAGAATTGAGGATTGAGGATTGAGGATTGAAGATTGGTGATTGGGTATTGAGGATTGAAGAATGAGGATTGAGGATTGAGGATTGAGGATTGAGGATTGAAGATTGAGTATTGAGGATTGAAGATTGAGTGTTGAGGATTGAGGATTGAAGATTGAGGATTTGGGACTGAGGATTGAGGATTGAGGATCGAGGATTGAAGATTGAGTGTTGAGGATTGAGTATTGAGGATTGAGGAATAAAGATTGAGGATTGGGGATTGAGGATTGAAGATTGAGAATTGGGGATTGAGGATTGAAGATTGAGGATTCAGGATTGAGGATTCAGAATTGAGGTTTGAGGACTGAGGATTGAGGATTGAAGGTTGTGGATTGAAGATTGAGGATTCAGGATTGAGGATTCAGAATTGAGGTTTGAGGACTGAGGATTGAGGATTGAAGGTTGAGTATTGAAGATTGAGGATTGAGGATTGAAGATTGAGGATTGAGGATTGAGGATGAGGGCTGAGGGTTGAGGTTTGAGGTTTGAGGTCTGAGGACTGAGGAGTGAGGATTGAGAATTGAGAATTGAGGATTGAGGATTGAAGATTGAGTATTGAGGGTTGAAGATTGAGGCTTGAGGATTGAGGATTGAGAATTGAGCATTGAGGATTGAGGATTGAGTATTGAGAATTGAGAATTGAGGATTGAAGATTGAGTATTGAGCATTGAAGATTGACGATTGGGGATTGAAGATTGAGGATTGACGATGAGGACTGAGGACTGAGGATTGAGGATTGAGAATTGAGGATTGAGGATTGAGGATTGAAGATTGAGGATTGGGTATTGAGGATTGAAGAATGAGGATTGAGGATTGAGGATTGAGGATTGAGGAATGAAGATTGAGGATTGAGGATTGAGGATTGAGGATTGAAGATTGAGTATTGAGGATTGAAGATTGAGGATTGAGGATTGAGGATTGAGGATTGAGGATTGAAGATTGAGGATTGGGGACTGAGTGTTGAGGGTTGAGTGATGAGTATTGATGTTTGTCGATCGAGATTTGAAGATTGCAGATTGAGTATTGAGTATTGAATGCTGTGAATTGATGATATTCTATTGAGGATTGAGGATTGACAACTGATCGTTGAGGACTGAGTGCTGAAGACTGAGGATTCAGGATTGAGGATTGAGGATTGAGGATTGAAGATTGAGTACTGAGGATTGAAAATTGAGGGTTGAGGATTTAGGATTGAAGATTGAGGATTTGGGACTGAGGATTGAGGATTGAGGATCGAGGATTGAAGATTGAGGATTGAGGATTGAGTATTGAGGATTGAGGAATAAAGATTGAGGATTGGGGATTGAGGATTGAAGACTGAGGATTCTGGATAGAAGATTCAGAATTGAGGTTTGAGGACTGAGGACTGAGGATTGAAGATTGAGTATTGAGGATTGAGGATTGAGTATTGAGGGTTGAAGATTGAGGATTGAGGATTGAGGATTGAGGATTGAGCATTGAGGATTGAGGATTGAGGATTGAGAATTGAGGATTGAGGATTGAAGATTGAGTATTGAGCATTGAAGATTGACGATTGGGGATTGAAGGTTGAGGATTGACGATGAGGACTGAGGACTGAGGATTGAGGATTGAGAATTGAGGATTGAGGATTGAGGATTGAAGATTGAGGATTGGGTATTGAGGATTGAAGAATGAGGATTGAGGATTGAGGATTGAGGATTGAGGAATGAAGATTGAGGATTGAGGATTGAGGATTGAGGATTGAAGATTGAGAATTGAAGGTTGAATATTGATGACTGAAGGTTGAGGATTGAGGATTGAGGGTTGTGGATTGAGGACCAGGACTGAGGGTTGAGTATTGATGTTTGAGGTCTGAGGATTGAGGATTGAGGATTGAGAATTGAGGATTGAGGATTGAGGATTGAAGATTGGTGATTGGGTATTGAGGATTGAAGAATGAGGATTGAGGATTGAGGATTGAGGATTGAGGATTGAAGATTGAGTATTGAGGATTGAAGATTGAGTGTTGAGGATTGAGGATTGAAGATTGAGGATTTGGGACTGAGGATTGAGGATTGAGGATCGAGGATTGAAGATTGAGTGTTGAGGATTGAGTATTGAGGATTGAGGAATAAAGATTGAGGATTGGGGATTGAGGATTGAAGATTGAGAATTGGGGATTGAGGATTGAAGATTGAGGATTCAGGATTGAGGATTCAGAATTGAGGTTTGAGGACTGAGGATTGAGGATTGAAGGTTGTGGATTGAAGATTGAGGATTCAGGATTGAGGATTCAGAATTGAGGTTTGAGGACTGAGGATTGAGGATTGAAGGTTGAGTATTGAAGATTGAGGATTGAGGATTGAAGATTGAGGATTGAGGATTGAGGATGAGTGCTGAGGGTTGAGGTTTGAGGTTTGAGGTCTGAGGACTGAGGATTGAGGATTGAGAATTGAGAATTGAGGATTGAGGATTGAAGATTGAGTATTGAGGGTTGAAGATTGAGGATTGAGGATTGAGGATTCAGAATTGAGGTTTGAGGACTGAGGATTGAGGATTGAAGGTTCAGTATTGAAGATTGAGGATTGAGGATTGAAGATTGAGGATTGAGGATTGAGGATGAGGGCTGAGGGTTGAGGATTGAGGTTTGAGGACTGAGGACTGAGGATTGAGGATTGAGAATTGAGGATTGAGAATTGAGGATTGAGGATTGAATATTGGGGACTGAGTGTTGGGGGTTGAGTGATGAGAATTGATATTTGTGGATAGAGGTTTGAAGATTGCAGTTTGAGTATGGAGTATTGAAAGCTGTGAATTGATTATATTCTATTGAGGATTGAGGATTGACAACTGATTGTTGAGTACTGAGGGCTGAAGATTGAGGATTCAGGATTGAGGATTCAGGATTGAGGTTTGAGGGCTGAGGATTGAGGATTTAGGATTGAGGATTGAGCATTGAGGATTGAGGATTGAAGATTGAGGATTGGGTATTGCGGATTGAACATTGACGGTTGAGGATTGAGGATTGAGGATTGAGGATTGAGAATTGAATGTTGAATATTGATGACTGAAGGTTGAGGATTGAGGATTGGGGGTTGTGGATTGAGGACGAGGACTGAGGGTTGAGTATTGATGTTTGTGGTCTGAGGATCGAGGATTGAGGATTGAGAATTGAGGATTGAGGATTGAGGATTGAAGATTGAGGATTTGGTATTGAGGATTGAAGAATGAGGATTGAGTGTTGAGGATTGAGGATTGAGGAATGAAGATTGAGGGTTGAGGATTGAGGATTGAGGATTGAAGATTGAGTATTGAGGATTGAAGATTGAGTATTGAGCATTGAAGATTGACGATTGGGGATTGAAGGTTGAGGATTGACGATGAGGACTGAGGACTGAGGATTGAGGATTGAGAATTGAGGATTGAGGATTGAGGATTGAAGATTGAGGATTGGGTATTGAGGATTGAAGAATGAGGATTGAGGATTGAGGATTGAGGATTGAGGAATGAAGATTGAGGATTGAGGATTGAGGATTGAGGATTGAAGATTGAGAATTGAAGGTTGAATATTGATGACTGAAGGTTGAGGATTGAGGATTGAGGGTTGTGGATTGAGGACCAGGACTGAGGGTTGAGTATTGATGTTTGAGGTCTGAGGATTGAGGATTGAGGATTGAGAATTGAGGATTGAGGATTGAGGATTGAAGATTGGTGATTGGGTATTGAGGATTGAAGAATGAGGATTGAGGATTGAGGATTGAGGATTGAGGATTGAAGATTGAGTATTGAGGATTGAAGATTGAGTGTTGAGGATTGAGGATTGAAGATTGAGGATTTGGGACTGAGGATTGAGGATTGAGGATCGAGGATTGAAGATTGAGTGTTGAGGATTGAGTATTGAGGATTGAGGAATAAAGATTGAGGATTGGGGATTGAGGATTGAAGATTGAGAATTGGGGATTGAGGATTGAAGATTGAGGATTCAGGATTGAGGATTCAGAATTGAGGTTTGAGGACTGAGGATTGAGGATTGAAGGTTGTGGATTGAAGATTGAGGATTCAGGATTGAGGATTCAGAATTGAGGTTTGAGGACTGAGGATTGAGGATTGAAGGTTGAGTATTGAAGATTGAGGATTGAGGATTGAAGATTGAGGATTGAGGATTGAGGATGAGGGCTGAGGGTTGAGGTTTGAGGTTTGAGGTCTGAGGACTGAGGAGTGAGGATTGAGAATTGAGAATTGAGGATTGAGGATTGAAGATTGAGTATTGAGGGTTGAAGATTGAGGCTTGAGGATTGAGGATTGAGAATTGAGCATTGAGGATTGAGGATTGAGTATTGAGAATTGAGAATTGAGGATTGAAGATTGAGTATTGAGCATTGAAGATTGACGATTGGGGATTGAAGATTGAGGATTGACGATGAGGACTGAGGACTGAGGATTGAGGATTGAGAATTGAGGATTGAGGATTGAGGATTGAAGATTGAGGATTGGGTATTGAGGATTGAAGAATGAGGATTGAGGATTGAGGATTGAGGATTGAGGAATGAAGATTGAGGATTGAGGATTGAGGATTGAGGATTGAAGATTGAGTATTGAGGATTGAAGATTGAGGATTGAGGATTGAGGATTGAGGATTGAGGATTGAAGATTGAGGATTGGGGACTGAGTGTTGAGGGTTGAGTGATGAGTATTGATGTTTGTCGATCGAGATTTGAAGATTGCAGATTGAGTATTGAGTATTGAATGCTGTGAATTGATGATATTCTATTGAGGATTGAGGATTGACAACTGATCGTTGAGGACTGAGTGCTGAAGACTGAGGATTCAGGATTGAGGATTGAGGATTGAGGATTGAAGATTGAGTACTGAGGATTGAAAATTGAGGGTTGAGGATTTAGGATTGAAGATTGAGGATTTGGGACTGAGGATTGAGGATTGAGGATCGAGGATTGAAGATTGAGGATTGAGGATTGAGGATTGAGTATTGAGGATTGAGGAATAAAGATTGAGGATTGGGGATTGAGGATTGAAGACTGAGGATTCTGGATAGAAGATTCAGAATTGAGGTTTGAGGACTGAGGACTGAGGATTGAAGATTGAGTATTGAGGATTGAGGATTGAGTATTGAGGGTTGAAGATTGAGGATTGAGGATTGAGGATTGAGGATTGAGCATTGAGGATTGAGGATTGAGGATTGAGAATTGAGGATTGAGGATTGAAGATTGAGTATTGAGCATTGAAGATTGACGATTGGGGATTGAAGGTTGAGGATTGACGATGAGGACTGAGGACTGAGGATTGAGGATTGAGAATTGAGGATTGAGGATTGAGGATTGAAGATTGAGGATTGGGTATTGAGGATTGAAGAATGAGGATTGAGGATTGAGGATTGAGGATTGAGGAATGAAGATTGAGGATTGAGGATTGAGGATTGAGGATTGAAGATTGAGAATTGAAGGTTGAATATTGATGACTGAAGGTTGAGGATTGAGGATTGAGGGTTGTGGATTGAGGACCAGGACTGAGGGTTGAGTATTGATGTTTGAGGTCTGAGGATTGAGGATTGAGGATTGAGAATTGAGGATTGAGGATTGAGGATTGAAGATTGGTGATTGGGTATTGAGGATTGAAGAATGAGGATTGAGGATTGAGGATTGAGGATTGAGGATTGAAGATTGAGTATTGAGGATTGAAGATTGAGTGTTGAGGATTGAGGATTGAAGATTGAGGATTTGGGACTGAGGATTGAGGATTGAGGATCGAGGATTGAAGATTGAGTGTTGAGGATTGAGTATTGAGGATTGAGGAATAAAGATTGAGGATTGGGGATTGAGGATTGAAGATTGAGAATTGGGGATTGAGGATTGAAGATTGAGGATTCAGGATTGAGGATTCAGAATTGAGGTTTGAGGACTGAGGATTGAGGATTGAAGGTTGTGGATTGAAGATTGAGGATTCAGGATTGAGGATTCAGAATTGAGGTTTGAGGACTGAGGATTGAGGATTGAAGGTTGAGTATTGAAGATTGAGGATTGAGGATTGAAGATTGAGGATTGAGGATTGAGGATGAGGGCTGAGGGTTGAGGTTTGAGGTTTGAGGTCTGAGGACTGAGGAGTGAGGATAGAGAATTGAGAATTGAGGATTGAGGATTGAAGATTGAGTATTGAGGGTTGAAGATTGAGGATTGAGGATTGAGGATTGAGAATTGAGCATTGAGGATTGAGGATTGAGTATTGAGAATTGAGAATTGAGGATAGAAGATTGAGTATTGAGCATTGAAGATTGACGATTGGGGATTGAAGATTGAGGATTGACGATGAGGACTGAGGACTGAGGATTGAGGATTGAGAATTGAGGATTGAGGATTGAGGATTGAAGATTGAGGATTGGGTATTGAGGATTGAAGAATGAGGATTGAGGATTGAGGATTGAGGATTGAGGAATGAAGATTGAGGATTGAGGATTGAGGATTGAGGATTGAAGATTGAGTATTGAGGATTGAAGATTGAGGATTGAGGATTGAGGATTGAGGATTGAGGATTGAAGATTGAGGATTGGGGACTGAGTGTTGAGGGTTGAGTGATGAGTATTGATGTTTGTCGATCGAGATTTGAAGATTGCAGATTGAGTATTGAGTATTGAATGCTGTGAATTGATGATATTCTATTGAGGATTGAGGATTGACAACTGATCGTTGAGGACTGAGTGCTGAAGACTGAGGATTCAGGATTGAGGATTGAGGATTGAGGATTGAAGATTGAGTACTGAGGATTGAAAATTGAGGGTTGAGGATTGAGGATTGAAGATTGAGGATTTGGGACTGAGGATTGAGGATTGAGGATCGAGGATTGAAGATTGAGGATTGAGGATTGAGTATTGAGGATTGAGGAATAAAGATTGAGGATTGGGGATTGAGGATTGAAGACTGAGGATTCTGGATAGAAGATTCAGAATTGAGGTTTGAGGACTGAGGACTGAGGATTGAAGATTGAGTATTGAGGATTGAGGATTGAGGAATGAAGATTGAGGATTGAGGATTGAGTATTGAGGATTGAAGATTGAGTATTGAGGATTGAAGATTGAGGGTTGAGGATTGAGGATTGAAGATTGAGGATTGAAGATTGAGGATTCAGGATTGAGGATTCAGAATTGAGGTTTGAGGACTGAGGATTGAGGATTGAAGGTTGAGTATTGAAGATTGAGGATTGAGGATTGAAGATTGAGGATTGAGGATTGAGGATGAGGGCTGAGGCTTGAGGATTCAGGTATGAGGTCTGAGGACTGAGGATTGAGGATTGAGAATTGAGAATTGAGGATTGAGGATTGAAGATTGAGTATTGAGGGTTGAAGATTGAGGATTGAGGATTGAGGATTGAGGATTGAGCATTGAGGATTGAGGATTGAGGATTGAGAATTGAGGATTGAGGATTGAAGATTGAGTATTGAGCATTGAAGATTGACGATTGGGGATTGAAGATTGAGGATTGACGATGAGGACTGAGGACTGAGGATTGAGGATTGAGAATTGAGGATTGAGGATTGAGGATTGAAGATTGAGGATTGGGTATTGAGGATTGAAGAATGAGGATTGAGGATTGAGGATTGAGGATTGAGGAATGAAGATTGAGGATTGAGGATTGAGGATTGAGGATTGAAGATTGAGGATTGAGGATTGAGGATTGAGGATTGAGGATGAGGGCTGAGGGTTGAGGATTGAGGTTTGAGGACTGAGGACTGAGGATTGAGGATTGAGAATTCAGGATTGATTTTTGAGGACTGAGGATTGAGGATTGAAGATTGAGTACTGAGGATTGAAGATTGAGGATTGAGGATTTAGGATTGAGGATGAGGGCTGAGGGTTGAGGATTCAGGTTTGAGGACTGAGGACTGAGGATTGAGGATTAAGAATTCAGGATTGAGGTTTGAGGACTGAGGACTGAGGATTGAGGATTGAGAATTCAGGATTGAGGTTTGAGGGCTGAGGATTGAGGATTTAGGATTGAGGATTGAGCATTGAGGATTGAGGATTGAAGATTGAGGATTGGGTATTGCGGATTGAACATTGACGGTTGAGGATTGAGGATTGAGGACTGAGGATTGAGAATTGAAGGTTGAATATTGATGACTGAAGGTTGAGGATTGAGGATTGAGGGTTGTGGATTGAGGACCAGGACTGAGGGTTGAGTATTGATGTTTGAGGTCTGAGGATTGAGGATTGAGGATTGAGAATTGAGGATTGAGGATTGAGGATTGAAGATTGGTGATTGGGTATTGAGGATTGAAGAATGAGGATTGAGGATTGAGGATTGAGGATTGAGGATTGAAGATTGAGTATTGAGGATTGAAGATTGCGTGTTGAGGATTGAGGATTGAAGATTGAGGATTTGGGACTGAGGATTGAGGATTGAGGATCGAGGATTGAAGATTGAGTGTTGAGGATTGAGTATTGAGGATTGAGGAATAAAGATTGAGGATTGGGGATTGAGGATTGAAGATTGAGAATTGGGGATTGAGGATTGAAGATTGAGGATTCAGGATTGAGGATTCAGAATTGAGGTTTGAGGACTGAGGATTGAGGATTGAAGGTTGTGGATTGAAGATTGAGGATTCAGGATTGAGGATTCAGAATTGAGGTTTGAGGACTGAGGATTGAGGATTGAAGGTTGAGTATTGAAGATTGAGGATTGAGGATTGAAGATTGAGGATTGAGGATTGAGGATGAGGGCTGAGGATTGAAGATTGAGGATTGGGGACTGAGTGTTGAGGGTTGAGTGATGAGTATTGATGTTTGTCGATAGAGATTTGAAGATTGGAGATTGACTATTGAGTATTGAAAGCTGTGAATTGATGATGTTCTATTGAGGATTGAGGATTGACAACTGATTGTTGAGGACTGAGTACTGATGATTGAGGATTCAGGATTGAGGATTGAGGATTGAGGATTGAAGATTGAGTACTGAGGATTGAAGATTGAGGGTTGAGGATTGAGGATTGAAGATTGAGGATTTGGTACTGAGAATTGAGGATTGAGGATCGAGGATTGAAGATTGAGGATTGAGGATTGAGTATTGAGGATAGAGGAATAAAGATTGAGGATTGGGGATTGAGGATTGAAGATTGAGTATTCTGGATAGAAGATTCAGAATTGAGGTTTGAGGACTGAGGACTGAGGATTGAAGATTGAGTATTGAGGATTGAGGATTGAGGATTGAAGATTGAGGATTGAGGATTGAGGATGAGGGCTGAGGGTTGAGGTTTGAGGTTTGAGGTCTGAGGACTGAGGAGTGAGGATTGAGAATTGAGAATTGAGGATTGAGGATTGAAGATTGAGTATTGAGGGTTGAAGATTGAGGATTGAGGATTGAGGATTGAGAATTGAGCATTGAGGATTGAGGATTGAGTATTGAGAATTGAGAATTGAGGATTGAAGATTGAGTATTGAGCATTGAAGATTGACGATTGGGGATTGAAGATTGAGGATTGACGATGAGGACTGAGGACTGAGGATTGAGGATTGAGAATTGAGGATTGAGGATTGAGGATTGAAGATTGAGGATTGGGTATTGAGGATTGAAGAATGAGGATTGAGGATTGAGGATTGAGGATTGAGGAATGAAGATTGAGGATTGAGGATTGAGGATTGAGGATTGAAGATTGAGTATTGAGGATTGAAGATTGAGGATTGAGGATTGAGGATTGAGGATTGAGGACTGAGGATTGAGGATTGAGAATTGAGGATTGAGGATTGAGGATTGAAGATTGAGGATTGGGTATTGAGGATTGAAGATTGAGTATTGAGCATTGAAGATTGACGATTGGGGATTGAAGGTTGAGGATTGACGATGAGGACTGAGGACTGAGGATTGAGGATTGAGAATTGAGGATTGAGGATTGAGGATTGAAGATTGAGGATTGGGTATTGAGGATTGAAGAATGAGGATTGAGGATTGAGGATTGAGGATTGAGGAATGAAGATTGAGGATTGAGGATTGAGGATTGAGGATTGAAGATTGAGAATTGAAGGTTGAATATTGATGACTGAAGGTTGAGGATTGAGGATTGAGGGTTGTGGATTGAGGACCAGGACTGAGGGTTGAGTATTGATGTTTGAGGTCTGAGGATTGAGGATTGAGGATTGAGAATTGAGGATTGAGGATTGAGGATTGAAGATTGGTGATTGGGTATTGAGGATTGAAGAATGAGGATTGAGGATTGAGGATTGAGGATTGAGGATTGAAGATTGAGTATTGAGGATTGAAGATTGAGTGTTGAGGATTGAGGATTGAAGATTGAGGATTTGGGACTGAGGATTGAGGATTGAGGATCGAGGATTGAAGATTGAGTGTTGAGGATTGAGTATTGAGGATTGAGGAATAAAGATTGAGGATTGGGGATTGAGGATTGAAGATTGAGAATTGGGGATTGAGGATTGAAGATTGAGGATTCAGGATTGAGGATTCAGAATTGAGGTTTGAGGACTGAGGATTGAGGATTGAAGGTTGTGGATTGAAGATTGAGGATTCAGGATTGAGGATTCAGAATTGAGGTTTGAGGACTGAGGATTGAGGATTGAAGGTTGAGTATTGAAGATTGAGGATTGAGGATTGAAGATTGAGGATTGAGGATTGAGGATGAGGGCTGAGGGTTGAGGTTTGAGGTTTGAGGTCTGAGGACTGAGGAGTGAGGATTGAGAATTGAGAATTGAGGATTGAGGATTGAAGATTGAGTATTGAGGGTTGAAGATTGAGGATTGAGGATTGAGGATTGAGAATTGAGCATTGAGGATTGAGGATTGAGTATTGAGAATTGAGAATTGAGGATTGAAGATTGAGTATTGAGCATTGAAGATTGACGATTGGGGATTGAAGATTGAGGATTGACGATGAGGACTGAGGACTGAGGATTGAGGATTGAGAATTGAGGATTGAGGATTGAGGATTGAAGATTGAGGATTGGGTATTGAGGATTGAAGAATGAGGATTGAGGATTGAGGATTGAGGATTGAGGAATGAAGATTGAGGATTGAGGATTGAGGATTGAGGATTGAAGATTGAGTATTGAGGATTGAAGATTGAGGATTGAGGATTGAGGATTGAGGATTGAGGATTGAAGATTGAGGATTGGGGACTGAGTGTTGAGGGTTGAGTGATGAGTATTGATGTTTGTCGATCGAGATTTGAAGATTGCAGATTGAGTATTGAGTATTGAATGCTGTGAATTGATGATATTCTATTGAGGATTGAGGATTGACAACTGATCGTTGAGGACTGAGTGCTGAAGACTGAGGATTCAGGATTGAGGATTGAGGATTGAGGATTGAAGATTGAGTACTGAGGATTGAAAATTGAGGGTTGAGGATTGAGGATTGAAGATTGAGGATTTGGGACTGAGGATTGAGGATTGAGGATCGAGGATTGAAGATTGAGGATTGAGGATTGAGTATTGAGGATTGAGGAATAAAGATTGAGGATTGGGGATTGAGGATTGAAGACTGAGGATTCTGGATAGAAGATTCAGAATTGAGGTTTGAGGACTGAGGACTGAGGATTGAAGATTGAGTATTGAGGATTGAGGATTGAGGAATGAAGATTGAGGATTGAGGATTGAGTATTGAGGATTGAAGATTGAGTATTGAGGATTGAAGATTGAGGGTTGAGGATTGAGGATTGAAGATTGAGGATTGAAGATTGAGGATTCAGGATTGAGGATTCAGAATTGAGGTTTGAGGACTGAGGATTGAGGATTGAAGGTTGAGTATTGAAGATTGAGGATTGAGGATTGAAGATTGAGGATTGAGGATTGAGGATGAGGGCTGAGGCTTGAGGATTCAGGTATGAGGTCTGAGGACTGAGGATTGAGGATTGAGAATTGAGAATTGAGGATTGAGGATTGAAGATTGAGTATTGAGGGTTGAAGATTGAGGATTGAGGATTGAGGATTGAGGATTGAGCATTGAGGATTGAGGATTGAGGATTGAGAATTGAGGATTGAGGATTGAAGATTGAGTATTGAGCATTGAAGATTGACGATTGGGGATTGAAGATTGAGGATTGACGATGAGGACTGAGGACTGAGGATTGAGGATTGAGAATTGAGGATTGAGGATTGAGGATTGAAGACTGAGGATTGGGTATTGAGGATTGAAGAATGAGGATTGAGGATTGAGGATTGAGGATTGAGGAATGAAGATTGAGGATTGAGGATTGAGGATTGAGGATTGAAGATTGAGGATTGAGGATTGAGGATTGAGGATTGAGGATGAGGGCTGAGGGTTGAGGATTGAGGTTTGAGGACTGAGGACTGAGGATTGAGGATTGAGAATTCAGGATTGATTTTTGAGGACTGAGGATTGAGGATTGAAGATTGAGTACTGAGGATTGAAGATTGAGGATTGAGGATTTAGGATTGAGGATGAGGGCTGAGGGTTGAGGATTCAGGTTTGAGGACTGAGGACTGAGGATTGAGGATTAAGAATTCAGGATTGAGGTTTGAGGACTGAGGACTGAGGATTGAGGATTGAGAATTCAGGATTGAGGTTTGAGGGCTGAGGATTGAGGATTTAGGATTGAGGATTGAGCATTGAGGATTGAGGATTGAAGATTGAGGATTGGGTATTGCGGATTGAACATTGACGGTTGAGGATTGAGGATTGAGGACTGAGGATTGAGAATTGAAGGTTGAATATTGATGACTGAAGGTTGAGGATTGAGGATTGAGGGTTGTGGATTGAGGACCAGGACTGAGGGTTGAGTATTGATGTTTGAGGTCTGAGGATTGAGGATTGAGGATTGAGAATTGAGGATTGAGGATTGAGGATTGAAGATTGGTGATTGGGTATTGAGGATTGAAGAATGAGGATTGAGGATTGAGGATTGAGGATTGAGGATTGAAGATTGAGTATTGAGGATTGAAGATTGCGTGTTGAGGATTGAGGATTGAAGATTGAGGATTTGGGACTGAGGATTGAGGATTGAGGATCGAGGATTGAAGATTGAGTGTTGAGGATTGAGTATTGAGGATTGAGGAATAAAGATTGAGGATTGGGGATTGAGGATTGAAGATTGAGAATTGGGGATTGAGGATTGAAGATTGAGGATTCAGGATTGAGGATTCAGAATTGAGGTTTGAGGACTGAGGATTGAGGATTGAAGGTTGTGGATTGAAGATTGAGGATTCAGGATTGAGGATTCAGAATTGAGGTTTGAGGACTGAGGATTGAGGATTGAAGGTTGAGTATTGAAGATTGAGGATTGAGGATTGAAGATTGAGGATTGAGGATTGAGGATGAGGGCTGAGGGTTGAGGTTTGAGGTTTGAGGTCTGAGGACTGAGGATTGAGGATTGAGAATTGAGAATTGAGGATTGAGGATTGAAGATTGAGTATTGAGGGTTGAAGATTGAGGATTGAGGATTTTGGATTCAGAATTGAGGTTTGAGGACTGAGGATTGAGGATTGAAGGTTGAGTATTGAAGATTGAGGATTGAGGATTGAAGATTGAGGATTGAGGATTGAGGATGAGGGCTGAGGGTTGAGGATTGAGGTTTGAGGACTGAGGACTGAGGATTGAGGATTGAGAATTGAGGATTGAGAATTGAGGATTGAGGATTGAATATTGGGGACTGAGTGTTGAGGGTTGAGTGATGAGAATTGATATTTGTGGATAGAGGTTTGAAGATTGCAGTTTGAGTATGGAGTATTGAAAGCTGTGAATTGATTATATTCTATTGAGGATTGAGGATTGACAACTGATTGTTGAGTACTGAGGGCTGAAGATTGAGGATTCAGGATTGAGGATTCAGGATTGAGGTTTGAGGGCTGAGGATTGAGGATTTAGGATTGAGGATTGAGCATTGAGGATTGAGGATTGAAGATTGAGGATTGGGTATTGCGGATTGAACATTGACGGTTGAGGATTGAGGATTGAGGATTGAGGATTGAGAATTGAATGTTGAATATTGATGACTGAAGGTTGAGGATTGAGGATTGGGGGTTGTGGATTGAGGACGAGGACTGAGGGTTGAGTATTGATGTTTGTGGTCTGAGGATCGAGGATTGAGGATTGAGAATTGAGGATTGAGGATTGAGGATTGAAGATTGAGGATTTGGTATTGAGGATTGAAGAATGAGGATTGAGTGTTGAGGATTGAGGATTGAGGAATGAAGATTGAGGGTTGAGGATTGAGGATTGAGGATTGAAGATTGAGTATTGAGGATTGAAGATTGAGGATTGAGGATTGAGGATTGACGATTGAGGATTGAAGATTGAGGATTGGGGACTGAGTGTTGAGGGTTGAGTGATGAGTATTGATGTTTGTCGATAGAGATTTGAAGATTGGAGATTGACTATTGAGTATTGAAAGCTGTGAATTGATGATGTTCTATTGAGGATTGAGGATTGACAACTGATTGTTGAGGACTGAGTACTGATGATTGAGGATTCAGGATTGAGGATTGAGGATTGAGGATTGAAGATTGAGTACTGAGGATTGAAGATTGAGGGTTGAGGATTGAGGATTGAGGATTGAGGATTGAAGATTGAGTATTGAGGATTGAAGATTGAGTGTTGAGGATTGAGGATTGAAGATTGAGGATGAGGGCTGAGGGTTGAGGTTTGAGGTTTGAGGTCTGAGGACTGAGGAGTGAGGATAGAGAATTGAGAATTGAGGATTGAGGATTGAAGATTGAGTATTGAGGGTTGAAGATTGAGGATTGAGGATTGAGGATTGAGAATTGAGCATTGAGGATTGAGGATTGAGTATTGAGAATTGAGAATTGAGGATAGAAGATTGAGTATTGAGCATTGAAGATTGACGATTGGGGATTGAAGATTGAGGATTGACGATGAGGACTGAGGACTGAGGATTGAGGATTGAGAATTGAGGATTGAGGATTGAGGATTGAAGATTGAGGATTGGGTATTGAGGATTGAAGAATGAGGATTGAGGATTGAGGATTGAGGATTGAGGAATGAAGATTGAGGATTGAGGATTGAGGATTGAGGATTGAAGATTGAGTATTGAGGATTGAAGATTGAGGATTGAGGATTGAGGATTGAGGATTGAGGATTGAAGATTGAGGATTGGGGACTGAGTGTTGAGGGTTGAGTGATGAGTATTGATGTTTGTCGATCGAGATTTGAAGATTGCAGATTGAGTATTGAGTATTGAATGCTGTGAATTGATGATATTCTATTGAGGATTGAGGATTGACAACTGATCGTTGAGGACTGAGTGCTGAAGACTGAGGATTCAGGATTGAGGATTGAGGATTGAGGATTGAAGATTGAGTACTGAGGATTGAAAATTGAGGGTTGAGGATTGAGGATTGAAGATTGAGGATTTGGGACTGAGGATTGAGGATTGAGGATCGAGGATTGAAGATTGAGGATTGAGGATTGAGTATTGAGGATTGAGGAATAAAGATTGAGGATTGGGGATTGAGGATTGAAGACTGAGGATTCTGGATAGAAGATTCAGAATTGAGGTTTGAGGACTGAGGACTGAGGATTGAAGATTGAGTATTGAGGATTGAGGATTGAGGAATGAAGATTGAGGATTGAGGATTGAGTATTGAGGATTGAAGATTGAGTATTGAGGATTGAAGATTGAGGGTTGAGGATTGAGGATTGAAGATTGAGGATTGAAGATTGAGGATTCAGGATTGAGGATTCAGAATTGAGGTTTGAGGACTGAGGATTGAGGATTGAAGGTTGAGTATTGAAGATTGAGGATTGAGGATTGAAGATTGAGGATTGAGGATTGAGGATGAGGGCTGAGGCTTGAGGATTCAGGTATGAGGTCTGAGGACTGAGGATTGAGGATTGAGAATTGAGAATTGAGGATTGAGGATTGAAGATTGAGTATTGAGGGTTGAAGATTGAGGATTGAGGATTGAGGATTGAGGATTGAGCATTGAGGATTGAGGATTGAGGATTGAGAATTGAGGATTGAGGATTGAAGATTGAGTATTGAGCATTGAAGATTGACGATTGGGGATTGAAGATTGAGGATTGACGATGAGGACTGAGGACTGAGGATTGAGGATTGAGAATTGAGGATTGAGGATTGAGGATTGAAGATTGAGGATTGGGTATTGAGGATTGAAGAATGAGGATTGAGGATTGAGGATTGAGGATTGAGGAATGAAGATTGAGGATTGAGGATTGAGGATTGAGGATTGAAGATTGAGGATTGAGGATTGAGGATTGAGGATTGAGGATGAGGGCTGAGGGTTGAGGATTGAGGTTTGAGGACTGAGGACTGAGGATTGAGGATTGAGAATTCAGGATTGATTTTTGAGGACTGAGGATTGAGGATTGAAGATTGAGTACTGAGGATTGAAGATTGAGGATTGAGGATTTAGGATTGAGGATGAGGGCTGAGGGTTGAGGATTCAGGTTTGAGGACTGAGGACTGAGGATTGAGGATTAAGAATTCAGGATTGAGGTTTGAGGACTGAGGACTGAGGATTGAGGATTGAGAATTCAGGATTGAGGTTTGAGGGCTGAGGATTGAGGATTTAGGATTGAGGATTGAGCATTGAGGATTGAGGATTGAAGATTGAGGATTGGGTATTGCGGATTGAACATTGACGGTTGAGGATTGAGGATTGAGGACTGAGGATTGAGAATTGAAGGTTGAATATTGATGACTGAAGGTTGAGGATTGAGGATTGAGGGTTGTGGATTGAGGACCAGGACTGAGGGTTGAGTATTGATGTTTGAGGTCTGAGGATTGAGGATTGAGGATTGAGAATTGAGGATTGAGGATTGAGGATTGAAGATTGGTGATTGGGTATTGAGGATTGAAGAATGAGGATTGAGGATTGAGGATTGAGGATTGAGGATTGAAGATTGAGTATTGAGGATTGAAGATTGCGTGTTGAGGATTGAGGATTGAAGATTGAGGATTTGGGACTGAGGATTGAGGATTGAGGATCGAGGATTGAAGATTGAGTGTTGAGGATTGAGTATTGAGGATTGAGGAATAAAGATTGAGGATTGGGGATTGAGGATTGAAGATTGAGAATTGGGGATTGAGGATTGAAGATTGAGGATTCAGGATTGAGGATTCAGAATTGAGGTTTGAGGACTGAGGATTGAGGATTGAAGGTTGTGGATTGAAGATTGAGGATTCAGGATTGAGGATTCAGAATTGAGGTTTGAGGACTGAGGATTGAGGATTGAAGGTTGAGTATTGAAGATTGAGGATTGAGGATTGAAGATTGAGGATTGAGGATTGAGGATGAGGGCTGAGGGTTGAGGTTTGAGGTTTGAGGTCTGAGGACTGAGGATTGAGGATTGAGAATTGAGAATTGAGGATTGAGGATTGAAGATTGAGTATTGAGGGTTGAAGATTGAGGATTGAGGATTGAGGATTCAGAATTGAGGTTTGAGGACTGAGGATTGAGGATTGAAGGTTCAGTATTGAATATTGAGGATTGAGGATTGAAGATTGAGGATTGAGGATTGAGGATGAGGGCTGAGGGTTGAGGATTGAGGTTTGAGGACTGAGGACTGAGGATTGAGGATTGAGAATTGAGGATTGAGAATTGAGGATTGAGGATTGAATATTGGGGACTGAGTGTTGGGGGTTGAGTGATGAGAATTGATATTTGTGGATAGAGGTTTGAAGATTGCAGTTTGAGTATGGAGTATTGAAAGCTGTGAATTGATTATATTCTATTGAGGATTGAGGATTGACAACTGATTGTTGAGTACTGAGGGCTGAAGATTGAGGATTCAGGATTGAGGATTCAGGATTGAGGTTTGAGGGCTGAGGATTGAGGATTTAGGATTGAGGATTGAGCATTGAGGATTGAGGATTGAAGATTGAGGATTGGGTATTGCGGATTGAACATTGACGGTTGAGGATTGAGGATTGAGGATTGAGGATTGAGAATTGAATGTTGAATATTGATGACTGAAGGTTGAGGATTGAGGATTGGGGGTTGTGGATTGAGGACGAGGACTGAGGGTTGAGTATTGATGTTTGTGGTCTGAGGATCGAGGATTGAGGATTGAGAATTGAGGATTGAGGATTGAGGATTGAAGATTGAGGATTTGGTATTGAGGATTGAAGAATGAGGATTGAGTGTTGAGGATTGAGGATTGAGGAATGAAGATTGAGGGTTGAGGATTGAGGATTGAGGATTGAAGATTGAGTATTGAGGATTGAAGATTGAGGATTGAGGATTGAGGATTGACGATTGAGGATTGAAGATTGAGGATTGGGGACTGAGTGTTGAGGGTTGAGTGATGAGTATTGATGTTTGTCGATAGAGATTTGAAGATTGGAGATTGACTATTGAGTATTGAAAGCTGTGAATTGATGATGTTCTATTGAGGATTGAGGATTGACAACTGATTGTTGAGGACTGAGTACTGATGATTGAGGATTCAGGATTGAGGATTGAGGATTGAGGATTGAAGATTGAGTACTGAGGATTGAAGATTGAGGGTTGAGGATTGAGGATTGAAGATTGAGGATTTGGTACTGAGAATTGAGGATTGAGGATCGAGGATTGAAGATTGAGGATTGAGGATTGAGTATTGAGGATAGAGGAATAAAGATTGAGGATTGGGGATTGAGGATTGAAGATTGAGTATTCTGGATAGAAGATTCAGAATTGAGGTTTGAGGACTGAGGACTGAGGATTGAAGATTGAGTATTGAGGATTGAGGATTGAGGATTGAAGATTGAGGATTGAGGATTGAGGATGAGGGCTGAGGGTTGAGGTTTGAGGTTTGAGGTCTGAGGACTGAGGAGTGAGGATTGAGAATTGAGAATTGAGGATTGAGGATTGAAGATTGAGTATTGAGGGTTGAAGATTGAGGATTGAGGATTGAGGATTGAGAATTGAGCATTGAGGATTGAGGATTGAGTATTGAGAATTGAGAATTGAGGATTGAAGATTGAGTATTGAGCATTGAAGATTGACGATTGGGGATTGAAGATTGAGGATTGACGATGAGGACTGAGGACTGAGGATTGAGGATTGAGAATTGAGGATTGAGGATTGAGGATTGAAGATTGAGGATTGGGTATTGAGGATTGAAGAATGAGGATTGAGGATTGAGGATTGAGGATTGAGGAATGAAGATTGAGGATTGAGGATTGAGGATTGAGGATTGAAGATTGAGTATTGAGGATTGAAGATTGAGGATTGAGGATTGAGGATTGAGGATTGAGGACTGAGGATTGAGGATTGAGAATTGAGGATTGAGGATTGAGGATTGAAGATTGAGGATTGGGTATTGAGGATTGAAGATTGAGTATTGAGCATTGAAGATTGACGATTGGGGATTGAAGGTTGAGGATTGACGATGAGGACTGAGGACTGAGGATTGAGGATTGAGAATTGAGGATTGAGGATTGAGGATTGAAGATTGAGGATTGGGTATTGAGGATTGAAGAATGAGGATTGAGGATTGAGGATTGAGGATTGAGGAATGAAGATTGAGGATTGAGGATTGAGGATTGAGGATTGAAGATTGAGAATTGAAGGTTGAATATTGATGACTGAAGGTTGAGGATTGAGGATTGAGGGTTGTGGATTGAGGACCAGGACTGAGGGTTGAGTATTGATGTTTGAGGTCTGAGGATTGAGGATTGAGGATTGAGAATTGAGGATTGAGGATTGAGGATTGAAGATTGGTGATTGGGTATTGAGGATTGAAGAATGAGGATTGAGGATTGAGGATTGAGGATTGAGGATTGAAGATTGAGTATTGAGGATTGAAGATTGAGTGTTGAGGATTGAGGATTGAAGATTGAGGATTTGGGACTGAGGATTGAGGATTGAGGATCGAGGATTGAAGATTGAGTGTTGAGGATTGAGTATTGAGGATTGAGGAATAAAGATTGAGGATTGGGGATTGAGGATTGAAGATTGAGAATTGGGGATTGAGGATTGAAGATTGAGGATTCAGGATTGAGGATTCAGAATTGAGGTTTGAGGACTGAGGATTGAGGATTGAAGGTTGTGGATTGAAGATTGAGGATTCAGGATTGAGGATTCAGAATTGAGGTTTGAGGACTGAGGATTGAGGATTGAAGGTTGAGTATTGAAGATTGAGGATTGAGGATTGAAGATTGAGGATTGAGGATTGAGGATGAGGGCTGAGGGTTGAGGTTTGAGGTTTGAGGTCTGAGGACTGAGGAGTGAGGATTGAGAATTGAGAATTGAGGATTGAGGATTGAAGATTGAGTATTGAGGGTTGAAGATTGAGGATTGAGGATTGAGGATTGAGAATTGAGCATTGAGGATTGAGGATTGAGTATTGAGAATTGAGAATTGAGGATTGAAGATTGAGTATTGAGCATTGAAGATTGACGATTGGGGATTGAAGATTGAGGATTGACGATGAGGACTGAGGACTGAGGATTGAGGATTGAGAATTGAGGATTGAGGATTGAGGATTGAAGATTGAGGATTGGGTATTGAGGATTGAAGAATGAGGATTGAGGATTGAGGATTGAGGATTGAGGAATGAAGATTGAGGATTGAGGATTGAGGATTGAGGATTGAAGATTGAGTATTGAGGATTGAAGATTGAGGATTGAGGATTGAGGATTGAGGATTGAGGATTGAAGATTGAGGATTGGGGACTGAGTGTTGAGGGTTGAGTGATGAGTATTGATGTTTGTCGATCGAGATTTGAAGATTGCAGATTGAGTATTGAGTATTGAATGCTGTGAATTGATGATATTCTATTGAGGATTGAGGATTGACAACTGATCGTTGAGGACTGAGTGCTGAAGACTGAGGATTCAGGATTGAGGATTGAGGATTGAGGATTGAAGATTGAGTACTGAGGATTGAAAATTGAGGGTTGAGGATTGAGGATTGAAGATTGAGGATTTGGGACTGAGGATTGAGGATTGAGGATCGAGGATTGAAGATTGAGGATTGAGGATTGAGTATTGAGGATTGAGGAATAAAGATTGAGGATTGGGGATTGAGGATTGAAGACTGAGGATTCTGGATAGAAGATTCAGAATTGAGGTTTGAGGACTGAGGACTGAGGATTGAAGATTGAGTATTGAGGATTGAGGATTGAGGAATGAAGATTGAGGATTGAGGATTGAGTATTGAGGATTGAAGATTGAGTATTGAGGATTGAAGATTGAGGGTTGAGGATTGAGGATTGAAGATTGAGGATTGAAGATTGAGGATTCAGGATTGAGGATTCAGAATTGAGGTTTGAGGACTGAGGATTGAGGATTGAAGGTTGAGTATTGAAGATTGAGGATTGAGGATTGAAGATTGAGGATTGAGGATTGAGGATGAGGGCTGAGGCTTGAGGATTCAGGTATGAGGTCTGAGGACTGAGGATTGAGGATTGAGAATTGAGAATTGAGGATTGAGGATTGAAGATTGAGTATTGAGGATTGAGGATTGAGGATTGAGGATGAGGGCTGAGGGTTGAGGATTGAGGTTTGAGGACTGAGGACTGAGGATTGAGGATTGAGAATTCAGGATTGATTTTTGAGGACTGAGGATTGAGGATTGAAGATTGAGTACTGAGGATTGAAGATTGAGGATTGAGGATTTAGGATTGAGGATGAGGGCTGAGGGTTGAGGATTCAGGTTTGAGGACTGAGGACTGAGGATTGAGGATTAAGAATTCAGGATTGAGGTTTGAGGACTGAGGACTGAGGATTGAGGATTGAGAATTCAGGATTGAGGTTTGAGGGCTGAGGATTGAGGATTTAGGATTGAGGATTGAGCATTGAGGATTGAGGATTGAAGATTGAGGATTGGGTATTGCGGATTGAACATTGACGGTTGAGGATTGAGGATTGAGGACTGAGGATTGAGAATTGAAGGTTGAATATTGATGACTGAAGGTTGAGGATTGAGGATTGAGGGTTGTGGATTGAGGACCAGGACTGAGGGTTGAGTATTGATGTTTGAGGTCTGAGGATTGAGGATTGAGGATTGAGAATTGAGGATTGAGGATTGAGGATTGAAGATTGGTGATTGGGTATTGAGGATTGAAGAATGAGGATTGAGGATTGAGGATTGAGGATTGAGGATTGAAGATTGAGTATTGAGGATTGAAGATTGCGTGTTGAGGATTGAGGATTGAAGATTGAGGATTTGGGACTGAGGATTGAGGATTGAGGATCGAGGATTGAAGATTGAGTGTTGAGGATTGAGTATTGAGGATTGAGGAATAAAGATTGAGGATTGGGGATTGAGGATTGAAGATTGAGAATTGGGGATTGAGGATTGAAGATTGAGGATTCAGGATTGAGGATTCAGAATTGAGGTTTGAGGACTGAGGATTGAGGATTGAAGGTTGTGGATTGAAGATTGAGGATTCAGGATTGAGGATTCAGAATTGAGGTTTGAGGACTGAGGATTGAGGATTGAAGGTTGAGTATTGAAGATTGAGGATTGAGGATTGAAGATTGAGGATTGAGGATTGAGGATGAGGGCTGAGGGTTGAGGTTTGAGGTTTGAGGTCTGAGGACTGAGGATTGAGGATTGAGAATTGAGAATTGAGGATTGAGGATTGAAGATTGAGTATTGAGGGTTGAAGATTGAGGATTGAGGATTTTGGATTCAGAATTGAGGTTTGAGGACTGAGGATTGAGGATTGAAGGTTGAGTATTGAAGATTGAGGATTGAGGATTGAAGATTGAGGATTGAGGATTGAGGATGAGGGCTGAGGGTTGAGGATTGAGGTTTGAGGACTGAGGACTGAGGATTGAGGATTGAGAATTGAGGATTGAGAATTGAGGATTGAGGATTGAATATTGGGGACTGAGTGTTGAGGGTTGAGTGATGAGAATTGATATTTGTGGATAGAGGTTTGAAGATTGCAGTTTGAGTATGGAGTATTGAAAGCTGTGAATTGATTATATTCTATTGAGGATTGAGGATTGACAACTGATTGTTGAGTACTGAGGGCTGAAGATTGAGGATTCAGGATTGAGGATTCAGGATTGAGGTTTGAGGGCTGAGGATTGAGGATTTAGGATTGAGGATTGAGCATTGAGGATTGAGGATTGAAGATTGAGGATTGGGTATTGCGGATTGAACATTGACGGTTGAGGATTGAGGATTGAGGATTGAGGATTGAGAATTGAATGTTGAATATTGATGACTGAAGGTTGAGGATTGAGGATTGGGGGTTGTGGATTGAGGACGAGGACTGAGGGTTGAGTATTGATGTTTGTGGTCTGAGGATCGAGGATTGAGGATTGAGAATTGAGGATTGAGGATTGAGGATTGAAGATTGAGGATTTGGTATTGAGGATTGAAGAATGAGGATTGAGTGTTGAGGATTGAGGATTGAGGAATGAAGATTGAGGGTTGAGGATTGAGGATTGAGGATTGAAGATTGAGTATTGAGGATTGAAGATTGAGGATTGAGGATTGAGGATTGACGATTGAGGATTGAAGATTGAGGATTGGGGACTGAGTGTTGAGGGTTGAGTGATGAGTATTGATGTTTGTCGATAGAGATTTGAAGATTGGAGATTGACTATTGAGTATTGAAAGCTGTGAATTGATGATGTTCTATTGAGGATTGAGGATTGACAACTGATTGTTGAGGACTGAGTACTGATGATTGAGGATTCAGGATTGAGGATTGAGGATTGAGGATTGAAGATTGAGTACTGAGGATTGAAGATTGAGGGTTGAGGATTGAGGATTGAAGATTGAGGATTTGGTACTGAGAATTGAGGATTGAGGATCGAGGATTGAAGATTGAGGATTGAGGATTGAGTATTGAGGATAGAGGAATAAAGATTGAGGATTGGGGATTGAGGATTGAAGATTGAGTATTCTGGATAGAAGATTCAGAATTGAGGTTTGAGGACTGAGGACTGAGGATTGAAGATTGAGTATTGAGGATTGAGGATTGAGGATTGAAGATTGAGGATTGAGGATTGAGGATGAGGGCTGAGGGTTGAGGATTGAGGTTTGAGGACTGAGGACTGAGGATTGAGGATTGAGGATTGAGAATTGAGGATTGAGGATTGAGGATTGAAGATTGAGGATTGGGTATTGATGATTGAAGAATGAGGATTGACGATTGAGGATTGAGGATTGAGGATTGAAGATTGAGTATTGAGGATTGAAGACTGAAGATTGAGGATTGAGGATTGAGGATTGAGGATTGAGGATTGAGGATTGAGGATTGGGGATTGAGAATTGAGGATTGAGGATTGAAGATTGAGTATTGAGGATTGAAGATTGAGGATTGAGGATTGAGGATTGAGGATTGAACATTGAGGATTGGGTATAGCGGATTGAACATTTATGATTGAGGATTGAGGATTGAGTATTGAGGATTGAGGACTGAAGATTGTATATTGATGATTGAAGATTGAGGATTGAGGATTGAGGGTTGTGTATTGAGGACGAGGTCTGAGGGCTGCGTATTGAATTTTGAGGTCTGAGGATCGAGGATTGAGAATTGAGAATTGAGGATTGAGGATTGAGGATTGAAGATTGAGGATTGGGTATTGAGGATTGAAGAATGAGGATTGAGGATTGAGGATTGAGGATTGAGGACTGAGGATTGAAGATTGAGTATTGACGATTGAAGATTGACGATTGAGGATTGAGGATGGAGGATTGAGGATTGAACATTGAGGATTGACGATTGAGGATTGAAGATTGAGGATTGGGGACTGAGTGTTGAGGGTTGAGTGATGAGTATTGATGTTTGTCGATAGAGATTTGAAGATTGGAGATTGAGTATTGAGTATTGAAAGCTGTGAATTGATGATATTCTATTGAGGATTGAGGATTGACAACTGATTGTTGAGGACTGAGTACTGATGATTGAGGATTCAGGATTGAGGATTGAGGATTGAGGATTGAAGATTGAGTACTGAGGATTGAAGATTGAGGGTTGAGGATTGAGGATTGAATATTGAGGATTTGGTACTGAGGATTGAGGATTGAGGATCGAGGATTGAAGATTGAGGATTGAGGATTGAGTATTGAGGATTGAGCAATAAAGATTGAGGATTGGGGATTGAGGATTGAAGATTGAGTATTCTGGATAGAAGATTCAGAATTGAGGTTTGAGGACTGAGGACTGAGGATTGAAGATTGAGTATTGAGGATTGAGGATTGAGGATTGAAGATTGAGGATTGAGGATTGAGGATGAGGGCTGAGGGTTGAGGATTGAGGTTTGAGGACTGAGGACTGAGGATTGAGGATTGAAGATTGAGAATTGGGTATTGAGGATTGAAGAATGAGGATTGAGGTTTGAGGATTGAGGATTGAGGAATGATGATTGAGTATTGAGGTTTGAAGACTGACGATTGAGGATTGAGGATTGAGGATTGAGGATTGAGGATTGAGGATTGAGGATTGAGAATTGAGGATTGAGGATTGAAGATTGAGTATTGAGCATTGAAGATTGACGAATGAGGATTGAAGATTGAGGATTGACGATGAGGACTGAGGACTGAGGATTGAGGATTGAGAATTGAGGATTGAGGATTGAGGATTGAGGATTGAGGATTCAGGATTGAAGATTGAGTATTCAGGATTGGAGATTGACGATTGAGGATTGAGGATTGAGGATGAGGGCTGAGGGATGAGGATTGAGGTTTGAGGACTGAGGACTGAGGAATGAGGATTGAGAATTCAGGATTGATTTTTGAGGACTGAGGATTGAGGATTGAAGATTGAGTACTGAGGATTGAAGATTGAGGATTGAGGATTGAGGATTGAGGATGAGGGCTGAGGGTTGAGGATTCAGGTTTGAGGACTGAGGACTGAGGATTGAGGATTAAGAATTCAGGATTGAGGTTTGAGGACTGAGGACTGGGGATTGAGGATTGAGAATTCAGGATTGAGGTTTGAGGACTGAGGATTGAGGATTGATGATTGAGTACTGAGGATTGAAGATTGAGGATTGAGGATTGAGGATTGAGGATGAGGGCTGAGGGTTGGGGATTGAGGTTTGAGGACTGAGGACTGAGGATTGAGGATTGAGAATTGAGGATTGAGGATTGAGGATTGAAGATTTACGATTGGGTATTGAGGATTGAAGAATGAGGATATAGGATTGAGGATTGAGGATTGAGTATTGAGGATTGAATATTGAGTATTGAGGATTGAAGGCTAACGATTGAGGATTGAGGATTGAGGATTGAGTATTGAGGATTGAGGATTGAGGATTGAGGATTGAGGATTGAGGAATGAAGATTGAGGATTGAGGATTGAGTATTGAGGATTGAAGGTTGAGTATTGAGGATTGAAGATTGAGGGTTGAGGATTGAGGATTGAAGATTGAGGATTGAAGATTGAGGATTCAGGATTGAGGATTCAGAATTGAGGTTTGAGGACTGAGGATTGAGGATTGAAGGTTGAGTATTGAAGATTGAGGATTGAGGATTGAAGATTGAGGATTGAGGATTGAGGATGAGGGCTGAGGGTTGAGGATTCAGGTATGAGGTCTGAGGACTGAGGATTGAGGATTGAGAATTGAGGATTGAGGTTTGAAGATTGAGTATTGAGGGTTGAAGATTGAGGATTGAGGATTGAGGATTGAGGATTGAGCATTGAGGATTGAGGATTGAGGATTGAGAATTGAGGATTGAGGATTGAAGATTGAGTATTGAGCATTGAAGATTGACGATTGGGGATTGAAGGTTGAGGATTGACGATGAGGACTGAGGACTGAGGATTGAGGATTGAGAATTGAGGATTGAGGATTGAGGATTGAAGATTGAGGATTGGGTATTGAGGATTGAAGAATGAGGATTGAGGATTGAGGATTGAGGATTGAGGAATGAAGATTGAGGATTGAGGATTGAGGATTGAGGATTGGAGATTGAGTATTGAGGATTGAAGATTGAGGATTGAGGATTGAGGATTGAGGATTGAAGATTGACGATTGGGGATTGAAGATTGAGGATTGACGATGAGGACTAAGGACTGAGGATTGAGGATTGAGAATTGAGGATTGAGGATTGAGGATTGAAGATTGAGGATTGGGTATTGAGGATTGAAGAATGAGGATTGAGGATTGAGGATTGAGGATTGAGGAATGAAGATTGAGGATTGAGGATTGAGGATTGAGGATTGAAGATTGAGAATTGAAGGTTGAATATTGATGACTGAAGGTTGAGGATTGAGGATTGAGGGTTGTGGATTGAGGACCAGGACTGAGGGTTGAGTATTGATGTTTGAGGTCTGAGGATTGAGGATTGAGGATTGAGAATTGAGGATTGAGGATTGAGGATTGAAGATTGGTGATTGGGTATTGAGGATTGAAGAATGAGGATTGAGGATTGAGGATTGAGGATTGAGGATTGAAGATTGAGTATTGAGGATTGAAGATTGAGTGTTGAGGATTGAGGATTGAAGATTGAGGATTTGGGACTGAGGATTGAGGATTGAGGATCGAGGATTGAAGATTGAGTGTTGAGGATTGAGTATTGAGGATTGAGGAATAAAGATTGAGGATTGGGGATTGAGGATTGAAGATTGAGAATTGGGGATTGAGGATTGAAGATTGAGGATTCAGGATTGAGGATTCAGAATTGAGGTTTGAGGACTGAGGATTGAGGATTGAAGGTTGTGGATTGAAGATTGAGGATTCAGGATTGAGGATTCAGAATTGAGGTTTGAGGACTGAGGATTGAGGATTGAAGGTTGAGTATTGAAGATTGAGGATTGAGGATTGAAGATTGAGGATTGAGGATTGAGGATGAGGGCTGAGGGTTGAGGTTTGAGGTTTGAGGTCTGAGGACTGAGGAGTGAGGATTGAGAATTGAGAATTGAGGATTGAGGATTGAAGATTGAGTATTGAGGGTTGAAGATTGAGGATTGAGGATTGAGGATTGAGAATTGAGCATTGAGGATTGAGGATTGAGTATTGAGAATTGAGAATTGAGGATTGAAGATTGAGTATTGAGCATTGAAGATTGACGATTGGGGATTGAAGATTGAGGATTGACGATGAGGACTGAGGACTGAGGATTGAGGATTGAGAATTGAGGATTGAGGATTGAGGATTGAAGATTGAGGATTGGGTATTGAGGATTGAAGAATGAGGATTGAGGATTGAGGATTGAGGATTGAGGAATGAAGATTGAGGATTGAGGATTGAGGATTGAGGATTGAAGATTGAGTATTGAGGATTGAAGATTGAGGATTGAGGATTGAGGATTGAGGATTGAGGATTGAAGATTGAGGATTGGGGACTGAGTGTTGAGGGTTGAGTGATGAGTATTGATGTTTGTCGATCGAGATTTGAAGATTGCAGATTGAGTATTGAGTATTGAAAGCTGTGAATTGATGATATTCTATTGAGGATTGAGGATTGACAACTGATCGTTGAGGACTGAGTGCTGAAGACTGAGGATTCAGGATTGAGGATTGAGGATTGAGGATTGAAGATTGAGTACTGAGGATTGAAGATTGAGGGTTGAGGATTGAGGATTGAAGATTGAGGATTTGGGACTGAGGATTGAGGATTGAGGATCGAGGATTGAAGATTGAGGATTGAGGATTGAGTATTGAGGATTGAGGAATAAAGATTGAGGATTGGGGATTGAGGATTGAAGATTGAGTATTCTGGATAGAAGATTCAGAATTGAGGTTTGAGGACTGAGGACTGAGGATTGAAGATTGAGTATTGAGGATTGAGGATTGAGGATTGAAGATTGAGGATTGAGGATTGAGGATGAGGGCTGAGGGTTGAGGATTGAGGTTTGAGGACTGAGGACTGAGGATTGAGGATTGAAGATTGAGAATTGGGTATTGAGGATTGAAGAATGAGGATTGAGGTTTGAGGATTGAGGATTGAGGAATGATGATTGAGTATTGAGGTTTGAAGACTGACGATTGAGGATTGAGGATTGAGGATTGAGGATTGAGGATTGAGGATTGAGGATTGAGAATTGAGGATTGAGGATTGAAGATTGAGTATTGAGCATTGAAGATTGACGAATGAGGATTGAAGATTGAGGATTGACGATGAGGACTGAGGACTGAGGATTGAGGATTGAGAATTGAGGATTGAGGATTGAGGATTGAGGATTGAGGATTCAGGATTGAAGATTGAGTATTCAGGATTGGAGATTGACGATTGAAGATTGAGGATTGAGGATGAGGGCTGAGGGATGAGGATTGAGGTTTGAGGACTGAGGACTGAGGAATGAGGATTGAGAATTCAGGATTGATTTTTGAGGACTGAGGATTGAGGATTGAAGATTGAGTACTGAGGATTGAAGATTGAGGATTGAGGATTGAGGATTGAGGATGAGGGCTGAGGGTTGAGGATTCAGGTTTGAGGACTGAGGACTGAGGATTGAGGATTAAGAATTCAGGATTGAGGTTTGAGGACTGAGGACTGGGGATTGAGGATTGAGAATTCAGGATTGAGGTTTGAGGACTGAGGATTGAGGATTGAAGATTGAGTACTGAGGATTGAAGATTGAGGATTGAGGATTGAGGATTGAGGATGAGGGCTGAGGGTTGGGGATTGAGGTTTGAGGACTGAGGACTGAGGATTGAGGATTGAGAATTGGGGATTGAGGATTGAAGATTGAGGATTCAGGATTGAGGATTCAGAATTGAGGTTTGAGGACTGAGGATTGAGGATTGAAGGTTGTGGATTGAAGATTGAGGATTCAGGATTGAGGATTCAGAATTGAGGTTTGAGGACTGAGGATTGAGGATTGAAGGTTGAGTATTGAAGATTGAGGATTGAGGATTGAAGATTGAGGATTGAGGATTGAGGATGAGGGCTGAGGGTTGAGGTTTGAGGTTTGAGGTCTGAGGACTGAGGAGTGAGGATAGAGAATTGAGAATTGAGGATTGAGGATTGAAGATTGAGTATTGAGGGTTGAAGATTGAGGATTGAGGATTGAGGATTGAGAATTGAGCATTGAGGATTGAGGATTGAGTATTGAGAATTGAGAATTGAGGATAGAAGATTGAGTATTGAGCATTGAAGATTGACGATTGGGGATTGAAGATTGAGGATTGACGATGAGGACTGAGGACTGAGGATTGAGGATTGAGAATTGAGGATTGAGGATTGAGGATTGAAGATTGAGGATTGGGTATTGAGGATTGAAGAATGAGGATTGAGGATTGAGGATTGAGGATTGAGGAATGAAGATTGAGGATTGAGGATTGAGGATTGAGGATTGAAGATTGAGTATTGAGGATTGAAGATTGAGGATTGAGGATTGAGGATTGAGGATTGAGGATTGAAGATTGAGGATTGGGGACTGAGTGTTGAGGGTTGAGTGATGAGTATTGATGTTTGTCGATCGAGATTTGAAGATTGCAGATTGAGTATTGAGTATTGAATGCTGTGAATTGATGATATTCTATTGAGGATTGAGGATTGACAACTGATCGTTGAGGACTGAGTGCTGAAGACTGAGGATTCAGGATTGAGGATTGAGGATTGAGGATTGAAGATTGAGTACTGAGGATTGAAAATTGAGGGTTGAGGATTGAGGATTGAAGATTGAGGATTTGGGACTGAGGATTGAGGATTGAGGATCGAGGATTGAAGATTGAGGATTGAGGATTGAGTATTGAGGATTGAGGAATAAAGATTGAGGATTGGGGATTGAGGATTGAAGACTGAGGATTCTGGATAGAAGATTCAGAATTGAGGTTTGAGGACTGAGGACTGAGGATTGAAGATTGAGTATTGAGGATTGAGGATTGAGGAATGAAGATTGAGGATTGAGGATTGAGTATTGAGGATTGAAGATTGAGTATTGAGGATTGAAGATTGAGGGTTGAGGATTGAGGATTGAAGATTGAGGATTGAAGATTGAGGATTCAGGATTGAGGATTCAGAATTGAGGTTTGAGGACTGAGGATTGAGGATTGAAGGTTGAGTATTGAAGATTGAGGATTGAGGATTGAAGATTGAGGATTGAGGATTGAGGATGAGGGCTGAGGCTTGAGGATTCAGGTATGAGGTCTGAGGACTGAGGATTGAGGATTGAGAATTGAGAATTGAGGATTGAGGATTGAAGATTGAGTATTGAGGGTTGAAGATTGAGGATTGAGGATTGAGGATTGAGGATTGAGCATTGAGGATTGAGGATTGAGGATTGAGAATTGAGGATTGAGGATTGAAGATTGAGTATTGAGCATTGAAGATTGACGATTGGGGATTGAAGATTGAGGATTGACGATGAGGACTGAGGACTGAGGATTGAGGATTGAGAATTGAGGATTGAGGATTGAGGATTGAAGATTGAGGATTGGGTATTGAGGATTGAAGAATGAGGATTGAGGATTGAGGATTGAGGATTGAGGAATGAAGATTGAGGATTGAGGATTGAGGATTGAGGATTGAAGATTGAGGATTGAGGATTGAGGATTGAGGATTGAGGATGAGGGCTGAGGGTTGAGGATTGAGGTTTGAGGACTGAGGACTGAGGATTGAGGATTGAGAATTCAGGATTGATTTTTGAGGACTGAGGATTGAGGATTGAAGATTGAGTACTGAGGATTGAAGATTGAGGATTGAGGATTTAGGATTGAGGATGAGGGCTGAGGGTTGAGGATTCAGGTTTGAGGACTGAGGACTGAGGATTGAGGATTAAGAATTCAGGATTGAGGTTTGAGGACTGAGGACTGAGGATTGAGGATTGAGAATTCAGGATTGAGGTTTGAGGGCTGAGGATTGAGGATTTAGGATTGAGGATTGAGCATTGAGGATTGAGGATTGAAGATTGAGGATTGGGTATTGCGGATTGAACATTGACGGTTGAGGATTGAGGATTGAGGACTGAGGATTGAGAATTGAAGGTTGAATATTGATGACTGAAGGTTGAGGATTGAGGATTGAGGGTTGTGGATTGAGGACCAGGACTGAGGGTTGAGTATTGATGTTTGAGGTCTGAGGATTGAGGATTGAGGATTGAGAATTGAGGATTGAGGATTGAGGATTGAAGATTGGTGATTGGGTATTGAGGATTGAAGAATGAGGATTGAGGATTGAGGATTGAGGATTGAGGATTGAAGATTGAGTATTGAGGATTGAAGATTGCGTGTTGAGGATTGAGGATTGAAGATTGAGGATTTGGGACTGAGGATTGAGGATTGAGGATCGAGGATTGAAGATTGAGTGTTGAGGATTGAGTATTGAGGATTGAGGAATAAAGATTGAGGATTGGGGATTGAGGATTGAAGATTGAGAATTGGGGATTGAGGATTGAAGATTGAGGATTCAGGATTGAGGATTCAGAATTGAGGTTTGAGGACTGAGGATTGAGGATTGAAGGTTGTGGATTGAAGATTGAGGATTCAGGATTGAGGATTCAGAATTGAGGTTTGAGGACTGAGGATTGAGGATTGAAGGTTGAGTATTGAAGATTGAGGATTGAGGATTGAAGATTGAGGATTGAGGATTGAGGATGAGGGCTGAGGGTTGAGGTTTGAGGTTTGAGGTCTGAGGACTGAGGATTGAGGATTGAGAATTGAGAATTGAGGATTGAGGATTGAAGATTGAGTATTGAGGGTTGAAGATTGAGGATTGAGGATTGAGGATTCAGAATTGAGGTTTGAGGACTGAGGATTGAGGATTGAAGGTTCAGTATTGAAGATTGAGGATTGAGGATTGAAGATTGAGGATTGAGGATTGAGGATGAGGGCTGAGGGTTGAGGATTGAGGTTTGAGGACTGAGGACTGAGGATTGAGGATTGAGAATTGAGGATTGAGAATTGAGGATTGAGGATTGAATATTGGGGACTGAGTGTTGGGGGTTGAGTGATGAGAATTGATATTTGTGGATAGAGGTTTGAAGATTGCAGTTTGAGTATGGAGTATTGAAAGCTGTGAATTGATTATATTCTATTGAGGATTGAGGATTGACAACTGATTGTTGAGTACTGAGGGCTGAAGATTGAGGATTCAGGATTGAGGATTCAGGATTGAGGTTTGAGGGCTGAGGATTGAGGATTTAGGATTGAGGATTGAGCATTGAGGATTGAGGATTGAAGATTGAGGATTGGGTATTGCGGATTGAACATTGACGGTTGAGGATTGAGGATTGAGGATTGAGGATTGAGAATTGAATGTTGAATATTGATGACTGAAGGTTGAGGATTGAGGATTGGGGGTTGTGGATTGAGGACGAGGACTGAGGGTTGAGTATTGATGTTTGTGGTCTGAGGATCGAGGATTGAGGATTGAGAATTGAGGATTGAGGATTGAGGATTGAAGATTGAGGATTTGGTATTGAGGATTGAAGAATGAGGATTGAGTGTTGAGGATTGAGGATTGAGGAATGAAGATTGAGGGTTGAGGATTGAGGATTGAGGATTGAAGATTGAGTATTGAGGATTGAAGATTGAGGATTGAGGATTGAGGATTGACGATTGAGGATTGAAGATTGAGGATTGGGGACTGAGTGTTGAGGGTTGAGTGATGAGTATTGATGTTTGTCGATAGAGATTTGAAGATTGGAGATTGACTATTGAGTATTGAAAGCTGTGAATTGATGATGTTCTATTGAGGATTGAGGATTGACAACTGATTGTTGAGGACTGAGTACTGATGATTGAGGATTCAGGATTGAGGATTGAGGATTGAGGATTGAAGATTGAGTACTGAGGATTGAAGATTGAGGGTTGAGGATTGAGGATTGAAGATTGAGGATTTGGTACTGAGAATTGAGGATTGAGGATCGAGGATTGAAGATTGAGGATTGAGGATTGAGTATTGAGGATAGAGGAATAAAGATTGAGGATTGGGGATTGAGGATTGAAGATTGAGTATTCTGGATAGAAGATTCAGAATTGAGGTTTGAGGACTGAGGACTGAGGATTGAAGATTGAGTATTGAGGATTGAGGATTGAGGATTGAAGATTGAGGATTGAGGATTGAGGATGAGGGCTGAGGGTTGAGGTTTGAGGTTTGAGGTCTGAGGACTGAGGAGTGAGGATTGAGAATTGAGAATTGAGGATTGAGGATTGAAGATTGAGTATTGAGGGTTGAAGATTGAGGATTGAGGATTGAGGATTGAGAATTGAGCATTGAGGATTGAGGATTGAGTATTGAGAATTGAGAATTGAGGATTGAAGATTGAGTATTGAGCATTGAAGATTGACGATTGGGGATTGAAGATTGAGGATTGACGATGAGGACTGAGGACTGAGGATTGAGGATTGAGAATTGAGGATTGAGGATTGAGGATTGAAGATTGAGGATTGGGTATTGAGGATTGAAGAATGAGGATTGAGGATTGAGGATTGAGGATTGAGGAATGAAGATTGAGGATTGAGGATTGAGGATTGAGGATTGAAGATTGAGTATTGAGGATTGAAGATTGAGGATTGACGATGAGGACTGAGGACTGAGGATTGAGGATTGAGAATTGAGGATTGAGGATTGAGGATTGAAGATTGAGGATTGGGTATTGAGGATTGAAGAATGAGGATTGAGGATTGAGGATTGAGGATTGAGGAATGAAGATTGAGGATTGAGGATTGAGGATTGAGGATTGAAGATTGAGGATTGAGGATTGAGGATTGAGGATTGAGGATGAGGGCTGAGGGTTGAGGATTGAGGTTTGAGGACTGAGGACTGAGGATTGAGGATTGAGAATTCAGGATTGATTTTTGAGGACTGAGGATTGAGGATTGAAGATTGAGTACTGAGGATTGAAGATTGAGGATTGAGGATTTAGGATTGAGGATGAGGGCTGAGGGTTGAGGATTCAGGTTTGAGGACTGAGGACTGAGGATTGAGGATTAAGAATTCAGGATTGAGGTTTGAGGACTGAGGACTGAGGATTGAGGATTGAGAATTCAGGATTGAGGTTTGAGGGCTGAGGATTGAGGATTTAGGATTGAGGATTGAGCATTGAGGATTGAGGATTGAAGATTGAGGATTGGGTATTGCGGATTGAACATTGACGGTTGAGGATTGAGGATTGAGGACTGAGGATTGAGAATTGAAGGTTGAATATTGATGACTGAAGGTTGAGGATTGAGGATTGAGGGTTGTGGATTGAGGACCAGGACTGAGGGTTGAGTATTGATGTTTGAGGTCTGAGGATTGAGGATTGAGGATTGAGAATTGAGGATTGAGGATTGAGGATTGAAGATTGGTGATTGGGTATTGAGGATTGAAGAATGAGGATTGAGGATTGAGGATTGAGGATTGAGGATTGAAGATTGAGTATTGAGGATTGAAGATTGCGTGTTGAGGATTGAGGATTGAAGATTGAGGATTTGGGACTGAGGATTGAGGATTGAGGATCGAGGATTGAAGATTGAGTGTTGAGGATTGAGTATTGAGGATTGAGGAATAAAGATTGAGGATTGGGGATTGAGGATTGAAGATTGAGAATTGGGGATTGAGGATTGAAGATTGAGGATTCAGGATTGAGGATTCAGAATTGAGGTTTGAGGACTGAGGATTGAGGATTGAAGGTTGTGGATTGAAGATTGAGGATTCAGGATTGAGGATTCAGAATTGAGGTTTGAGGACTGAGGATTGAGGATTGAAGGTTGAGTATTGAAGATTGAGGATTGAGGATTGAAGATTGAGGATTGAGGATTGAGGATGAGGGCTGAGGGTTGAGGTTTGAGGTTTGAGGTCTGAGGACTGAGGATTGAGGATTGAGAATTGAGAATTGAGGATTGAGGATTGAAGATTGAGTATTGAGGGTTGAAGATTGAGGATTGAGGATTGAGGATTCAGAATTGAGGTTTGAGGACTGAGGATTGAGGATTGAAGGTTCAGTATTGAAGATTGAGGATTGAGGATTGAAGATTGAGGATTGAGGATTGAGGATGAGGGCTGAGGGTTGAGGATTGAGGTTTGAGGACTGAGGACTGAGGATTGAGGATTGAGAATTGAGGATTGAGAATTGAGGATTGAGGATTGAATATTGGGGACTGAGTGTTGGGGGTTGAGTGATGAGAATTGATATTTGTGGATAGAGGTTTGAAGATTGCAGTTTGAGTATGGAGTATTGAAAGCTGTGAATTGATTATATTCTATTGAGGATTGAGGATTGACAACTGATTGTTGAGTACTGAGGGCTGAAGATTGAGGATTCAGGATTGAGGATTCAGGATTGAGGTTTGAGGGCTGAGGATTGAGGATTTAGGATTGAGGATTGAGCATTGAGGATTGAGGATTGAAGATTGAGGATTGGGTATTGCGGATTGAACATTGACGGTTGAGGATTGAGGATTGAGGATTGAGGATTGAGAATTGAATGTTGAATATTGATGACTGAAGGTTGAGGATTGAGGATTGGGGGTTGTGGATTGAGGACGAGGACTGAGGGTTGAGTATTGATGTTTGTGGTCTGAGGATCGAGGATTGAGGATTGAGAATTGAGGATTGAGGATTGAGGATTGAAGATTGAGGATTTGGTATTGAGGATTGAAGAATGAGGATTGAGTGTTGAGGATTGAGGATTGAGGAATGAAGATTGAGGGTTGAGGATTGAGGATTGAGGATTGAAGATTGAGTATTGAGGATTGAAGATTGAGGATTGAGGATTGAGGATTGACGATTGAGGATTGAAGATTGAGGATTGGGGACTGAGTGTTGAGGGTTGAGTGATGAGTATTGATGTTTGTCGATAGAGATTTGAAGATTGGAGATTGACTATTGAGTATTGAAAGCTGTGAATTGATGATGTTCTATTGAGGATTGAGGATTGACAACTGATTGTTGAGGACTGAGTACTGATGATTGAGGATTCAGGATTGAGGATTGAGGATTGAGGATTGAAGATTGAGTACTGAGGATTGAAGATTGAGGGTTGAGGATTGAGGATTGAAGATTGAGGATTTGGTACTGAGAATTGAGGATTGAGGATCGAGGATTGAAGATTGAGGATTGAGGATTGAGTATTGAGGATAGAGGAATAAAGATTGAGGATTGGGGATTGAGGATTGAAGATTGAGTATTCTGGATAGAAGATTCAGAATTGAGGTTTGAGGACTGAGGACTGAGGATTGAAGATTGAGTATTGAGGATTGAGGATTGAGGATTGAAGATTGAGGATTGAGGATTGAGGATGAGGGCTGAGGGTTGAGGTTTGAGGTTTGAGGTCTGAGGACTGAGGAGTGAGGATTGAGAATTGAGAATTGAGGATTGAGGATTGAAGATTGAGTATTGAGGGTTGAAGATTGAGGATTGAGGATTGAGGATTGAGAATTGAGCATTGAGGATTGAGGATTGAGTATTGAGAATTGAGAATTGAGGATTGAAGATTGAGTATTGAGCATTGAAGATTGACGATTGGGGATTGAAGATTGAGGATTGACGATGAGGACTGAGGACTGAGGATTGAGGATTGAGAATTGAGGATTGAGGATTGAGGATTGAAGATTGAGGATTGGGTATTGAGGATTGAAGAATGAGGATTGAGGATTGAGGATTGAGGATTGAGGAATGAAGATTGAGGATTGAGGATTGAGGATTGAGGATTGAAGATTGAGTATTGAGGATTGAAGATTGAGGATTGAGGATTGAGGATTGAGGATTGAGGACTGAGGATTGAGGATTGAGAATTGAGGATTGAGGATTGAGGATTGAAGATTGAGGATTGGGTATTGAGGATTGAAGATTGAGTATTGAGCATTGAAGATTGACGATTGGGGATTGAAGGTTGAGGATTGACGATGAGGACTGAGGACTGAGGATTGAGGATTGAGAATTGAGGATTGAGGATTGAGGATTGAAGATTGAGGATTGGGTATTGAGGATTGAAGAATGAGGATTGAGGATTGAGGATTGAGGATTGAGGAATGAAGATTGAGGATTGAGGATTGAGGATTGAGGATTGAAGATTGAGAATTGAAGGTTGAATATTGATGACTGAAGGTTGAGGATTGAGGATTGAGGGTTGTGGATTGAGGACCAGGACTGAGGGTTGAGTATTGATGTTTGAGGTCTGAGGATTGAGGATTGAGGATTGAGAATTGAGGATTGAGGATTGAGGATTGAAGATTGGTGATTGGGTATTGAGGATTGAAGAATGAGGATTGAGGATTGAGGATTGAGGATTGAGGATTGAAGATTGAGTATTGAGGATTGAAGATTGAGTGTTGAGGATTGAGGATTGAAGATTGAGGATTTGGGACTGAGGATTGAGGATTGAGGATCGAGGATTGAAGATTGAGTGTTGAGGATTGAGTATTGAGGATTGAGGAATAAAGATTGAGGATTGGGGATTGAGGATTGAAGATTGAGAATTGGGGATTGAGGATTGAAGATTGAGGATTCAGGATTGAGGATTCAGAATTGAGGTTTGAGGACTGAGGATTGAGGATTGAAGGTTGTGGATTGAAGATTGAGGATTCAGGATTGAGGATTCAGAATTGAGGTTTGAGGACTGAGGATTGAGGATTGAAGGTTGAGTATTGAAGATTGAGGATTGAGGATTGAAGATTGAGGATTGAGGATTGAGGATGAGGGCTGAGGGTTGAGGTTTGAGGTTTGAGGTCTGAGGACTGAGGAGTGAGGATTGAGAATTGAGAATTGAGGATTGAGGATTGAAGATTGAGTATTGAGGGTTGAAGATTGAGGATTGAGGATTGAGGATTGAGAATTGAGCATTGAGGATTGAGGATTGAGTATTGAGAATTGAGAATTGAGGATTGAAGATTGAGTATTGAGCATTGAAGATTGACGATTGGGGATTGAAGATTGAGGATTGACGATGAGGACTGAGGACTGAGGATTGAGGATTGAGAATTGAGGATTGAGGATTGAGGATTGAAGATTGAGGATTGGGTATTGAGGATTGAAGAATGAGGATTGAGGATTGAGGATTGAGGATTGAGGAATGAAGATTGAGGATTGAGGATTGAGGATTGAGGATTGAAGATTGAGTATTGAGGATTGAAGATTGAGGATTGAGGATTGAGGATTGAGGATTGAGGATTGAAGATTGAGGATTGGGGACTGAGTGTTGAGGGTTGAGTGATGAGTATTGATGTTTGTCGATCGAGATTTGAAGATTGCAGATTGAGTATTGAGTATTGAATGCTGTGAATTGATGATATTCTATTGAGGATTGAGGATTGACAACTGATCGTTGAGGACTGAGTGCTGAAGACTGAGGATTCAGGATTGAGGATTGAGGATTGAGGATTGAAGATTGAGTACTGAGGATTGAAAATTGAGGGTTGAGGATTGAGGATTGAAGATTGAGGATTTGGGACTGAGGATTGAGGATTGAGGATCGAGGATTGAAGATTGAGGATTGAGGATTGAGTATTGAGGATTGAGGAATAAAGATTGAGGATTGGGGATTGAGGATTGAAGACTGAGGATTCTGGATAGAAGATTCAGAATTGAGGTTTGAGGACTGAGGACTGAGGATTGAAGATTGAGTATTGAGGATTGAGGATTGAGGAATGAAGATTGAGGATTGAGGATTGAGTATTGAGGATTGAAGATTGAGTATTGAGGATTGAAGATTGAGGGTTGAGGATTGAGGATTGAAGATTGAGGATTGAAGATTGAGGATTCAGGATTGAGGATTCAGAATTGAGGTTTGAGGACTGAGGATTGAGGATTGAAGGTTGAGTATTGAAGATTGAGGATTGAGGATTGAAGATTGAGGATTGAGGATTGAGGATGAGGGCTGAGGCTTGAGGATTCAGGTATGAGGTCTGAGGACTGAGGATTGAGGATTGAGAATTGAGAATTGAGGATTGAGGATTGAAGATTGAGTATTGAGGGTTGAAGATTGAGGATTGAGGATTGAGGATTGAGGATTGAGCATTGAGGATTGAGGATTGAGGATTGAGAATTGAGGATTGAGGATTGAAGATTGAGTATTGAGCATTGAAGATTGACGATTGGGGATTGAAGATTGAGGATTGACGATGAGGACTGAGGACTGAGGATTGAGGATTGAGAATTGAGGATTGAGGATTGAGGATTGAAGATTGAGGATTGGGTATTGAGGATTGAAGAATGAGGATTGAGGATTGAGGATTGAGGATTGAGGAATGAAGATTGAGGATTGAGGATTGAGGATTGAGGATTGAAGATTGAGGATTGAGGATTGAGGATTGAGGATTGAGGATGAGGGCTGAGGGTTGAGGATTGAGGTTTGAGGACTGAGGACTGAGGATTGAGGATTGAGAATTCAGGATTGATTTTTGAGGACTGAGGATTGAGGATTGAAGATTGAGTACTGAGGATTGAAGATTGAGGATTGAGGATTTAGGATTGAGGATGAGGGCTGAGGGTTGAGGATTCAGGTTTGAGGACTGAGGACTGAGGATTGAGGATTAAGAATTCAGGATTGAGGTTTGAGGACTGAGGACTGAGGATTGAGGATTGAGAATTCAGGATTGAGGTTTGAGGGCTGAGGATTGAGGATTTAGGATTGAGGATTGAGCATTGAGGATTGAGGATTGAAGATTGAGGATTGGGTATTGCGGATTGAACATTGACGGTTGAGGATTGAGGATTGAGGACTGAGGATTGAGAATTGAAGGTTGAATATTGATGACTGAAGGTTGAGGATTGAGGATTGAGGGTTGTGGATTGAGGACCAGGACTGAGGGTTGAGTATTGATGTTTGAGGTCTGAGGATTGAGGATTGAGGATTGAGAATTGAGGATTGAGGATTGAGGATTGAAGATTGGTGATTGGGTATTGAGGATTGAAGAATGAGGATTGAGGATTGAGGATTGAGGATTGAGGATTGAAGATTGAGTATTGAGGATTGAAGATTGCGTGTTGAGGATTGAGGATTGAAGATTGAGGATTTGGGACTGAGGATTGAGGATTGAGGATCGAGGATTGAAGATTGAGTGTTGAGGATTGAGTATTGAGGATTGAGGAATAAAGATTGAGGATTGGGGATTGAGGATTGAAGATTGAGAATTGGGGATTGAGGATTGAAGATTGAGGATTCAGGATTGAGGATTCAGAATTGAGGTTTGAGGACTGAGGATTGAGGATTGAAGGTTGTGGATTGAAGATTGAGGATTCAGGATTGAGGATTCAGAATTGAGGTTTGAGGACTGAGGATTGAGGATTGAAGGTTGAGTATTGAAGATTGAGGATTGAGGATTGAAGATTGAGGATTGAGGATTGAGGATGAGGGCTGAGGGTTGAGGTTTGAGGTTTGAGGTCTGAGGACTGAGGATTGAGGATTGAGAATTGAGAATTGAGGATTGAGGATTGAAGATTGAGTATTGAGGGTTGAAGATTGAGGATTGAGGATTTTGGATTCAGAATTGAGGTTTGAGGACTGAGGATTGAGGATTGAAGGTTGAGTATTGAAGATTGAGGATTGAGGATTGAAGATTGAGGATTGAGGATTGAGGATGAGGGCTGAGGGTTGAGGATTGAGGTTTGAGGACTGAGGACTGAGGATTGAGGATTGAGAATTGAGGATTGAGAATTGAGGATTGAGGATTGAATATTGGGGACTGAGTGTTGAGGGTTGAGTGATGAGAATTGATATTTGTGGATAGAGGTTTGAAGATTGCAGTTTGAGTATGGAGTATTGAAAGCTGTGAATTGATTATATTCTATTGAGGATTGAGGATTGACAACTGATTGTTGAGTACTGAGGGCTGAAGATTGAGGATTCAGGATTGAGGATTCAGGATTGAGGTTTGAGGGCTGAGGATTGAGGATTTAGGATTGAGGATTGAGCATTGAGGATTGAGGATTGAAGATTGAGGATTGGGTATTGCGGATTGAACATTGACGGTTGAGGATTGAGGATTGAGGATTGAGGATTGAGAATTGAATGTTGAATATTGATGACTGAAGGTTGAGGATTGAGGATTGGGGGTTGTGGATTGAGGACGAGGACTGAGGGTTGAGTATTGATGTTTGTGGTCTGAGGATCGAGGATTGAGGATTGAGAATTGAGGATTGAGGATTGAGGATTGAAGATTGAGGATTTGGTATTGAGGATTGAAGAATGAGGATTGAGTGTTGAGGATTGAGGATTGAGGAATGAAGATTGAGGGTTGAGGATTGAGGATTGAGGATTGAAGATTGAGTATTGAGGATTGAAGATTGAGGATTGAGGATTGAGGATTGACGATTGAGGATTGAAGATTGAGGATTGGGGACTGAGTGTTGAGGGTTGAGTGATGAGTATTGATGTTTGTCGATAGAGATTTGAAGATTGGAGATTGACTATTGAGTATTGAAAGCTGTGAATTGATGATGTTCTATTGAGGATTGAGGATTGACAACTGATTGTTGAGGACTGAGTACTGATGATTGAGGATTCAGGATTGAGGATTGAGGATTGAGGATTGAAGATTGAGTACTGAGGATTGAAGATTGAGGGTTGAGGATTGAGGATTGAAGATTGAGGATTTGGTACTGAGAATTGAGGATTGAGGATCGAGGATTGAAGATTGAGGATTGAGGATTGAGTATTGAGGATAGAGGAATAAAGATTGAGGATTGGGGATTGAGGATTGAAGATTGAGTATTCTGGATAGAAGATTCAGAATTGAGGTTTGAGGACTGAGGACTGAGGATTGAAGATTGAGTATTGAGGATTGAGGATTGAGGATTGAAGATTGAGGATTGAGGATTGAGGATGAGGGCTGAGGGTTGAGGATTGAGGTTTGAGGACTGAGGACTGAGGATTGAGGATTGAGGATTGAGAATTGAGGATTGAGGATTGAGGATTGAAGATTGAGGATTGGGTATTGATGATTGAAGAATGAGGATTGACGATTGAGGATTGAGGATTGAGGATTGAAGATTGAGTATTGAGGATTGAAGACTGAAGATTGAGGATTGAGGATTGAGGATTGAGGATTGAGGATTGAGGATTGAGGATTGGGGATTGAGAATTGAGGATTGAGGATTGAAGATTGAGTATTGAGGATTGAAGATTGAGGATTGAGGATTGAGGATTGAGGATTGAACATTGAGGATTGGGTATAGCGGATTGAACATTTATGATTGAGGATTGAGGATTGAGTATTGAGGATTGAGGACTGAAGATTGTATATTGATGATTGAAGATTGAGGATTGAGGATTGAGGGTTGTGTATTGAGGACGAGGTCTGAGGGCTGCGTATTGAATTTTGAGGTCTGAGGATCGAGGATTGAGAATTGAGAATTGAGGATTGAGGATTGAGGATTGAAGATTGAGGATTGGGTATTGAGGATTGAAGAATGAGGATTGAGGATTGAGGATTGAGGATTGAGGACTGAGGATTGAAGATTGAGTATTGACGATTGAAGATTGACGATTGAGGATTGAGGATGGAGGATTGAGGATTGAACATTGAGGATTGACGATTGAGGATTGAAGATTGAGGATTGGGGACTGAGTGTTGAGGGTTGAGTGATGAGTATTGATGTTTGTCGATAGAGATTTGAAGATTGGAGATTGAGTATTGAGTATTGAAAGCTGTGAATTGATGATATTCTATTGAGGATTGAGGATTGACAACTGATTGTTGAGGACTGAGTACTGATGATTGAGGATTCAGGATTGAGGATTGAGGATTGAGGATTGAAGATTGAGTACTGAGGATTGAAGATTGAGGGTTGAGGATTGAGGATTGAATATTGAGGATTTGGTACTGAGGATTGAGGATTGAGGATCGAGGATTGAAGATTGAGGATTGAGGATTGAGTATTGAGGATTGAGCAATAAAGATTGAGGATTGGGGATTGAGGATTGAAGATTGAGTATTCTGGATAGAAGATTCAGAATTGAGGTTTGAGGACTGAGGACTGAGGATTGAAGATTGAGTATTGAGGATTGAGGATTGAGGATTGAAGATTGAGGATTGAGGATTGAGGATGAGGGCTGAGGGTTGAGGATTGAGGTTTGAGGACTGAGGACTGAGGATTGAGGATTGAAGATTGAGAATTGGGTATTGAGGATTGAAGAATGAGGATTGAGGTTTGAGGATTGAGGATTGAGGAATGATGATTGAGTATTGAGGTTTGAAGACTGACGATTGAGGATTGAGGATTGAGGATTGAGGATTGAGGATTGAGGATTGAGGATTGAGAATTGAGGATTGAGGATTGAAGATTGAGTATTGAGCATTGAAGATTGACGAATGAGGATTGAAGATTGAGGATTGACGATGAGGACTGAGGACTGAGGATTGAGGATTGAGAATTGAGGATTGAGGATTGAGGATTGAGGATTGAGGATTCAGGATTGAAGATTGAGTATTCAGGATTGGAGATTGACGATTGAGGATTGAGGATTGAGGATGAGGGCTGAGGGATGAGGATTGAGGTTTGAGGACTGAGGACTGAGGAATGAGGATTGAGAATTCAGGATTGATTTTTGAGGACTGAGGATTGAGGATTGAAGATTGAGTACTGAGGATTGAAGATTGAGGATTGAGGATTGAGGATTGAGGATGAGGGCTGAGGGTTGAGGATTCAGGTTTGAGGACTGAGGACTGAGGATTGAGGATTAAGAATTCAGGATTGAGGTTTGAGGACTGAGGACTGGGGATTGAGGATTGAGAATTCAGGATTGAGGTTTGAGGACTGAGGATTGAGGATTGATGATTGAGTACTGAGGATTGAAGATTGAGGATTGAGGATTGAGGATTGAGGATGAGGGCTGAGGGTTGGGGATTGAGGTTTGAGGACTGAGGACTGAGGATTGAGGATTGAGAATTGAGGATTGAGGATTGAGGATTGAAGATTTACGATTGGGTATTGAGGATTGAAGAATGAGGATATAGGATTGAGGATTGAGGATTGAGTATTGAGGATTGAATATTGAGTATTGAGGATTGAAGGCTAACGATTGAGGATTGAGGATTGAGGATTGAGTATTGAGGATTGAGGATTGAGGATTGAGGATTGAGGATTGAGGAATGAAGATTGAGGATTGAGGATTGAGTATTGAGGATTGAAGGTTGAGTATTGAGGATTGAAGATTGAGGGTTGAGGATTGAGGATTGAAGATTGAGGATTGAAGATTGAGGATTCAGGATTGAGGATTCAGAATTGAGGTTTGAGGACTGAGGATTGAGGATTGAAGGTTGAGTATTGAAGATTGAGGATTGAGGATTGAAGATTGAGGATTGAGGATTGAGGATGAGGGCTGAGGGTTGAGGATTCAGGTATGAGGTCTGAGGACTGAGGATTGAGGATTGAGAATTGAGGATTGAGGTTTGAAGATTGAGTATTGAGGGTTGAAGATTGAGGATTGAGGATTGAGGATTGAGGATTGAGCATTGAGGATTGAGGATTGAGGATTGAGAATTGAGGATTGAGGATTGAAGATTGAGTATTGAGCATTGAAGATTGACGATTGGGGATTGAAGGTTGAGGATTGACGATGAGGACTGAGGACTGAGGATTGAGGATTGAGAATTGAGGATTGAGGATTGAGGATTGAAGATTGAGGATTGGGTATTGAGGATTGAAGAATGAGGATTGAGGATTGAGGATTGAGGATTGAGGAATGAAGATTGAGGATTGAGGATTGAGGATTGAGGATTGGAGATTGAGTATTGAGGATTGAAGATTGAGGATTGAGGATTGAGGATTGAGGATTGAAGATTGACGATTGGGGATTGAAGATTGAGGATTGACGATGAGGACTAAGGACTGAGGATTGAGGATTGAGAATTGAGGATTGAGGATTGAGGATTGAAGATTGAGGATTGGGTATTGAGGATTGAAGAATGAGGATTGAGGATTGAGGATTGAGGATTGAGGAATGAAGATTGAGGATTGAGGATTGAGGATTGAGGATTGAAGATTGAGAATTGAAGGTTGAATATTGATGACTGAAGGTTGAGGATTGAGGATTGAGGGTTGTGGATTGAGGACCAGGACTGAGGGTTGAGTATTGATGTTTGAGGTCTGAGGATTGAGGATTGAGGATTGAGAATTGAGGATTGAGGATTGAGGATTGAAGATTGGTGATTGGGTATTGAGGATTGAAGAATGAGGATTGAGGATTGAGGATTGAGGATTGAGGATTGAAGATTGAGTATTGAGGATTGAAGATTGAGTGTTGAGGATTGAGGATTGAAGATTGAGGATTTGGGACTGAGGATTGAGGATTGAGGATCGAGGATTGAAGATTGAGTGTTGAGGATTGAGTATTGAGGATTGAGGAATAAAGATTGAGGATTGGGGATTGAGGATTGAAGATTGAGAATTGGGGATTGAGGATTGAAGATTGAGGATTCAGGATTGAGGATTCAGAATTGAGGTTTGAGGACTGAGGATTGAGGATTGAAGGTTGTGGATTGAAGATTGAGGATTCAGGATTGAGGATTCAGAATTGAGGTTTGAGGACTGAGGATTGAGGATTGAAGGTTGAGTATTGAAGATTGAGGATTGAGGATTGAAGATTGAGGATTGAGGATTGAGGATGAGGGCTGAGGGTTGAGGTTTGAGGTTTGAGGTCTGAGGACTGAGGAGTGAGGATTGAGAATTGAGAATTGAGGATTGAGGATTGAAGATTGAGTATTGAGGGTTGAAGATTGAGGATTGAGGATTGAGGATTGAGAATTGAGCATTGAGGATTGAGGATTGAGTATTGAGAATTGAGAATTGAGGATTGAAGATTGAGTATTGAGCATTGAAGATTGACGATTGGGGATTGAAGATTGAGGATTGACGATGAGGACTGAGGACTGAGGATTGAGGATTGAGAATTGAGGATTGAGGATTGAGGATTGAAGATTGAGGATTGGGTATTGAGGATTGAAGAATGAGGATTGAGGATTGAGGATTGAGGATTGAGGAATGAAGATTGAGGATTGAGGATTGAGGATTGAGGATTGAAGATTGAGTATTGAGGATTGAAGATTGAGGATTGAGGATTGAGGATTGAGGATTGAGGATTGAAGATTGAGGATTGGGGACTGAGTGTTGAGGGTTGAGTGATGAGTATTGATGTTTGTCGATCGAGATTTGAAGATTGCAGATTGAGTATTGAGTATTGAAAGCTGTGAATTGATGATATTCTATTGAGGATTGAGGATTGACAACTGATCGTTGAGGACTGAGTGCTGAAGACTGAGGATTCAGGATTGAGGATTGAGGATTGAGGATTGAAGATTGAGTACTGAGGATTGAAGATTGAGGGTTGAGGATTGAGGATTGAAGATTGAGGATTTGGGACTGAGGATTGAGGATTGAGGATCGAGGATTGAAGATTGAGGATTGAGGATTGAGTATTGAGGATTGAGGAATAAAGATTGAGGATTGGGGATTGAGGATTGAAGATTGAGTATTCTGGATAGAAGATTCAGAATTGAGGTTTGAGGACTGAGGACTGAGGATTGAAGATTGAGTATTGAGGATTGAGGATTGAGGATTGAAGATTGAGGATTGAGGATTGAGGATGAGGGCTGAGGGTTGAGGATTGAGGTTTGAGGACTGAGGACTGAGGATTGAGGATTGAAGATTGAGAATTGGGTATTGAGGATTGAAGAATGAGGATTGAGGTTTGAGGATTGAGGATTGAGGAATGATGATTGAGTATTGAGGTTTGAAGACTGACGATTGAGGATTGAGGATTGAGGATTGAGGATTGAGGATTGAGGATTGAGGATTGAGAATTGAGGATTGATGATTGAAGATTGAGTATTGAGCATTGAAGATTGACGAATGAGGATTGAAGATTGAGGATTGACGATGAGGACTGAGGACTGAGGATTGAGGATTGAGAATTGAGGATTGAGGATTGAGGATTGAGGATTGAGGATTCAGGATTGAAGATTGAGTATTCAGGATTGGAGATTGACGATTGAAGATTGAGGATTGAGGATGAGGGCTGAGGGATGAGGATTGAGGTTTGAGGACTGAGGACTGAGGAATGAGGATTGAGAATTCAGGATTGATTTTTGAGGACTGAGGATTGAGGATTGAAGATTGAGTACTGAGGATTGAAGATTGAGGATTGAGGATTGAGGATTGAGGATGAGGGCTGAGGGTTGAGGATTCAGGTTTGAGGACTGAGGACTGAGGATTGAGGATTAAGAATTCAGGATTGAGGTTTGAGGACTGAGGACTGGGGATTGAGGATTGAGAATTCAGGATTGAGGTTTGAGGACTGAGGATTGAGGATTGAAGATTGAGTACTGAGGATTGAAGATTGAGGATTGAGGATTGAGGATTGAGGATGAGGGCTGAGGGTTGGGGATTGAGGTTTGAGGACTGAGGACTGAGGATTGAGGATTGAGAATTGAGGATTGAGGATTGAGGATTGAAGATTTACGATTGGGTATTGAGGATTGAAGAATGAGGATATAGGATTGAGGATTGAGGATTGAGTATTGAGGATTGAATATTGAGTATTGAGGATTGAAGGCTAACGATTGAGGATTGAGGATTGAGGATTGAGTATTGAGGATTGAGGATTGAGGATTGAGGATTGAGGATTGAGGAATGAAGATTGAGGATTGAGGATTGAGTATTGAGGATTGAAGGTTGAGTATTGAGGATTGAAGATTGAGGGTTGAGGATTGAGGATTGAAGATTGAGGATTGAAGATTGAGGATTCAGGATTGAGGATTCAGAATTGAGGTTTGAGGACTGAGGATTGAGGATTGAAGGTTGAGTATTGAAGATTGAGGATTGAGGATTGAAGATTGAGGATTGAGGATTGAGGATGAGGGCTGAGGGTTGAGGATTCAGGTATGAGGTCTGAGGACTGAGGATTGAGGATTGAGAATTGAGGATTGAGGTTTGAAGATTGAGTATTGAGGGTTGAAGATTGAGGATTGAGGATTGAGGATTGAGGATTGAGCATTGAGGATTGAGGATTGAGGATTGAGAATTGAGGATTGAGGATTGAAGATTGAGTATTGAGCATTGAAGATTGACGATTGGGGATTGAAGGTTGAGGATTGACGATGAGGACTGAGGACTGAGGATTGAGGATTGAGAATTGAGGATTGAGGATTGAGGATTGAAGATTGAGGATTGGGTATTGAGGATTGAAGAATGAGGATTGAGGATTGAGGATTGAGGATTGAGGAATGAAGATTGAGGATTGAGGATTGAGGATTGAGGATTGAAGATTGAGTATTGAGGATTGAAGATTGAGGATTGAGGATTGAGGATTGAGGATTGAAGATTGACGATTGGGGATTGAAGATTGAGGATTGACGATGAGGACTAAGGACTGAGGATTGAGGATTGAGAATTGAGGATTGAGGATTGAGGATTGAAGATTGAGGATTGGGTATTGAGGATTGAAGAATGAGGATTGAGGATTGAGGATTGAGGATTGAGGAATGAAGATTGAGGATTGAGGATTGAGGATTGAGGATTGAAGATTGAGAATTGAAGGTTGAATATTGATGACTGAAGGTTGAGGATTGAGGATTGAGGGTTGTGGATTGAGGACCAGGACTGAGGGCTGAGTATTGATGTTTGAGGTCTGAGGATTGAGGATTGAGGATTGAGAATTGAGGATTGAGGATTGAGGATTGAAGATTGGTGATTGGGTATTGAGGATTGAAGAATGAGGATTGAGGATTGAGGATTGAGGATTGAGGATTGAAGATTGAGTATTGAGGATTGAAGATTGAGTGTTGAGGATTGAGGATTGAAGATTGAGGATTTGGGACTGAGGATTGAGGATTGAGGATCGAGGATTGAAGATTGAGTGTTGAGGATTGAGTATTGAGGATTGAGGAATAAAGATTGAGGATTGGGGATTGAGGATTGAAGATTGAGAATTGGGTATTGAGGATTGAAGATTGAGGATTCAGGATTGAGGATTCAGAATTGAGGTTTGAGGACTGAGGATTGAGGATTGAAGATTGAGTACTGAGGATTGAAGATTGAGGATTGAGGATTGAGGATTGAGGATGAGGGCTGAGGGTTGGGGATTGAGGTTTGAGGACTGAGGACTGAGGATTGAGGATTGAGAATTGAGGATTGAGGATTGAGGATTGAAGATTTACGATTGGGTATTGAGGATTGAAGAATGAGGATATAGGATTGAGGATTGAGGATTGAGTATTGAGGATTGAATATTGAGTATTGAGGATTGAAGGCTAACGATTGAGGATTGAGGATTGAGGATTGAGTGTTGAGGATTGAGGATTGAGGATTGAGGATTGAGGATTGAGGAATGAAGATTGAGGATTGAGGATTGAGTATTGAGGATTGAAGGTTGAGTATTGAGGATTGAAGATTGAGGGTTGAGGATTGAGGATTGAAGATTGAGGATTGAAGATTGAGGATTCAGGATTGAGGATTCAGAATTGAGGTTTGAGGACTGAGGATTGAGGATTGAAGGTTGAGTATTGAAGATTGAGGATTGAGGATTGAAGATTGAGGATTGAGGATTGAGGATGAGGGCTGAGGGTTGAGGATTCAGGTATGAGGTCTGAGGACTGAGGATTGAGGATTGAGAATTGAGGATTGAGGTTTGAAGATTGAGTATTGAGGGTTGAAGATTGAGGATTGAGGATTGAGGATTGAGGATTGAGCATTGAGGATTGAGGATTGAGGATTGAGAATTGAGGATTGAGGATTGAAGATTGAGTATTGAGCATTGAAGATTGACGATTGGGGATTGAAGGTTGAGGATTGACGATGAGGACTGAGGACTGAGGATTGAGGATTGAGAATTGAGGATTGAGGATTGAGGATTGAAGATTGAGGATTGGGTATTGAGGATTGAAGAATGAGGATTGAGGATTGAGGATTGAGGATTGAGGAATGAAGATTGAGGATTGAGGATTGAGGATTGAGGATTGAAGATTGAGTATTGAGGATTGAAGATTGAGGATTGAGGATTGAGGATTGAGGATTGAAGATTGACGATTGGGGATTGAAGATTGAGGATTGACGATGAGGACTAAGGACTGAGGATTGAGGATTGAGAATTGAGGATTGAGGATTGAGGATTGAAGATTGAGGATTGGGTATTGAGGATTGAAGAATGATGATTGAGGATTGAGGATTGAGGATTGAGGAATGAAGATTGAGGATTGAGGATTCAGGATTGAGGATTGAAGATTGAGAATTGAAGGTTGAATATTGATGACTGAAGGTTGAGGATTGAGGATTGAGGGTTGTGGATTGAGGACCAGGACTGAGGGTTGAGTATTGATGTTTGAGGTCTGAGGATTGAGGATTGAGGATTGAGAATTGAGGATTGAGGATTGAGGATTGAAGATTGGTGATTGGGTATTGAGGATTGAAGAATGAGGATTGAGGATTGAGGATTGAGGATTGAGGATTGAAGATTGAGTATTGAGGATTGAAGATTGAGTGTTGAGGATTGAGGATTGAAGATTGAGGATTTGGGACTGAGGATTGAGGATTGAGGATCGAGGATTGAAGATTGAGTGTTGAGGATTGAGTATTGAGGATTGAGGAATAAAGATTGAGGATTGGGGATTGAGGATTGAAGATTGAGAATTGGGGATTGAGGATTGAAGATTGAGGATTCAGGATTGAGGATTCAGAATTGAGGTTTGAGGACTGAGGATTGAGGATTGAAGGTTGTGGATTGAAGATTGAGGATTCAGGATTGAGGATTCAGAATTGAGGTTTGAGGACTGAGGATTGAGGATTGAAGGTTGAGTATTGAAGATTGAGGATTGAGGATTGAAGATTGAGGATTGAGGATTGAGGATGAGGGCTGAGGGTTGAGGTTTGAGGTTTGAGGTCTGAGGACTGAGGAGTGAGGATTGAGAATTGAGAATTGAGGATTGAGGATTGAAGATTGAGTATTGAGGGTTGAAGATTGAGGATTGAGGATTGAGGATTGAGAATTGAGCATTGAGGATTGAGGATTGAGTATTGAGAATTGAGAATTGAGGATTGAAGATTGAGTATTGAGCATTGAAGATTGACGATTGGGGATTGAAGATTGAGGATTGACGATGAGGACTGAGGACTGAGGATTGAGGATTGAGAATTGAGGATTGAGGATTGAGGATTGAAGATTGAGGATTGGGTATTGAGGATTGAAGAATGAGGATTGAGGATTGAGGATTGAGGATTGAGGAATGAAGATTGAGGATTGAGGATTGAGGATTGAGGATTGAAGATTGAGTATTGAGGATTGAAGATTGAGGATTGAGGATTGAGGATTGAGGATTGAGGATTGAAGATTGAGGATTGGGGACTGAGTGTTGAGGGTTGAGTGATGAGTATTGATGTTTGTCGATCGAGATTTGAAGATTGCAGATTGAGTATTGAGTATTGAAAGCTGTGAATTGATGATATTCTATTGAGGATTGAGGATTGACAACTGATCGTTGAGGACTGAGTGCTGAAGACTGAGGATTCAGGATTGAGGATTGAGGATTGAGGATTGAAGATTGAGTACTGAGGATTGAAGATTGAGGGTTGAGGATTGAGGATTGAAGATTGAGGATTTGGGACTGAGGATTGAGGATTGAGGATCGAGGATTGAAGATTGAGGATTGAGGATTGAGTATTGAGGATTGAGGAATAAAGATTGAGGATTGGGGATTGAGGATTGAAGACTGAGGATTCTGGATAGAAGATTCAGAATTGAGGTTTGAGGACTGAGGACTGAGGATTGAAGATTGAGTATTGAGGATTGAGGATTGAGGAATGAAGATTGAGGATTGAGGATTGAGTATTGAGGATTGAAGATTGAGTATTGAGGATTGAAGATTGAGGGTTGAGGATTGAGGATTGAAGATTGAGGATTGAAGATTGAGGATTCAGGATTGAGGATTCAGAATTGAGGTTTGAGGACTGAGGATTGAGGATTGAAGGTTGAGTATTGAAGATTGAGGATTGAGGATTGAAGATTGAGGATTGAGGATTGAGGATGAGGGCTGAGGCTTGAGGATTCAGGTATGAGGTCTGAGGACTGAGGATTGAGGATTGAGAATTGAGAATTGAGGATTGAGGATTGAAGATTGAGTATTGAGGGTTGAAGATTGAGGATTGAGGATTGAGGATTGAGGATTGAGCATTGAGGATTGAGGATTGAGCATTGAGAATTGAGGATTGAGGATTGAAGATTGAGTATTGAGCATTGAAGATTGACGATTGGGGATTGAAGATTGAGGATTGACGATGAGGACTGAGGACTGAGGATTGAGGATTGAGAATTGAGGATTGAGGATTGAGGATTGAAGATTGAGGATTGGGTATTGAGGATTGAAGAATGAGGATTGAGGATTGAGGATTGAGGATTGAGGAATGAAGATTGAGGATTGAGGATTGAGGATTGAGGATTGAAGATTGAGGATTGAGGATTGAGGATTGAGGATTGAGGATGAGGGCTGAGGGTTGAGGATTGAGGTTTGAGGACTGAGGACTGAGGATTGAGGATTGAGAATTCAGGATTGATTTTTGAGGACTGAGGATTGAGGATTGAAGATTGAGTACTGAGGATTGAAGATTGAGGATTGAGGATTTAGGATTGAGGATGAGGGCTGAGGGTTGAGGATTCAGGTTTGAGGACTGAGGACTGAGGATTGAGGATTAAGAATTCAGGATTGAGGTTTGAGGACTGAGGACTGAGGATTGAGGATTGAGAATTCAGGATTGAGGTTTGAGGGCTGAGGATTGAGGATTTAGGATTGAGGATTGAGCATTGAGGATTGAGGATTGAAGATTGAGGATTGGGCATTGCGGATTGAACATTGACGGTTGAGGATTGAGGATTGAGGACTGAGGATTGAGAATTGAAGGTTGAATATTGATGACTGAAGGTTGAGGATTGAGGATTGAGGGTTGTGGATTGAGGACCAGGACTGAGGGTTGAGTATTGATGTTTGAGGTCTGAGGATTGAGGATTGAGGATTGAGAATTGAGGATTGAGGATTGAGGATTGAAGATTGGTGATTGGGTATTGAGGATTGAAGAATGAGGATTGAGGATTGAGGATTGAGGATTGAGGATTGAAGATTGAGTATTGAGGATTGAAGATTGCGTGTTGAGGATTGAGGATTGAAGATTGAGGATTTGGGACTGAGGATTGAGGATTGAGGATCGAGGATTGAAGATTGAGTGTTGAGGATTGAGTATTGAGGATTGAGGAATAAAGATTGAGGATTGGGGATTGAGGATTGAAGATTGAGAATTGGGGATTGAGGATTGAAGATTGAGGATTCAGGATTGAGGATTCAGAATTGAGGTTTGAGGACTGAGGACTGAGGATTGAAGGTTGTGGATTGAAGATTGAGGATTCAGGATTGAGGATTCAGAATTGAGGTTTGAGGACTGAGGATTGAGGATTGAAGGTTGAGTATTGAAGATTGAGGATTGAGGATTGAAGATTGAGGATTGAGGATTGAGGATGAGGGCTGAGGGTTGAGGTTTGAGGTTTGAGGTCTGAGGACTGAGGATTGAGGATTGAGAATTGAGAATTGAGGATTGAGGATTGAAGATTGAGTATTGAGGGTTGAAGATTGAGGATTGAGGATTGAGGATTCAGAATTGAGGTTTGAGGACTGAGGATTGAGGATTGAAGGTTGAGTATTGAAGATTGAGGATTGAGGATTGAAGATTGAGGATTGAGGATTGAGGATGAGGGCTGAGGGTTGAGGATTGAGGTTTGAGGACTGAGGACTGAGGATTGAGGATTGAGAATTGAGGATTGAGAATTGAGGATTGAGGATTGAATATTGGGGACTGAGTGTTGAGGGTTGAGTGATGAGAATTGATATTTGTGGATAGAGGTTTGAAGATTGCAGTTTGAGTATGGAGTATTGAAAGCTGTGAATTGATTATATTCTATTGAGGATTGAGGATTGACAACTGATTGTTGAGTACTGAGGATTCAGGATTGAGGATTCAGGATTGAGGTTTGAGGGCTGAGGATTGAGGATTTAGGATTGAGGATTGAGCATTGAGGATTGAGGATTGAAGATTGAGGATTGGGTATTGCGGATTGAACATTGACGGTTGAGGATTGAGGATTGAGGATTGAGGATTGAGTATTGAATGTTGAATATTGATGACTGAAGGTTGAGGATTGAGGATTGGGGGTTGTGGATTGAGGACGAGGACTGAGGGTTGAGTATTGATGTTTGTGGTCTGAGGATCGAGGATTGAGGATTGAGAATTGAGGATTGAGGATTGAGGATTGAAGATTGAGGATTTGGTATTGAGGATTGAAGAATGAGGGTTGAGTGTTGAGGATTGAGGATTGAGGAATGAAGATTGAGGGTTGAGGATTGAGGATTGAGGATTGAAGATTGAGTATTGAGGATTGAAGATTGAGGATTGAGGATTGAGGATTGACGATTGAGGATTGAAGATTGAGGATTGGGGACTGAGTGTTGAGGGTTGAGTGATGAGTATTGATGTTTGTCGATAGAGATTTGAAGATTGGAGATTGACTATTGAGTATTGAAAGCTGTGAATTGATGATGTTCTATTGAGGATTGAGGATTGACAACTGATTGTTGAGGACTGAGTACTGATGATTGAGGATTCAGGATTGAGGATTGAGGATTGAGGATTGAAGATTGAGTACTGAGGATTGAAGATTGAGGGTTGAGGATTGAGGATTGAAGATTGAGGATTTGGTACTGAGAATTGAGGATTGAGGATCGAGGATTGAAGATTGAGGATTGAGGATTGAGTATTGAGGATAGAGGAATAAAGATTGAGGATTGGGGATTGAGGATTGAAGATTGAGTATTCTGGATAGAAGATTCAGAATTGAGGTTTGAGGACTGAGGACTGAGGATTGAAGATTGAGTATTGAGGATTGAGGATTGAGGATTGAAGATTGAGGATTGAGGATTGAGGGTGAGGGCTGAGGGTTGAGGATTGAGGTTTGAGGACTGAGGACTGAGGATTGAGGATTGAGGATTGAGAATTGAGTATTGAGGATTGAGGATTGAAGATTGAGGATTGGGTATTGATGATTGAAGAATGAGGATTGACGATTGAGGATTGAGGATTGAGGATTGAAGATTGAGTATTGAGGATTGAAGACTGACGATTGAGGATTGAGGATTGAGGATTGAGGATTGAGGATTGAGGATTGAGGATTGGGGATTGAGAATTGAGGATTGAGGATTGAAGATTGAGTATTGAGGATTGAAGATTGAGGATTGAGGATTGAGGATTGAGGATTGAACATTGAGGATTGGGTATAGCGGATTGAACATTTATGATTGAGGATTGAGGATTGAGTATTGAGGATTGAGGACTGAAGATTGTATATTGATGATTGAAGATTGAGGATTGAGGATTGAGGGTTGTGTATTGAGGACGAGGTCTGAGGGCTGCGTATTGAATTTTGAGGTCTGAGGATCGAGGATTGAGAATTGAGAATTGAGGATTGAGGATTGAGGATTGAAGATTGAGGATTGGGTATTGAGGATTGAAGAATGAGGATTGAGGATTGAGGATTGAGGATTGAGGACTGAGGATTGAAGATTGAGTATTGACGATTGAAGATTGACGATTGAGGATTGAGGATGGAGGATTGAGGATTGAACATTGAGGATTGACGATTGAGGATTGAAGATTGAGGATTGGGGACTGAGTGTTGAGGGTTGAGTGATGAGTATTGATGTTTGTCGATAGAGATTTGAAGATTGGAGATTGAGTATTGAGTATTGAAAGCTGTGAATTGATGATATTCTATTGAGGATTGAGGATTGACAACTGATTGTTGAGGACTGAGTACTGATGATTGAGGATTCAGGATTGAGGATTGAGGATTGAGGATTGAAGATTGAGTACTGAGGATTGAAGATTGAGGGTTGAGGATTGAGGATTGAATATTGAGGATTTGGTACTGAGGATTGAGGATTGAGGATCGAGGATTGAAGATTGAGGATTGAGGATTGAGTATTGAGGATTGAGCAATAAAGATTGAGGATTGGGGATTGAGGATTGAAGATTGAGTATTCTGGATAGAAGATTCAGAATTGAGGTTTGAGGACTGAGGACTGAGGATTGAAGATTGAGTATTGAGGATTGAGGATTGAGGATTGAAGATTGAGGATTGAGGATTGAGGATGAGGGCTGAGGGTTGAGGATTGAGGTTTGAGGACTGAGGACTGAGGATTGAGGATTGAAGATTGAGAATTGGGTATTGAGGATTGAAGAATGAGGATTGAGGTTTGAGGATTGAGGATTGAGGAATGATGATTGAGTATTGAGGTTTGAAGACTGACGATTGAGGATTGAGGATTGAGGATTGAGGATTGAGGATTGAGGATTGAGGATTGAGAATTGAGGATTGAGGATTGAAGATTGAGTATTGAGCATTGAAGATTGACGAATGAGGATTGAAGATTGAGGATTGACGATGAGGACTGAGGACTGAGGATTGAGGATTGAGAATTGAGGATTGAGGATTGAGGATTGAAGATTGAGGATTGGGTATTGAGGATTGACGAATAAGGATTGAGGATTGAGGATTGAGGATTGAGGATTGAAGATTGTGTATTGAGGACTGAGGACTGAGGATTGAGGATTGATAATTGACGATTGAGGATTGAGGATTGAGGATCGAGAATTGAGGATTGAGGATTGAGGATTGAAGATTGAGGATTGGTAATTGAGGATTGAAGATTGAGGATTGAGGATTGAGTATTGAGGATTGAGGATTGAAGATTAAGTATTGAGGATTGAAGACTGACGATTGAGGATTGAGGATTGAGGATTGAGTATTGAGGATTGAGGATTGAAGTTTGTGTATTGAGGATTGAAGGTTGAGGATTGAGGATTGATGATTGAGGATTGAGGATGAGGGCTGACGATTGAGGATTGAGGATTGAGGATCGAGGATTGAGGATTGGGTATCGCGGATTGAACATTGCGGATTGAGGATTCAGGATGAGTATTGAGGATTGAGGACTGAAGATTGTATATTGATGATTGAAGGTTGAGGATTGAGGATTGAGGGTTGTGGATTGAGGACGAGGACTGAGGGTTGAGTATTGATGTTTGAGGTCTGAGGATCGAGGATTGAGGATTGAGAATTGAGGATTGAGGATTGAGGATTGAAGATTGTGGATTTGGTATTGAGGATTGAAGGATGAGGATTGAGGATTGAGGATTGAGGATTGAGGATTGAGGATTGAAGATTGAGCATTGAGGATTGAGGATTGTGGATTGAGGATTGAGGATTGAGGATTGAGGATTGAGTATTGATGATTGAGGACTGAAGATTGTATACTGATGATTGAGGATTGAGGATTGAGGATTGAGGATTGAAGATTGAGTATTGAGGATTGAAGATTGAGGATTGAGGATTGAGGATTGAGGATGGAGGAAGAGGGCTGAGGGTTGAGGATTGAGGTTTTTGTATTGAATCCTGAGAATTCAGGATATTCTATTGAGTATTGAGGATGGAAGACTGACGATTGAGGATTGAGGATAGAGGATTGAGGATTGAGGATTGAGGATTGAGGAGTGAAGATTGAGTATTGAGGATTTAAGATTGAGGATTGAGGATTGAGGATTGAGGATTGAGGATTGAGGATGGAAGATTGAGGATTGAGGATTGAAGGTTGAGGATTGAGGATTGAGGATTGAGGATTGAGGATGAGGGCTGAGGGTTGAGGATTGTGGATTGAGGACTGAGGACTCAGGATTGAGGATTGAGAATTCAGGATTGAGGATTTAGATTGAAGATTGAGGATTGGGTATTGAGGATTGAAGAATGAGGATTGAGGATTGAGTATTGAGGACTGAGGATTGAAGATTGAGTATTCAGGATAGGAGATTGACGATTGAGGATTGAGGATTGAGGATCGAGGATTGAGGATTGAGGATTGAAGATTGAGTATTGAGGATTGAAGGTTGAGGATTGGGGTCTGAGTGTTGAGGATTGAGGATTGAAGATTGAGTATTCAGGATAGGAGATTGACGATTGAGGATTGAGGATTGAGGATCGAGGATTGAGGATTGAGGATTGAAGATTGAGTATTGAGGATTGAAGATTGAGGACTGGGGACTGAGTGTTGAGGATTGAGGATTGAAGATTGAGGATTGGGGACTGAGTGTTGAGGGTTGAGTGATGAGAATTGATGTTTGCGGATAGAGATTTGAAGATTGCAGTTTGAGTATTGAGCATTGAAAGCTGTGAATTGATGATATTCTATTGAGGATTGAGGATTGACAACTGATTGTTGAGGACTGAGTGCTGAAGATTGAGGATTCAGGATTGAGGATTGAGGATTGAGGATTGAAGATTGAGTACTGAGGATTGAAGATTGAGGGTTGAGGATTGAGGATTGAATATTGAGGATTTGGTACTGAGGATTGAGGATTGAGGATCGAGGATTGAAGATTGAGGATTGAGGATTGAGTATTGAGGATTGAGCAATAAAGATTGAGGATTGGGGATTGAGGATTGAAGATTGAGTATTCTGGATAGAAGATTCAGAATTGAGGTTTGAGGACTGAGGACTGAGGATTGAAGATTGAGTATTGAGGATTGAGGATTGAGGATTGAAGATTGAGGATTGAGGATTGAGGATGAGGGCTGAGGGTTGAGGATTGAGGTTTGAGGACTGAGGACTGAGGATTGAGGATTGAAGATTGAGAATTGGGTATTGAGGATTGAAGAATGAGGATTGAGGTTTGAGGATTGAGGATTGAGGAATGATGATTGAGTATTGAGGTTTGAAGACTGACGATTGAGGATTGAGGATTGAGGATTGAGGATTGAGGATTGAGGATTGAGGATTGAGAATTGAGGATTGAGGATTGAAGATTGAGTATTGAGCATTGAAGATTGACGAATGAGGATTGAAGATTGAGGATTGACGATGAGGACTGAGGACTGAGGATTGAGGATTGAGAATTGAGGATTGAGGATTGAGGATTGAAGATTGAGGATTGGGTATTGAGGATTGACGAATAAGGATTGAGGATTGAGGATTGAGGATTGAGGATTGAAGATTGTGTATTGAGGACTGAGGACTGAGGATTGAGGATTGATAATTGACGATTGAGGATTGAGGATTGAGGATCGAGAATTGAGGATTGAGGATTGAGGATTGAAGATTGAGGATTGGTAATTGAGGATTGAAGATTGAGGATTGAGGATTGAGTATTGAGGATTGAGGATTGAAGATTAAGTATTGAGGATTGAAGACTGACGATTGAGGATTGAGGATTGAGGATTGAGTATTGAGGATTGAGGATTGAAGTTTGTGTATTGAGGATTGAAGGTTGAGGATTGAGGATTGATGATTGAGGATTGAGGATGAGGGCTGACGATTGAGGATTGAGGATTGAGGATCGAGGATTGAGGATTGGGTATCGCGGATTGAACATTGCGGATTGAGGATTCAGGATGAGTATTGAGGATTGAGGACTGAAGATTGTATATTGATGATTGAAGGTTGAGGATTGAGGATTGAGGGTTGTGGATTGAGGACGAGGACTGAGGGTTGAGTATTGATGTTTGAGGTCTGAGGATCGAGGATTGAGGATTGAGAATTGAGGATTGAGGATTGAGGATTGAAGATTGTGGATTTGGTATTGAGGATTGAAGGATGAGGATTGAGGATTGAGGATTGAGGATTGAGGATTGAGGATTGAAGATTGAGCATTGAGGATTGAGGATTGTGGATTGAGGATTGAGGATTGAGGATTGAGGATTGAGTATTGATGATTGAGGACTGAAGATTGTATACTGATGATTGAGGATTGAGGATTGAGGATTGAGGATTGAAGATTGAGTATTGAGGATTGAAGATTGAGGATTGAGGATTGAGGATTGAGGATGGAGGAAGAGGGCTGAGGGTTGAGGATTGAGGTTTTTGTATTGAATCCTGAGAATTCAGGATATTCTATTGAGTATTGAGGATGGAAGACTGACGATTGAGGATTGAGGATAGAGGATTGAGGATTGAGGATTGAGGATTGAGGAGTGAAGATTGAGTATTGAGGATTTAAGATTGAGGATTGAGGATTGAGGATTGAGGATTGAGGATTGAGGATGGAAGATTGAGGATTGAGGATTGAAGGTTGAGGATTGAGGATTGAGGATTGAGGATTGAGGATGAGGGCTGAGGGTTGAGGATTGTGGATTGAGGACTGAGGAATCAGGATTGAGGATTGAGAATTCAGGATTGAGGATTTAGATTGAAGATTGAGGATTGGGTATTGAGGATTGAAGAATGAGGATTGAGGATTGAGTATTGAGGACTGAGGATTGAAGATTGAGTATTCAGGATAGGAGATTGACGATTGAGGATTGAGGATTGAGGATCGAGGATTGAGGATTGAGGATTGAAGATTGAGTATTGAGGATTGAAGGTTGAGGATTGGGGTCTGAGTGTTGAGGATTGAGGATTGAAGATTGAGTATTCAGGATAGGAGATTGACGATTGAGGATTGAGGATTGAGGATCGAGGATTGAGGATTGAGGATTGAAGATTGAGTATTGAGGATTGAAGATTGAGGACTGGGGACTGAGTGTTGAGGATTGAGGATTGAAGATTGAGGATTGGGGACTGAGTGTTGAGGGTTGAGTGATGAGAATTGATGTTTGCGGATAGAGATTTGAAGATTGCAGTTTGAGTATTGAGCATTGAAAGCTGTGAATTGATGATATTCTATTGAGGATTGAGGATTGACAACTGATTGTTGAGGACTGAGTGCTGAAGATTGAGGATTCAGGATTGAGGATTCAGGATTGAGGATTGAAGATTGAGTACTGAGGATTGAAGATTGAGGGTTGAGGATTGAGGATTGAAGATTGAGGATTTGGGACTGAGGATTGAGGATTGAGGATCGAGGATTGAAGATTGAGGATTGGGGATTGAGTATTGAGGATTGAGGAATAAAGATTGAGGATTGGGGATTGAGGATTGAAGATTGAGGATTCAGGATAGAGGATTCAGAATTGAGGTTTGAGGACTGAGGACTGAGGATTGAAGATTGAGTATTGAGGATTGAGGATTGAGGATTGAAGATAGAGGATTGAGGATTGAGGATTGACGATTGAGGATTGAGGATTGAGGATTGAAGATTGAGGATTGGGTATTGAGGATTGAAGAATGAGGATTGAGGATTGAGGATTGAGGATTGAAGATTGAGTATTGAGGATTGAATGTTGACGGTTGAGGATTGAGGATTGAGGATTGAGGATTGAGGATTGAGGATTGAAGATTGAGTATTGAGGATTGAAGGTTGATGATTGGGGATTGAGGATTGAGGATTGAGGATTAAAGATTGAGGATTGAAGATTGAGTATTGAGGAATGAAGATTGAGGATTGAGGATTGCGGATTGAGGATCGAGGATTGAGGATTGAATATTGAGTATTGAGTATTGAAGATAGAGGATCGAGGATTGAGGGTTGTGGATTGAGGACGAGGACTGAGGGTTGAGTATTGACGTTTGAGGTCTGAGGATTGAGGATTGAAGATTGAGAATTGAGGATTGAGGATTGAGGATTGAGGATTGTGGATTAAAGATTGAGGATTGAGGATTGAGGGTTGAGGATTGAGGATTGAGGATTGAAGATTGAGTATTGAGGATTGAAGATTGAGGATTGAGGATTGAGGATTGACGATTGAGGATTGAAGATTGAGGATTGGGGACTGAGTGTTGAGGGTTGAGTGATGAGTATTGATGTTTGTCGATAGAGATTTGAAGATTGGAGATTGAGTATTGAGTATTGAAAGCTGTGAATTGATGATGTTCTATTGAGGATTGAGGATTGACAACTGATTGTTGAGGACTGAGTACTGATGATTGAGGATTCAGGATTGAGGATTGAGGATTGAGGATTGAAGATTGAGTACTGAGGATTGAAGATTGAGGGTTGAGGATTGAGGATTGAAGATTGAGGATTTGGTACTGAGGATTGAGGATTGAGGATCGAGGATTGAAGATTGAGGATTGAGGATTGAGTATTGAGGATAGAGGAATAAAGATTGAGGATTGGGGATTGAGGATTGAAGATTGAGTATTCTGGATAGAAGATTCAGAATTGAGGTTTGAGGACTGAGGACTGAGGATTGAAGATTGAGTATTGAGGATTGAGGATTGAGGATTGAAGATTGAGGATTGAGGATTGAGGATGAGGGCTGAGGGTTGAGGATTGAGGTTTGAGGACTGAGGACTGAGGATTGAGGATTGAGGATTGAGAATTGAGGATTGAGGATTGAGGATTGAAGATTGAGGATTGGGTATTGATGATTGAAGAATGAGGATTGACGATTGAGGATTGAGGATTGAGGATTGAAGATTGAGTATTGAGGATTGAAGATTGAGGATTGGGTATTGAGGATTGAAGAATGAGGATTGAGGATTGAGGATTGAGGACTGAGGATTGAAGATTGAGTATTGACGATTGAAGATTGACGATTGAGGATTGAGGATGGAGGATTGAGGATTGAACATTGAGGATTGGGTATCGCGGATTGAACATTAAGGATTGAGGATTGAGGATTGTGTATTGAGGATTGAGGACTGAAGGTTGTATATTGATGATTGAAGATTGAGGATAGAGGATTGAGGGTTGTGTATTGAGGACGAGGTCTGAGGGCTGAGTATTGAATTTTGAGGTCTGAGGATCGAGGATTGAGAATTGAGAATTGAGGATTGAGGATTGAGGATTGAAGATTGAGGATTGGGTATTGAGGATTGAAGAATGAGGATTGAGGATTGAGGATTGAGGATTGAGGAATGAAGATTGAGGGTTGAGGTTTGAGGATTGAGGATTGAAGGTTGAGTATTGAGGATTGAAGATTGAGGATTGAGGATTGAGGATTGACGATTGAGGATTGAAGATTGAGGATTGGGGACTGAGTGTTGAGGGTTGAGTGATGAGTATTGATGTTTGTCGATAGAGATTTGAAGATTGGAGATTGAGTATTGAGTATTGAAAGCTGTGAATTGATGATATTCTATTGAGGATTGAGGATTGACAACTGATTGTTGAGGACTGAGTACTGATGATTGAGGATTCAGGATTGAGGATTGAGGATTGAGGATTGAAGATTGAGTACTGAGGATTGAAGATTGAGGGTTGAGGATTGAGGATTGAAGATTGAGGATTTGGTACTGAGGATTGAGGATTGAGGATCGAGGATTGAAGATTGAGGATTGAGGATTGAGTATTGAGGATTGAGGAATAAAGATTGAGGATTGGGGATTGAGGATTGAAGATTGAGTATTCTGGATAGAAGATTCAGAATTGAGGTTTGAGGACTGAGGACTGAGGATTGAAGATTGAGTTTTGAGGATTGAGGATTGAGGATTGAAGATTGAGGATTGAGGATTGAGGATGAGGGCTGAGGGTTGAGGATTGAGGTTTGAGGACTGAGGACTGAGGATTGAGGATTGAAGATTGAGAATTGGGTATTGAGGATTGAAGAATGAGGATTGAGGTTTGAGGATTGAGGATTGAGGAATGATGATTGAGTATTGAGGATTGAAGACTGACGATTGAGGATTGAGTATTGAGGATTGAGGATTGAGGATTGAGGATTGAGGATTGAGAATTGAGGATTGAGGATTGAAGATTTAGTATTGAGCATTGAAGATTGACGAATGAGGATTGAAGATTGAGGATTGACGATGAGGACTGAGGACTGAGGATTGAGGATTGAGAATTGAGGATTGAGGATTGAGGATTGAAGATTGAGGATTGGGTATTGAGGATTGACGAATAAGGATTGAGGATTGAGGATTGAGGATTGAGGATGAGGGCTGAGGGTTGAGGATTGTGGTTTGAGGACTGAGGACTCAGGATTGAGGATTGAGAATTCAGGATTGAGGATTTAGATTGAAGATTGAGGATTGGGTATTGAGGATTGAAGAATGAGGATTGAGGATTGAGTATTGAGGACTGAGGATTGAAGATTGAGTATTCAGGATAGGAGATTGACGATTGAGGATTGAGGATTGAGGATCGAGGATTGAGGATTGAGGATTGAAGATTGAGTATTGAGGATTGAAGGTTGAGTATTGGGGTCTGAGTGTTGAGGATTGAGGATTGAAGATTGAGTATTCAGGATAGGAGATTGACGATTGAGGATTGAGGATTGAGGATCGGGGATTGAGGATTGACGATTGAAGATTGAGTATTGAGGATTGAAGATTGAGGACTGGGGACTGAGTGTTGAGGATTGAGGATTGAAGATTGAGGATTGGGGACTGAGTGTTGAGGGTTGAGTGATGAGGATTGATGTTTGCGGATAGAGATTTGAAGATTGCAGTTTGAGTATTGAGCATTGAAAGCTGTGAATTGATGATATTCTATTGAGGATTGAGGATTGACAACTGATTGTTGAGGACTGAGTGCTGAAGATTGAGGATTCAGGATTGAGGATTCAGGATTGAGGATTGAAGATTGAGTACTGAGGATTGAAGATTGAGGGTTGAGGATTGAGGATTGAAGATTGAGGATTTGGGACTGAGGATTGAGGATTGAGGATCGAGGATTGAAGATTGAGGATTGGGGATTGAGTATTGAGGATTGAGGAATAAAGATTGAGGATTGGGGATTGAGGATTGAAGATTGAGGATTCAGGATAGAGGATTCAGAATTGAGGTTTGAGGACTGAGGACTGAGGATTGAAGATTGAGTATTGAGGATTGAGGATTGAGGATTGAAGATAGAGGATTGAGGATTGAGGATTGACGATTGAGGATTGAGGATTGAGGATTGAAGATTGAGGATTGGGTATTGAGGATTGAAGAATGAGGATTGAGGATTGAGGATTGAGGATTGAGGATTGAAGATTGAGTATTGAGGATTGAATGTTGACGGTTGAGGATTGAGGATTGAGGATTGAGGATTGAGGATTGAGGATTGAAGATTGAGTATTGAGGATTGAAGGTTGATGATTGGGGATTGAGGATTGAGGATTGAGGATTAAAGATTGAGGTTTGAAGATTGAGTATTGAGGAATGAAGATTGAGGATTGAGGATTGCGGATTGAGGATCGAGGATTGAGGATTGAATATTGAGTATTGAGTATTGAGGATAGAGGATCGAGGATTGAGGGTTGTGGATTGAGGACGAGGACTGAGGGTTGAGTATTGATGTTTGAGGTCTGAGGATTGAGGATTGAAGATTGAGAATTGAGGATTGAGGATTGAGGATTGAGGATTGTGGATTAAAGATTGAGGATTGAGGATTGAGGGTTGAGGATTGAGGATTGAGGATTGAAGATTGAAAATTGATGATTGAAGATTGAGGGTTGAGTATTGAGAGTTGTGGATTGAGGACGAGGACTGAAGGTTGAATATTGATGTTTGAGGTCTGAGGATTGAGGATTGAGGATTGAGAGTTGAGGATTGATGATTGAGGATTGAAGATTGAGGTTTGGGTGTTGAGGATTGAAGAGTGAGGATTGAGGATTGAGGATTGAGGATTGAATACTGCAGATTGAGTTTTGAGGATTGAAGATTGAGGATTGAGGATTGAGGATTGAGGATTGAGGACTGAGGATTGAGGATTGAAGGTTGAGTATTGAGGATTGAAGACTGACGATTGAGGATTGAGGATTGAGGATTGAGGATTGAGGATTGAGGATTGAGGATTGAGAATTGAGGATTGAGTATTGAAGATTGAGTATTGAGGATTGAGGATTGAGGATTGAAGATTGAGGATTGAGGATTGTGGATGAGGGATGAGGGTTGAGGATTGAGGTTTGAGGACTGAGGACTGAGGATTGAGGATTGAGAATTGAGGATTGAGGATTGAGGATTAACGATTGAGGATTGAGAATTGGGTATTGAGGATTGAAGAATGAGGTTTGAGGTTTGAGGATTGAGGATTGAGGAATGAAGATTGAGTATTGAGGATTGAAGACTGACGATTGAGGATTGGGGATTGAGGATTGAGGATTGAGGATCGAGGATTGAGGGTTGTGGATTGAGGACGAGGACTGAGGGTTGAGTATTGATGTTTGAGGTCTGAGGATTGAGGATTGAAGATTGAGAATTGAGGATTGAGGATTGAGGATTGAGGATTGTGGATGAAAGATTGGGGATTGAGGATTGAGGATTGAGGATTGAGGATTGAAGATTGAAAATTGATGATTGAGGATTGAGGGTTGAGTATTGAGGGTTGTGGATTGAGGACGTGGACTGAAGGTTGAATATTGATGTTTGAGGTCTGAGGATTGAGGATTGAGGATTGAGGATGAGGGCTGAGGGTTGAGGATTGTGGTTTGAGGACTGAGGACTGAGGATTGAGGATTGAGAATTCAGGATTGAGGATTTAGATTGAAGATTGAGGATTGAGTATTGAGGATTGAGGAATAAAGGTTGAGGATTGGGGATTGAGGATTGAAGATTGAGGATTCAGGATAGAGGATTCAGAATTGAGGTTTGAGGACTGAGGACTGAGGATTGAAGATTGAGTATTGAGGATTGAGGATTGAGGATTGAAGATAGAGGATTGAGGATTGAGGATTGACGATTGAGGATTGAGGATTGAGGATTGAAGATTGAGGATTGGGTATTGAGGATTGAAGAATGAGGATTGAGGATTGAGGATTGAGGATTGAGGATTGAAGATTGAGTATTGAGGATTGAATGTTGACGGTTGAGGATTGAGGATTGAGGATTGAGGATTGAGGATTGAGGATTGAAGATTGAGTATTGCGGATTGAAGGTTGATGATTGGGGATTGAGGATTGAGGATTGAGGATTAAAGATTGAGGTTTGAAGATTGAGTATTGAGGAATGAAGATTGAGGATTGAGGATTGCGGATTGAGGATCGAGGATTGAGGATTGAATATTGAGTATTGAGTATTGAAGATAGAGGATCGAGGATTGAGGGTTGTGGATTGAGGACGTGGACTGAGGGTTGAGTATTGATGTTTGAGGTCTGAGGATTGAGGATTGAAGATTGAGAATTGAGGATTGAGGATTGAGGATTGAGGTTTGTGGATTAAAGATTGAGGATTGAGGATTGAGGGTTGAGGATTGAGGATTGAGGATTGAGGATTGAAGATTGAAAATTGATGATTGAAGATTGAGGGTTGAGTATTGAGAGTTGTGGATTGAGGACGAGGACTGAAGGTTGAATATTGATGTTTGAGGTCTGAGGATTGAGGATTGAGGATTGAGAGTTGAGGATTGATGATTGAGGATTGAAGATTGAGGTTTGGGTATTGAGGATTGAAGAGTGAGGATTGAGGATTGAGGATTGAGGATTGAATACTGCAGATTGAGTTTTGAGGATTGAAGATTGAGGATTGAGGATTGAGGATTGAGGATTGAGGACTGAGGATTGAGGATTGAAGGTTGAGTATTGAGGATTGAAGACTGACGATTGAGGATTGAGGATTGAGGATTGAGGATTGAGGATTGAGGATTGAGGATTGAGAATTGAGGATTGAGTATTGAAGATTGAGTATTGAGGATTGAGGATTGAGGATTGAAGATTGAGGATTGAGGATTGTGGATGAGGGATGAGGGTTGAGGATTGAGGTTTGAGGACTGAGGACTGAGGATTGAGGATTGAGAATTGAGGATTGAGGATTGAGGATTAACGATTGAGGATTGAGAATTGGGTATTGAGGATTGAAGAATGAGGTTTGAGGTTTGAGGATTGAGGATTGAGGAATGAAGATTGAGTATTGAGGATTGAAGACTGACGATTGAGGATTGGGGATTGAGGATTGAGGATTGAGGATCGAGGATTGAGGGTTGTGGATTGAGGACGAGGACTGAGGGTTGAGTATTGATGTTTGAGGTCTGAGGATTGAGGATTGAAGATTGAGAATTGAGGATTGAGGATTGAGGATTGAGGATTGTGGATTAAAGATTGGGGATTGAGGATTGAGGATTGAGGATTGAGGATTGAAGATTGAAAATTGATGATTGAGGATTGAGGGTTGAGTATTGAGGGTTGTGGATTGAGGACGTGGACTGAAGGTTGAATATTGATGTTTGAGGTCTGAGGATTGAGGATTGAGGATTGAGGATGAGGGCTGAGGGTTGAGGATTGTGGTTTGAGGACTGAGGACTGAGGATTGAGGATTGAGAATTCAGGATTGAGGATTTAGATTGAAGATTGAGGATTCAGGATAGAGGATTCAGAATTGAGGTTTGAGGACTGAGGACTGAGGATTGAAGATTGAGTATTGATGATTGAGGATTGAGGATTGAAGATTGAGGATTGAGGATTGAGGATTGAGGATTGAGGATTGAGGATTGAGGATTGAGGATTGAGGATTGAAGATTGAGTATTGAGGATTGAAGGTTGATGATTGGGGATTGAGGATTGAGGATTCAGGATTAAAGATTGAGGATTGAAGATTGAGTATTGAGGAATGAAGATTGAGGATTGAGGATTGTGGATTGAGGATCGAGGATTGAGGATTGAATATTGAGTATTGAGTATTGAAGATAGAGGATCGAGGATTGAGGGTTGCGAATTGAGGACGAGGACTGAGGGTTGAGTATTGATGTTTGAGGTCTGAGGATTGAGGATTGAAGAATGAGGATTGAGGTTTGAGGATTGAGGATTGAGGAATGAAGATTGAGTATTGAGGATTGAAGACTGACGATTGAGGATTGAGGATTGTGGATGAGGGATGAGGGTTGAGGATTGAGGTTTGAGGACTGAGGACTGAGGATCGAGGATTGAGAATTGAGGATTGAGGATTGAGGATAAAAGATTGAGGATTGAGAATTGGGTATTGAGGATTGAAGAATGAGGATTGAGGTTTGAGGATTGAGGATTGAGGAATGAAGATTGAGTATTGAGGATTGAAGACTGACAATTGAGGATTGAGGATTGAGGATTGAGGATTGAGGATCGAGGATTGAGGGTTGTGGATTGAGGACGAGGACTGAGGGTTGAGTATTGATGTTTGAGGTCTGAGGATTGAGGATTGAAGATTGAGAATTGAGGATTGAGGATTGAGGATTGAGGATTGTGGATTAAAGATTGAGGATTGAGGATTGAGGACTGAGGACTGAGGATCGAGGATTGAGAGTTGAGGATTGAGGACTGAGGAATGAAGATTGAGGATTAGGTATTGAGGATTGAAGTATGAGGATTGGGTATTGAGGATGGAAGAATGAGGATTGAGGATTGAGGATTGAGGATTGAGGATTGAGGATTGAAGACTGAGTATCGAGGATTGAATATTGAGGATTGAGGATTGAGGATTGGGGATTGAGGATTGAGGATTGAGGAGTGAGGATTGATTATTGAGGAATGAAGATTGAGGATTGAGGATTGAGGATTGAGGATTGAGGATTGAGGATTGAGGATTGAGGATTGGGGATTGAGGATTGACGATTGAGGATTGAGTATTGAGGATTGAGAATTGAAGATTGATTATTGAAGATTGAGTATTGAGGATTGAGAATTGAGGATTGAGGATTGAGGATTGAGGATTGAGAATTGAGGATTGAGGATGAGGGCTGAGGGTTGAGGATTGAGGTTTGAGGACTGAGGACTGAGGATTGAGGATTGAGAATTGAGGATTGAGGATTGAGGATTGAAGATTGAGGATTGGGTATTGAGGATTGAAGAATGAGGATTGAGGATTGAGGATTGAGGATTGAGGATTGAAGATTGGGGATTGAGGATCGAGGATTGAGGATTGAATATTGAGTATTGAGTATTGAAGATAGAGGATCGAGGATTGAGGGTTGTCGATTGAGGAAGAGGACTGAGGGTTGAGTATTGATGTTTGAGGTCTGAGGATTGAGGATTGAAGATTGAGAATTGAGGATTGAGGATTGAGGATTGAGGATTGTGGATTAAAGATTGAGGATTGAGGATTGAGGATTGAGGATTGAGGATTGAGGATTGAGGATTGAAGATTGAAAATTGATGATTGAAGATTGAGGGTTGAGTATTGAGGGTTCTGGATTGAGGACGAGGACTGAAGGTTGAATATTGATGTTTGAGGTGTGAGGATTGAGGATTGAGGATTGAGAATTGAGGATTGAGGATTGAGGATTGAAGATTGAGGATTGGGTATTGAGGATTGAAGAGTGAGGATTGAGGATTGAAGATTGTGGATTTGGTATTGAGAATTGAAGGATGAGGATTGAGGATTGAGGATTGAGGATTGAGGATTGAAGATTGAGTATTGAGGATTGGGGATTGTGGATTGAGGATTGAGGATTGAGGATTGAGGATTGAGGATTGAGGTTTGAGGATTGAAGATTGAGTATTGAGGATTGAAGATTGAGGATTGAGGATTGAGGATTGAGGATGGAGGATGAGGGCTGAGGGTTGAGGATTGAGGTTTGTGTATTGAATCCTGAGAATTCAGGATATTCTATTGAGTATTGAGGATGGAAGACTGACGATTGAGGATTGAGGATTGAGGATTGAGGATTGAGGATTGAGGATTGAGGATTGAGAATCGAGGATTGAGTATTGAAGATTGAGTATTGAGGATTGAGGATTGAGGATTGAAGATTGAGGATTGAGGATTGTGGATGAGGGATGAGGGTTGAGGATTGAGGTTTGAGGACTGAGGACTGAGGATTGAGGATTGAGAATTGAGGATTGAGGATTGAGGATTGAGGATTGAGGATTGAGGATTGAGGATTGAGAATTGAGGATTGAGTATTGAAGATTGAGTATTGAGGATTGAGGATTGAGGATTGAAGATTGAGGATTGAGGATTGTGGATGAGGGATGAGGGTTGAGGATTGAGGTTTGAGGACTGAGGACTGAGGATTGAGGATTGAGAATTGAGGATTGAGGATTGAGGATTAACGATTGAGGATTGAGAATTGGGTATTGAGGATTGAAGAATGAGGTTTGAGGTTTGAGGATTGAGGATTGAGGAATGAAGATTGAGTATTGAGGATTGAAGACTGACGATTGAGGATTGGGGATTGAGGATTGAGGATTGAGTATCGAGGATTGAGGGTTGTGGATTGAGGACGAGGACTGAGGGTTGAGTATTGATGTTTGAGGTCTGAGGATTGAGGATTGAAGATTGAGAATTGAGGATTGAGGATTGAGGATTGAGGATTGTGGATTAAAGATTGGGGATTGAGGATTGAGGATTGAGGATTGAGGATTGAAGATTGAAAATTGATGATTGAGGATTGAGGGTTGAGTATTGAGGGTTGTGGATTGAGGACGTGGACTGAAGGTTGAATATTGATGTTTGAGGTCTGAGGATTGAGGATTGAGGATTGAGGATGAGGGCTGAGGGTTGAGGATTGTGGTTTGAGGACTGAGGACTGAGGATTGAGGATTGAGAATTCAGGATTGAGGATTTAGATTGAAGATTGAGGATTGAGTATTGAGGATTGAGGAATAAAGGTTGAGGATTGGGGATTGAGGATTGAAGATTGAGGATTCAGGATAGAGGATTCAGAATTGAGGTTTGAGGACTGAGGACTGAGGATTGAAGATTGAGTATTGATGATTGAGGATTGAGGATTGAAGATTGAGGATTGAGGATTGAGGATTGAGGATTGAGGATTGAGGATTGAGGATTGAGTATTGAGGATTGAAGATTGAGTATTGAGGATTGAAGGTTGATGATTGGGGATTGAGGATTGAGGATTGAGGATTAAAGATTGAGGATTGAAGATTGAGTATTGAGGAATGAAGATTGAGGATTGAGGATTGCGGATTGAGTATCGAGGATTGAGGATTGAATATTGAGTATTGAGTATTGAAGATAGAGGATCGAGGATTGAGGGTTGTGAATTGAGGACGAGGACTGAGGGTTGAGTATTGATGTTTGAGGTCTGAGGATTGAGGATTGAAGATTGAGAATTGAGGATTGAAGATTGAGGATTGAGGATTGTGGATTAAAGATTGAGAATTGAGGATTGAGGATTGAGGATTGAGGATTGAGGATTGAGGATTGAAGATTGAAAATTGATGATTGAAGATTGAGGGTTGAGTATTGAGGGTTGTGGATTGAGGACGAGGACTGAAGGTTGAATATTGATGTTTGAGGTCTGAGGATTGAGGATTGAGGATTGAGAATTGAGGATTGAGGATTGAGGATTGAAGATTGAGGTTTGGGTATTGAGGATTGAAGAGTGAGGAATGAGGATTGAGGTTGAGGATTGAATACTGCAGATTGAGTTTTGAGGATTGAAGATTGAAGATTGAGGTTTGAGGATTGAGGATTGAGGACTGAGGATTGAGGATTGAAGATTGAGTATTGAGGATTGAAGACTGACGATTGAGGATTGAGGATTGAGGATTGAGGATTGAGGATTGAGGATTGAGGATTGAGGATTGAGAATTGAGGATTGAGTATTGAAGATTGAGTATTGAGGATTGAGGATTGAGGATTGAAGATTGAGGATTGAGGATTGTGGATGAGGGATGAGGGTTGAGGATTGAGGTTTGAGGACTGAGGACTGAGGATTGAGGATTGAGAATTGAGGATTGAGGATTGAGGATAAAAGATTGAGGATTGAGAATTGGGTATTGAGGATTGAAGAATGAGGATTGAGGTTTGAGGATTGAGGATTGAGGAATGAAGATTGAGTATTGAGGATTGAAGACTGACGATTGAGGATTGAGGATTGTGGATGAGGGATGAGGGTTGAGGATTGAGGTTTGAGGACTGAGGACTGAGGATCGAGGATTGAGAATTGAGGATTGAGGATTGAGGATAAAAGATTGAGGATTGAGAATTGGGTATTGAGGATTGAAGAATGAGGATTGAGGTTTGAGAATTGAGGATTGAGGAATGAAGATTGAGTATTGAGGATTGAAGACTGACGATTGAGGATTGAGGATTGAGGATTGAGGATTGAGGGTCGAGGATTGAGGGTTGTGGATTGAGGACGAGGACTGAGGGTTGAGTATTGATGTTTGAGGTCTGAGGATTGAGGATTGAAGATTGAGAATTGAGGATTGAGGATTGAGGATTGAGGATTGTGGATTAAAGATTGAGGATTGAGGATTGAGGACTGAGGACTGAGGATCGAGGATTGAGAGTTGAGGATTGAGGATTGAGGAATGAAGATTGAGGATTAGGTATTGAGGATTGAAGTATGAGGATTGGGTATTGAGGATGGAAGAATGAGGATTGAGGATTGAGGATTGAGGATTGACGATTGAGGATTGAAGACTGAGTATCGAGGATTGAATATTGAGGATTGAGGATTGAGGATTGGGGATTGAGGATTGAGGATTGAGGAGTGAGGATTGATTATTGAGGAATGAAGATTGAGGATTGAGGGTTGAGGATTGAGGATTGAGGATTGAGGATTGAGGATTGAGGATTGGGGATTGAGGATTGACGATTGAGGATTGAGTATTGAGGATTGAGAATTGAAGATTGATTATTGAAGATTGAGTATTGAGGATTGAGAATTGAGGATTGAGGATTGAGGATTGAGGATTGAGAATTGAGGATTGAGGATGAGGGCTGAGGGTTGAGGATTGAGGTTTGAGGACTGAGGACTGAGGATTGAGGATTGAGAATTGAGGATTGAGGATTGAGGATTGAAGATTGAGGATTGGGTATTGAGGATTGAAGAATGAGGATTGAGGATTGAGGATTGAGGATTGAGGATTGAAGATTGGGGATTGAGGATCGAGGATTGAGGATTGAATATTGAGTATTGAGTATTGAAGATAGAGGATCGAGGATTGAGGGTTGTGGATTGAGGAAGAGGACTGAGGGTTGAGTATTGATGTTTGAGGTCTGAGGATTGAGGATTGAAGATTGAGAATTGAGGATTGAGGATTGAGGATTGAGGATTGTGGATTAAAGATTGAGGATTGAGGATTGAGGATTGAGGATTGAGGATTGAGGATTGAGGATTGAAGATTGAAAATTGATGATTGAAGATTGAGGGTTGAGTATTGAGGGTTCTGGATTGAGGACGAGGATTGAAGGTTGAATATTGATGTTTGAGGTGTGAGGATTGAGGATTGAGGATTGAGAATTGAGGATTGAGGATTGAGGATTGAAGATTGAGGATTGGGTATTGAGGATTGAAGAATGAGGATTGAGGATTGAGGATTGAGGATAGAGGATTGAGGATTGAGGATTGAGGATTGAGGATTGAGGATTCACAATTGAGGATTGAGGAGTGAAGATTGAGTATTGAGGATTTAAGATTGAGGATTGAGGATTGAGGATTGAGGATTGAGGATGGAAGATTGAGGATTGAGGATTGAAGGTTGAGGATTGAGGGTTGAGGATTGAGGATTGAGGATGAGGCCTGAGGGTTGAGGACTGTGGTTTGAGGACTGAGGACTGAGGATTGAGGATTGAGAATTCAGGATTGAGGATTTAGATTGAAGATTGAGGATTGGGTATTGAGGATTGAAGAATGAGGATTGAGGATTGAGTATTGAGGACTGAGGATTGAAGATTGAGTATTCAGGATAGGAGATTGACGATTGAGGATTGAGGATTGAGGATCGAGGATGGAGGATTGAGGATTGAAGATTGAGTATTGAGGATTGAAGATTGAGGATTGGGGTCTGAGTGTTGAGGATTGAGGATTGAAGATTGAGTATTCAGGATAGGAGATTGACGATTGAGGATTGAGGACTGAGGATCGAGGATTGAGGATTGAGGATTGAAGATTGAGTATTGAGGATTGAAGATTGAGGATTGGGGACTGAGTGTTGAGGATTGAGGATTGAAGATTGAGGATTGGGGACTGAGTGTTGAGGGTTGAGTGATGAGAATTGATGTTTGCGGATAGAGATTTGAAGATTGCAGTTTGAGTATTGAGCATTGAAAGCTGTGAATTGATGATATTCTATTGAGGATTGAGGATTGGCAACTGATCGTTGAGGACTGAGTGCTGAAGATTGAGGATTCAGGATTGAGGATTGAGGATTGAGGATTGAAGATTGAGTACTGAGGATTGAAGATTGAGGGTTGAGGATTGAGGATTGAAGATTGAGGATTTGGGACTGAGAATTGAGGATTGGGGATCGAGGATTGAAGATTGAGGATTGAGGATTGAGGATTGAGGATTGAGGATTGAAGATTGAAAATTGATGATTGAAGATTGAGGGTTGAGTATTGAGGGTTGTGGATTGAGGACGAGGACTGAAGGTTGGATATTGATGTTTGAGGTGTGAGGACTGAGGATTGAGGATTGAGAATTGAGGATTGAGGATCGAGGATTGAAGATTGAGGATTGGGTATTGAGGATTGAAGAGTGAGGATTGAGGATTGAGGATTGAGGATTGAGGATTGAAGATTGGGGATTGAGGATTGAGGATTGAGGATTGAAGATTGTGGATTTGGTATTGAGGATTGAAGAATGAGGATTGAGGATTGAGGGTTGAGGATTGAGGATTGAAGATTGAGTATTGAGGATTGAGGATTGTGGATTGAGGATTGAGGATTGAGGATTGAGGATTGAGTATTGAGGATTGAGGACTGAAGATTGTATATTGATGATTGAGGATTGAGGATTGAGGATTGAGGATTGAAGATTGAGTATTGAGGATTGAAGATTGAGGATTGAGGATTGAGGATTGAGGATGGAGGATGAGGGCTGAGGGTTGAGGATTGAGGTTTGTGTATTGAATCCTGAGAATTCAGGATATTCTATTCAGTATTGAGGATGGAAGACTGACGATTGATGATTGAGGATAGAGGATTGAGGATTGAGGATTGAGGATTGAGGATTGAGGATTCACAATTGAGGATTGAGGATTGAAGATTGAGTATTGAGGATTTAAGATTGAGGATTGAGGATAGAGGATTGAGGATTGAGGATTGAAGATTGAGTATTGAGGATTGAAGAATGAGGATTGAGGATAGAGGATTGAGGATTGAGGATTGAAGATTGAGGATTGAGGATTGAAGATTGAGGATTGGGTATTGAGGATTGAAGAATGAGGATTGAGGATAGAGGATTGAGGATTGAGGATTGAAGATTGAGTATTGAGGATTGAATGTTGACGGTTGAGGATTGAGGATTGAGGATTGTGGATTGAGGATTGAGGATTGAAGATTGAGTATTGAGGATTGAAGGTTGATGATTGGGGATTGAGGATTGAGGTTTGAGGATTAAAGATTGAGGATTGAAGATTGAGTATTGAGGACAGAAGATTGAGGATTGAGGATTGCGGATTGAGGATTGAGGATTGAGGACTGAAGATTGAGGATTGGGGACTGAGTGTTGAGGGTTGAGTGATGAGAATTGATGTTTGTGTATAGAGACTTGAAGATTGCAGATTGAGCATTTAGTATTGAAAACTGTGAATTGATGATGTTCTATTGAGGATTGAGGATTGACGTCTGATAGTTGAGGTCTGATGTCTGAAGATTGAGGTTTCAGGATTGAGGATTCAGGATTGAGGTTTGAGGACTGAGGATTGAAGGTTGAGGACTGAGGCTTGAGGATTGAGGATTGAGGATTGAAGATGGAGCATTGAGGATTGAGGATGAGGGCTGAGGGTTGAGGATTGAGGTTTGAGGACTGAGGACTGAGGATCGAGGATTGAGAGTTGAGGATTGAGGATTGAGGATTGAAGATTGAGGATTAGGTATTGAGGATTGAAGTATGAGGATTGGGTATTGAGGATTGAAGAATGAGGATTGAGGATTGAGGATTGAGGATTGAGGATTGAAGACTGAGTATCGAGGATTGAATATTGAGGATTGAGGATTGAGGATTGGGGATTGAGGATTGAGGATTGAGGATTGAGGATTGATTATTGAGGAATGAAGATTGAGGATTGAGGATTGAGGATTGAGGATTGAGGATTGAGGATTGAGGATTGGGGATTGAGGATTGACGATTGAGGATTGAGTATTGAGGATTGAGAATTGAAGATTGATTATTGAAGATTGAGTATTGAGGATTGAGAATTGAGGATTGAGGATTGAGGTTTGAGGACTGAGGACTGAGGATTGAGGATTGAGAATTGAGGATTGAGGATTGAGGGTTGAAGATTGAGGATTGGGAATTGAGGATTGAAGAATGAGGATTGAGGATTGAGGATTGAGGATTGAAGATTGAGTATTGAGGATTGAAGATTGAGGATTGAGGATTGAGGATTGAGGATTGAGGATTCACAATTGAGGATTGAGGAGTGAAGATTGAGTATTGAGGATTTAAGATTGAGGATTGAGGATTGAGGATTGAGGATTGAGGATTGAGGATGGAAGATTGAGGATTGAGGATTGAAGGTTGAGGATTGAGGATTGAGGATTGAGGATTGAGGATGAGGGCTGAGGGTTGAGGATTGTGGTTTGAGGACTGAGGACTGAGGATTGAGGATTGAGAATTCAGGATTGAGGATTGAGGATAAAAGATTGAGGATTGAGAATTGAGTATTGAGGATTGAAGAATGAGGATTGAGGTTTGAGGATTGAGGATTGAGGAATGAAGATTGAGTATTGAGGATTGAAGACTGACGATTGAGGATTGAGGATTGTGGATGAGGGATGAGGGTTGAGGATTGAGGTTTGAGGACTGAGGACTGAGGATTGAGGATTGAGAATTGAGGATTGAGGATTGAGGATAAAAGATTGAGGATTGAGAATTGGGTATTGAGGATTGAAGAATGAGGATTGAGGTTTGAGGATTGAGGATTGAGGAATGAAGATTGAGTATTGAGGATTGAAGACTGACGATTGAGGATTGAGGATTGAGGATTGAGGATTGAGGATCGAGGATTGAGGGTTGTGGATTGAGGACGAGGACTGAGGGTTGAGTATTGATGTTTGAGGTCTGAGGATTGAGGATTGAAGATTGAGAATTGAGGATTGAGGATTGAGGATTGAGGATTGTGGATTAAAGATTGAGGATTGAGGATTGAGGACTGAGGACTGAGGATCGAGGATTGAGAGTTGAGGATTGAGGATTGAGGAATGAAGATTGAGGATTAGGTATTGAGGATTGAAGTATGAGGATTGGGTATTGAGGATGGAAGAATGAGGATTGAGGATTGAGGATTGAGGATTGAGGATTGAGGATTGAAGACTGAGTATCGAGGATTGAATATTGAGGATTGAGGATTGGGGATTGGGGATTGAGGATTGAGGATTGAGGAGTGAGGATTGATTATTGAGGAATGAAGATTGAGGATTGAGGATTGAGGATTGAGGATTGAGGATTGAGGATTGAGGATTGAGGATTGGGGATTGAGGATTGACGATTGAGGATTGAGTATTGAGGATTGAGAATTGAAGATTGATTATTGAAGATTGAGTATTGAGGATTGAGAATTGAGGATTGAGGATTGAGGATTGAGGATTGAGAATTGAGGATTGAGGATTGAAGAATGAGGATTGAGGATTGAGGATTGAGGATTGAGGATTGAAGATTGGGGATTGAGGATCGAGGATTGAGGATTGAATATTGAGTATTGAGTATTGAAGATAGAGGATCGAGGATTGAGGGTTGTGGATTGAGGAAGAGGACTGAGGGTTGAGTATTGATGTTTGAGGTCTGAGGATTGAGGATTGAAGATTGAGAATTGAGGATTGAGGATTGAGGATTGAGGATTGTGGATTAAAGATTGAGGATTGAGGATTGAGGATTGAGGATTGAGGATTGAGAATTGAGGATTGAAGATTGAAAATTGATGATTGAAGATTGAGGGTTGAGTATTGAGGGTTCTGGATTGAGGACGAGGACTGAAGGTTGAATATTGATGTTTGAGGTGTGAGGATTGAGGATTGAGGATTGAGAATTGAGGATTGAGGATTGAGGATTGAAGATTGAGGATTGGGTATTGAGGATTGAAGAGTGAGGATTGAGGATTGAAGATTGTGGATTTGGTATTGAGAATTGAAGGATGAGGATTGAGGATTGAGGATTGAGGATTGAGGATTGAAGATTGAGTATTGAGGATTGGGGATTGTGGATTGAGGATTGAGGATTGAGGATTGAGGATTGAGGATTGAGGTTTGAGGATTGAAGATTGAGTATTGAGGATTGAAGATTGAGGATTGAGGATTGAGGATTGAGGATGGAGGACGAGGGCTGAGGGTTGAGGATTGAGGTTTGTGTATTGAATCCTGAGAATTCAGGATATTCTATTGAGTATTGAGGATGGAAGACTGACGATTGAGGATTGAGGATAGAGGATTGAGGATTGAGGATTGAGGATTGAGGATTGAGGATTCACAATTGAGGATTGAGGAGTGAAGATTGAGTATTGAGGATTTAAGATTGAGGATTGAGGATTGAGGATTGAGGATTGAGGATGGAAGATTGAGGATTGAGGATTGAAGGTTGAGGATTGAGGGTTGAGGATTGAGGATTGAGGATGAGGCCTGAGGGTTGAGGACTGTGGTTTGAGGACTGAGGACTGAGGATTGAGGATTGAGAATTCAGGATTGAGGATTTAGATTGAAGATTGAGGATTGGGTATTGAGGATTGAAGAATGAGGATTGAGGATTGAGTATTGAGGATTGAGTATTGAGGACTGAGGATTGAAGATTGAGTATTCAGGATAGGAGATTGACGATTGAGGATTGAGGATTGAGGATCGAGGATGGAGGATTGAGGATTGAAGATTGAGTATTGAGGATTGAAGATTGAGGATTGGGGTCTGAGTGTTGAGGATTGAGGATTGAAGATTGAGTATTCAGGATAGGAGATTGACGATTGAGGATTGAGGACTGAGGATCGAGGATTGAGGATTGAGGATTGAAGATTGAGTATTGAGGATTGAAGATTGAGGATTGGGGACTGAGTGTTGAGGATTGAGGATTGAAGATTGAGGATTGGGGACTGAGTGTTGAGGGTTGAGTGATGAGAATTGATGTTTGCGGATAGAGATTTGAAGATTGCAGTTTGAGTATTGAGCATTGAAAGCTGTGAATTGATGATATTCTATTGAGGATTGAGTATTGGCAACTGATTGTTGAGGACTGAGTGCTGAAGATTGAGGATTCAGGATTGAGGATTGAGGATTGAGGATTGAAGATTGAGTACTGAGGATTGAAGATTGAGGGTTGAGGATTGAGGATTGAAGATTGAGGATTTGGGACTGAGAATTGAGGATTGGGGATCGAGGATTGAAGATTGAGGATTGAGGATTGAGGATTGAGGATTGAGGATTGAAGATTGAAAATTGATGATTGAAGATTGAGGGTTGAGTATTGAGGGTTGTGGATTGAGGGCGAGGACTGAAGGTTGGATATTGATGTTTGAGGTGTGAGGACTGAGGATTGAGGATTGAGAATTGAGGATTGAGGATCGAGGATTGAAGATTGAGGATTGGGTATTGAGGATTGAAGAGTGAGGATTGAGGATTGAGGACTGAGGATTGAGGATTGAAGATTGGGGATTGAGGATTGAGGATTGAGGATTGAAGATTGTGGATTTGGTATTGAGGATTGAAGAATGAGGATTGAGGATTGAGGATTGAGGATTGAGGATTGAAGATTGAGTATTGAGGATTGAGGATTGTGGATTGAGGATTGAGGATTGAGGATTGAGGATTGAGTATTGAGGATTGAGGACTGAAGATTGTATATTGATGATTGAGGATTGAGGATTGAGGATTGAGGATTGAAGATTGAGTATTGAGGATTGAAGATTGAGGATTGAGGATTGAGGATTGAGGATGGAGGATGAGGGCTGAGGGTTGAGGATTGAGGTTTGTGTATTGAATCCTGAGAATTCAGGATATTCTATTCAGTATTGAGGATGGAAGGCTGACGATTGAGGATTGAGGATAGAGGATTGAGGATTGAGGATTGAGGATTGAGGATTGAGGATTCACAATTGAGGATTGAGGATTGAAGATTGAGTATTGAGGATTTAAGATTGAGGATTGAGGATTGAGGATTGAGGATTGAGGATTGAGGATGGAAGATTGAGGATTGAGGATTGAAGGTTGAGGATTGAAGGTTGAGTATTCAGGATTGAGGATTGAGGATTGTGGATGAGGGCTGAGGGTTGAGGATTGTGGTTTGAGGACTGAGGACTGAGGATTGAGGATTGAGAATTCAGGATTGAGGATTTAGATTGAAGATTGAGGATTGGGTATTGAGGATTGAAGAATGAGGATTGAGGATTGAGTATTGAGGACTGAGGATTGAAGATTGAGTATTCAGGACAGGAGATTGACGATTGAGGATTGAGGATTGAGGATCGAGGATTGAGGATTGAGGATTGAAGATTGAGTATTGAGGATTGAAGATTGAGGATTGGGGTCTGAGTGTTGAGGATTGAGGATTGAAGATTGAGTATTCAGGATAGGAGATTGACGATTGAGGATTGAGGATCGAGGATTGAGCATTGAGGATTGAAGATTGAGTATTGAGGATTGAAGATTGAGGATTGGGGACTGAGTGTTGAGGATTGAGGATTGAAGATGGAGGATTGGGGACTGAGTGTTGAGGGTTGAGTGATGAGAATTGATGTTTGCGGATAGAGATTTGAAGATTGCAGTTTGAGTATTGAGCATTGAAAGCTGTGAATTGATGATATTCTATTGAGGATTGAGGATTGACAACTGATTGTTGAGGACTGAGTGCTGAAGATTGAGGATTCAGGATTGAGGATTGAGGATTGAGGATTGAAGATTGAGTACTGAGGATTGAAGATTGAGGGTTGAGGATTGAGGATTGAAGATTGAGTATTGGGGATTGAGGATTGAAGATTGAGGATTCAGGATAGAGAATTCAGAATTGAGGTTTGAGGACTGAGGACTGAGGATTGAAGATTGAGTATTGAGTATTGAGGATTGAGGATTGAGGATTGAGGATTGAGGATTGAGGATTGAGGATAGAGGATTGAGGATTGAAGATTGAGGATTGAAGATTGAGGATTGAGGATTGAGGATTGAGGATTGAGGATTGAGGATTGAGGATTGAGGATTGAGGATTGAAGATTGAGGATTGGGTATTGAGGATTGAAGAATGAGGATTGAGGATAGAGGATTGAGGATTGAGGATTGAAGATTGAGGATTGAGGATTGAAGATTGAGGATTGGGTATTGAGGATTGAAGAATGAGGATTGAGGATAGAGGATTGAGGATTGAGGATTGAAGATTGAGTATTGAGGATTGAATGTTGACGGTTGAGGATTGAGATTTGAGGATTGTGGATTGAGGATTGAGGATTGAAGATTGAGTATTGAGGATTGAAGGTTGATGATTGGGGATTGAGGATTGAGGTTTGAGGATTAAAGATTGAGGATTGAAGATTGAGTATTGAGGACTGAAGATTGAGGATTGAGGATTGCGGATTGAGGATTGAGGATTGAGGACTGAAGATTGAGGATTGGGGACTGAGTGTTGAGGGTAGAGTGATGAGAATTGATGTTTGTGGATAGAGACTTGAAGATTGCAGATTGAGTATTTAGTATTGAAAACTGTGAATTGATGATGTTCTATTGAGGATTGAGGATTGACGTCTGATAGTTGAGGTCTGATGTCTGAAGATTGAGGTTTCAGGATTGAGGATTCAGGATTGAGGTTTGAGGACTGAGGATTGAAGGTTGAGGACTGAGGCTTGAGGATTGAGGATTGAGGATTGAAGATGGAGCATTGAGGATTGAGGATGAGGGCTGAGGGTTGAGGATTGAGGTTTGAGGACTGAGGACTGAGGATCGAGGATTGAGAGTTGAGGATTGAGGATTGAGGATTGAAGATTGAGGATTAGGTATTGAGGATTGAAGTATGAGGATTGGGTATTGAGGATTGAAGAATGAGGATTGAGGATTGAGGATTGAGGATTGAGGATTGAAGACTGAGTATCGAGGATTGAATATTGAGGATTGAGGATTGAGGATTGGGGATTGAGGATTGAGGATTGAGGATTGAGGATTGATTATTGAGGAATGAAGATTGAGGATTGAGGATTGAGGATTGAGGATTGAGGATTGAGGATTGAGGATTGGGGATTGAGGATTGACGATTGAGGATTGAGTATTGAGGATTGAGAATTGAAGATTGATTACTGAAGATTGAGTATTGAGGATTGAGAATTGAGGATTGAGGATTGAGGTTTGAGGACTGAGGACTGAGGATTGAGGATTGAGAATTGAGGATTGAGGATTGAGGGTTGAAGATTGAGGATTGGGAATTGAGGATTGAAGAATGAGGATTGAGGATTGAGGATTGAGGATTGAGGATTGAAGATTGGGGATTGAGGATCGAGGATTGAGGATTGAATATTGAGTATTGAGGATTGAGGATTGAAGTTTGAGTATTGAGGATTGAAGGTTGAGGATTGAGGATTGAGGATTGAGGATTGAGGATGAGGGCTGAGGGTTGAGGATTGAGGTTTGAGGACTGAGGACTGAGGGTTGTGGATTGAGAATTCAGGATTGAGGATTGAGGATTGAGGATTGAGGATTGAGGATTGAAGATTGAAAATTGATGATTGAAGATTGAGGGTTGAGTATTGAGGGTTGTGGATTGAGGACGAGGACTAAAGGTTGAATATTGATGTTTGAGGTGTGAGGGTTGAGGATTGAGGATTGAGAATTGAGGATTGAGGATTGAGGATTGAAGATTGAGGATTGGGTATTGAGGATTGAAGAGTGAGGATTGAGGATTGAAGATTGTGGATTTGGTATTGAGGATTGAAGGATGAGGATTGAGGATTGAGGATTGAGGATTCAGGATTGAAGATTGAGTATTGAGGATTGAGGATTGTGGATTGAGGATTGAGGATTGAGGATTGAGGATTGAGTATTGAGGATTGAGGACTGAAGATTGTATATTGATGATTGAGGATTGAGGATTGAGGATTGAGGATTGAAGATTGAGTATTGAGGATTGAAGATTGAGGATTGAGGATTGAGGATTGAGGATTGAGGATTCACAATTGAGGATTGAGGAGTGAAGATTGAGTATTGAGGATTTAAGATTGAGGATTGAGGATTGAGGATTGAGGATTGAGGATTGAGGATGGAAGATTGAGGATTGAGGATTGAAGGTTGAGGATTGAGGATTGAGGATTGAGGATTGAGGATGAGGGCTGAGGGTTGAGGATTGTGGTTTGAGGACTGAGGACTGAGGATTGAGGATTGAGAATTCAGGATTGAGGATTTAGATTGAAGATTGAGGATTGGGTATTGAGGATTGAAGAATGAGGATTGAGGATTGAGTATTGAGGACTGAGGATTGAAGATTGAGTATTCAGGATAGGAGATTGACGATTGAGGATTGAGGATTGAGGATCGAGGATTGAGGATTGAGGATTGAAGATTGAGTATTGAGGATTGAAGATTGAGGATTGGGGTCTGAGTGTTGAGGATTGAGGTTTGAAGATTGAGTATTCAGGATAGGAGATTGACGATTGAGGATTGAGGATTGAGGATCGAGGATTGAGGATTGAGGATTGAAGAATGAGTATTGAGGATTGAAGATTGAGGATTGGGGACTGAGTGTTGAGGATTGAGGATTGAAGATTGAGGATTGGGGACTGAGTGTTGAGGGTTGAGTGATGAGAATTGATGTTTGCGGATAGAGATTTGAAGGTTGCAGTTTGAGTATTGAGCATTGAAAGATGTGAATTGATGATATTCTATTGAGGATTGAGGATTGACAACTGATTGTTGAGGACCGAGTGCTGAAGATTGAGGATTCAGGATTGAGGATTGAGGATTGAGGATTGAAGATTGAGTACTGAGGATTGAAGATTGAGGGTTGAGGATTGAGGATTGAAGATTGAGGATTTGGGACTGAGAATTGAGGATTGAGGATCGAGGATTGAAGATTGAGGATTGAGGATTGAGTATTGAGGATTGAGGAATAAAGATTGAGGATTGGGGATTGAGGATTGAAGATTGAGGATTGAGTATTGAGGATTGAGGATTGAAGTTTGAGTATTGAGGATTGAAGGTTGAGGATTGAGGATTGAGGATTGAGGATTGAGGATGAGGGCTGAGGGTTGAGGATTGAGTTTTGAGGACTGAGGACTGAGGATTGTGGATTGAGAATTCAGGATTGAGGATTGAGGATTGAGGATTGAGGATTGAGGATTGAAGATTGAAAATTGATGATTGAAGATTGAGGGTAGAGTATTGAGGGTTGTGGATTGAGGACGAGGACTGAAGGTTGAATATTGATGTTTGAGGTGTGAGGATTGAGGATTGAGGATTGAGAATTGAGGATTGAGGATTGAGGATTGAAGATTGAGGATTGGGTATTGAGGATTGAAGAGTGAGGATTGAGGATTGAGGATTGAGGATTGAGGATTGAAGATTGGGGATTGAGGATTGAGGATTGAGGATTGAAGATTGTGGATTTGGTATTGAGGTTTGAAGAATGAGGATTGAGGATTGAGGATTGAGCATTGAGGATTGAAGATTGAGTATTGAGGATTGAGGATTGTGGATTGAGGATTGAGCATTGAGGATTGAGGATTGAGTATTGAGGATTGAGGACTGAAGATTGTATATTGATGATTGAGGATTGAGGATTGAGGATTGAGGATTGAAGATTGAGTATTGAGGATTGAAGATTGAGGATTGAGGATTGAGGATTGAGGATGGAGGATGAGGGCTGAGGGTTGAGGATTGAGGTTTGTGTATTGAATCCTGAGAATTCAGGATATCTATTCAGTATTGAGGATGGAAGACAGACGATTGAGGATTGAGGATAGAGGATTGAGGATTGAGGATTGAGGATTGAGGATTGAGGATTCACAATTGAGGATTGAGGATTGAAGATTGAGAATTGAGGATTTAAGTTTGAGGATTGAGGATTGAGGATTGAGGATTGAGGATTGAGGATGGAAGATTGAGGATTGAGGATTGAAGGTTGAGGATTGAGGATTGAGGATTGAGGATTGTGCATGAGGGCTGAGGGTTGAGGATTGTGGTTTGAGGACTGAGGACTGAGGATTGAGGATTGAGAATTCAGGATTGAGGATTTAGATTGAAGATTGAGGATTGGGTATTGAGGATTGAAGAATGAGGATTGAGGATTGAGTATTGAGGACTGAGGATTGAAGATTGAGTATTCAGGATAGGAGATTGGCGATTGAGGATTGAGGATTGAGGATCGAGGATTGAGGATTGAGGATTGAAGATTGAGTATTGAGGATTGAAGATTGAGGATTGGGGTCTGAGTGTTGAGGATTGAGGATTGAAGATTGAGTATTCAGGATAGGAGATTGACGATTGAGGATTGAGGATTGAGGATCGAGGATTGAGGATTGAGGATTGAAGATTGAGTATTGAGGATTGAAGATTGAGGATTGGGGACTGAGTGTTGAGGATTGAGGATTGAAGATTGAGGATTGGCGACTGAGTGTTGAGGGTTGTGTGATGAGAATTGATGTTTGCGGATAGAGATTTGAAGATTGCAGTTTGAGTATTGTGCATTGAAATCTGTGAATTGATGATTTTCTATTGAGGATTGAGGATTGACAACTGATTGTTGAGGACTGAGTGCTGAAGATTGAGGATTCAGGATTGAGGAATAAAGATTGAGGATTGGGGATTGAGGATTGAAGATTGAGGATTCAGGATAGAGGATTCAGAATTGAGGTTTGAGGACTGAGGATTGAAGATTGAGGATTGGGTATTGAGGATTGAAGAATGAGGATTGAGGATTGAGGATTGAGGATCGAGTATTGAAGATTGAGTATTGAGGATTGAATGTTGACAGTTGAGGATTGAGGATTGAGGATTGAGTATTGGGGATTGAGGATTGAAGATTGAGTATTGAGGATTGAAGGTTGATGATTGGGGATTGAGGATTGAGGATTGGGGATTAAAGATTGATGATTGAAGATTGAGTATTGAGGATTGAAGGTTGAGGATTGAGGATTGCGGATTGAGGATCGAGGATTGAGGATTGAATATTGAGTATTGAGTATTGAAGATAGAGGATCGAGGATTGAGGGTTCTGGATTGAGGACGAGGACTGAGGGTTGAGTATTGATGTTTGAGGTCTGAGGATTGAGGATTGAAGGTTGAGAATTGAGGATTGAGGATCGAGGATTGAGGATTGTGGATTAAAGATTGAGGATTGAGGATTGAGGATTGAGGATTGAGGATTGAGGATTGAGGATTGAGGATTGAAGATTGAAAATTGATGATTGAAGATTGAGGGTTGAGTATAGAGGGTTGTGGATTGAGGACGAGGACTGAAGGTTGAATATTGATGTTTGAGGTCTGAGGATTGAGGATTGAGGATTGAGAATTGGGGATTGAGGATTGAGGATTGAAGATTGAGGTTTGGGTATTGAGGATTGAAGAGTGAGGATTGAGGATTGAGGATTGAGGATTGAGGATTGAAGATTGAGTATTGAGGAATGAAGTTTGACGATTGAGGATTGTGGATTGAGGATTGAGGGTTGAAGGTTAAGGATTGAAGATTGAGTATTGAGGATTGAAGATAGAGGATTTAGGTTTGGGCACTGAGGATTGAGGATTGAGGATTGAGGATTGAGGATTGAGGATTGAGTATTGAGGATTGAACATTGAGGATTGGGTATCGCGGGTTGAACATTAAGGATTGAGGATTGAGGATTGAGTACTGAGGATTGAGGACTGAAGATTGTATATTGATGATTGAAGATTGAGGATTGAGGATTGAGGGTTGTGGATTGAGGACGAGGACTGAGGGTTGAGTATTGATGTTTGAGGTCCGAGGATCGGGGATTGAGGATTGAGAATTGAGGATTGAGGATTGAGGATTGAAGATTGAGGATTGGGTATTGAGGATTGAAGAATGAGGATTGAGGATTGAGGATTGAGGATTGAGGAATGAAGATTGAGGATTGAGGATTGAGGATTGAGAATTGAAGATTGAGTATTGAGGATTGAAGATTGAGGATTGAGGATTGAGGATTGAGGATTGAGGATTGAAGATTGAGGATTGGGGACTGAGTGTTGAGGGTTGAGTGATGAGTATTGATGTTTGTCGATAGAGATTTGAAGATTGCAGATTGAGTATTGCGTATTGAAAGCTGTGAATTGATGATATTCTATTGAGGATTGAGGATTGACGACTGACTGTTGAGGTCTGAGGTCCGAAGATTGAGTATTGAGGATTGAGGATTGAGGATTGAGGATTGAGGATTGAGGATTGAGGATGAGGGCTGAGGGTTGAGGATTGAGGTTTGAGGACTGAGGACTGAGGATTGAGGATTGAGAATTCAGGATTGAGGTTTGAGGACTGAGGATTGAGGATTGAAGATTGAGTACTGAGGATTGAAGATTGAGGATTGAGGATTGAGGATTGAGGATGAGGGCTGAGGGTTGAGGATTGAGGTTTGAGGACTGTGGACTGAGGATTCAGGATTAAGAATTCAGGATTGAGGTTTGAGGACTGAGGACTGAGGATTGAGGATTGACAATTCAGGATTGAGGTTTGAGGACTGAGGATTGAGGATTGAAGATTGAGTACTGAGGATTGAAGATTGAGGATTGAGGATTGAGGATTGAGGGTGAGGGCTGAGGGTTGGGGATTGAGGTTTGAGGACTGAGGACTGAGGATTGAGGATTGAGAATTGAGGATTGAGGATTGAGGATTGAAGACTGAGTATCGAGGATTGAATATTGAGGATTGAGGATTGAGGATTGGGGATTGAGGATTGAGGATTGAGGATTGAGGATTCATTATTGAGGAATGAAGATTGAGGATTGAGGATTGAGGATTGAGGATTGAGTATTGAGGATTGAGGATTGGGGATTGAGGGTTGACGATTGAGGATTGAGTATTGAGGATTGAGAATTGAAGATTGATTATTGAAGATTGAGTATTGAGGATTGAGAATTGAGGATTGAGGATTGAGGATTGCGGATTGAGGATTGAGGATTGAGGATGAGGGCTGAGGGTTGAGGATTGAGGTTTGATGACTGAGGACTGAGGATTGAGGATTGAGAATTGAGGATTGAGGATTGAGGATTGAAGATTGAGGATTTGGTATTGAGGATTGAAGAATGAGGATTGAGGATTGAGGATTGAGGATTGAGGATTGAAGATTGGGGATTGAGGATCGAGGATTGAGGATTGAATATTGAGTATTGAGTATTGAAGATAGAGGATCGAGGATTGAGGGTTGTGGATTGAGGACGAGGACTGAGGGTTGAGTATTGATGTTTGAGGTCTGAGGATTGAGGATTGAAGATTGAGAATTGAGGACTGAGGATTGAGGATTGAGGATTGTGGATTAAAGATTGAGGATTGAGGATTGAGGATTGAGGATTGAGGATTGAGGATTGAGGATTGAAGATTGAAAATTGATGATTGAAGATTGAGGGTTGAGTATTGATGGTTGTGGATTGAGGACGAGGACTGAAGGTTGAATATTGATGTTTGAGGTCTGAGGATTGAGGATTGAGGATTGAGAATTGAGGATTGAGGATTGAGGATTGAAGATTGAGGATTGGGTATTGAGGATTGAAGAGTGAGGATTGAGGATTGAGGATTGAGGATTGAATACTGCAGATTGAGTTTTGAGGATTGAAGATTGAGGATTGAGGTTTGAGGATTGAGGATTGAGGATTGAGGATTGAGGATTGAGGATTGAGGATTGAGGATTGAAGATTGAGGATTGGGTATTGAGGATTGAAGAATGAGGATTGAGGATTGAGGATTGAGGATCGAGTATTGAAGATTGAGTATTGAGGATTGAATGTTGACGGTTGAGGATTGAGGATTGAGGATTGAGGATTGGGGATTGAGGATTGAAGATTGAGTATTGAGGATTGAAGGTTGATGATTGGGGATTGAGGATTGAGGATTGGGGATCGAGGATTGAGGATTGAATATTGAGTATTGAGTATTGAAGAGAGAGGATCGAGGATTGAGGGTTCTGGATTGAGGACGAGGACTGAGGGTTGAGTATTGATGTTTGAGGTCTGAGGATTGAGGATTGAAGATTGAGAATTGAGGATTGAGGATCGAGGATTGAGGATTGTGGATTAAAGATTGAGGATTGAGGATTGAGGATTGAGGATTGAGGATTGAGGATTGAGGATTGAAGATTGAAAATTGATGATTGAAGATTGAGGGTTGAGTATAGAGGGTTGTGGATTGAGGACGAGGACTGAAGGTTGAATATTGATGTTTGAGGTCTGAGGATTGAGGATTGAGGATTGAGAATTGGGGATTGAGGATTGAGGATTGAAGATTGAGGTTTGGGTATTGAGGATTGAAGAGTGAGGATTGAGGATTGAGGATTGAGGATTGAGGATTGAAGATTGAGTATTGAGGATTGAAGTTTGACGATTGAGGATTGTGGATTGAGGATTGAGGATTGAAGGTTAAGGATTGAAGATTGAGTATTGAGGATTGAAGATAGCGGATTTAGGTTTGGGCACTGAGGATTGAAGATTGAGGATTGAGGATTGAGGATTGAGGATTGAGTATTGAGGATTGAACATTGAGGATTGGGTATCGCGGGTTGAACATTAAGGATTGAGGATTGAGGATTGAGTATTGAGGATTGAGGACTGAAGATTGTATATTGATGATTGAAGATTGAGGATTGAGGATTGAGGGTTGTGGATTGAGGACGAGGACTGAGGGATGAGTATTGATGTTTGAGGTCCGAGGATCGGGGATTGAGGATTGAGAATTGAGGATTGAGGATTGAGGATTGAAGATTGAGGATTGGGTATTGAGGATTGAAGAATGAGGATTGAGGATTGAGGATTGAGGATTGAGGAATGAAGATTGAGGATTGAGGATTGAGGATTGAGGATTGAAGATTGAGTATTGAGGATTGAAGATTGAGGATTGAGGATTGAGGATTGAGGATTGAGGATTGAAGATTCAGGATTGGGGACTGAGTGTTGAGGGTTGAGTGATGAGTATTGATGTTTGTCGATAGAGATTTGAAGATTGCAGATTGAGTATTGCGTATTGAAAGCTGTGAATTGATGATATTCTATTGAGGATCGAGGATTGACGACTGACTGTTGAGGTCTGAGGTCCGAAGATTGAGTATTGAGGATTGAAGATTGAGGATTGAGGATTGAGGATGGAGGATTGAGGATGAGGGCTGAGGGTTGAGGATTGAGGTTTGAGGACTGAGGACTGAGGATTGAGGATTGAGAATTCAGGATTGAGGTTTGAGGACTGAGGATTGAGGATTGAAGATTGAGTACTGAGGATTGAAGATTGAGGATTGAGGATTGAGGATTGAGGATGAGGGCTGAGGGTTGAGGATTGAGGTTTGAGGACTGTGGACTGAGGATTGAGGATTAAGAATTCAGGATTGAGGTTTGAGGACTGAGGACTGAGGATTGAGGATTGACAATTTTGGATTGAGGTTTGAGGACTGAGGATTGAGGATTGAAGATTGAGTACTGAGGATTGAAGATTGAGGATTGAGGATTGAGGATTGAGGATGAGGGCTGAGGGTTGGGGATTGAGGTTTGAGGACTGAGGACTGAGGATTGAGGATTGAGAATTGAGGATTGAGGATTGAGGATTGAAGACTGAGTATCGAGGATTGAATATTGAGGATTGAGGATTGAGGATTGGGGATTGAGGATTGAGGATTGAGGATTGAGGATTCATTATTGAGGAATGAAGATTGAGGATTGAGGATTGAGGATTGAGGATTGAGGATTGAGGATTGAGGATTGAGGATTGAGGATTGAGGATTGGGGATTGAGGGTTGACGATTGAGGATTGAGTATTGAGGATTGAGAATTGAAGATTGATTATTGAAGATTGAGTATTGAGGATTGAAGATTGAGGATTGAGGATTGCGGATTGAGGATCGAGGATTGATGATTGAATATTGAGTATTGAGTATTGAAGATAGAGGATCGAGGATTGAGGGTTCTGGATTGAGGACGAGGACTGAGGGTTGAGTATTGATGTTTGAGGTCTGGGGATTGAGGATTGAAGATTGAGAATTGAGGATTGAGGATCGAGGATTGAGGATTGTGGATTAAAGATTGAGGATTGAGGATTGAGGATTGAGGATTGAGGATTGAGGATTGAGGATTGAAGATTGAAAATTGTTGATTGAAGATTGAGGGTTGAGTATTGAGGGTTGTGGATTGACGACGAGGACTGAAGGTTGAATATTGATGTTTGAGGTCTGAGGATTGAGGATTGAGGATTGAGAATTGGGGATTGAGGATTGAGAATTGGGGATTGAGGATTGAGGATTGAAGATTGAGGTTTGGGTATTGAGGATTGAAGAGTGAGGATTGAGGATTGACGATTGAGGATTGAGGATTGAAGATTGAGTATTGAGGATTGAAGTTTGACGATTGAGGATTGTGGATTGAGGATTGAGGATTGAAGGTTAAGGATTGAAGATTGAGTATTGAGGATTGAAGATTGAGGATTGAGGTTTGGGCACTGAGGATTGAGGATTGAGGATTGAGGATTGAGGATTGAGGATTGAGTATTGAGGATTGAACACTGAGGATTGGGTATCGCGGGTTGAACATTAAGGATTGAGGATTGAGGATTGAGTATTGAGGATTGAGGACTGAAGATTGTATATTGATGATTGAAGATTGAGGATTGAGGATTGAGGGTTGTGGATTGAGGACGAGGACTGAGGGTTGAGTATTGATGTTTGAGGTCCGAGGATCGGGGATTGAGGATTGAGAATTGAGGATTGAGGATTGAGGATTGAAGATTGAGGATTGGGTATTGAGGATTGAAGAATGAGGATTGAGGATTGAGGATTGAGGATTGAGGAATGAAGATTGAGGATTGAGGATTGAGGATTGAGGATTGAAGATTGAGTATTGAGGATTGAAGATTGAGGATTGAGGATTGAGGATTGAGGATTGAGGATTGATGATTGAGGATTGGGGACTGAGTGTTGAGGGTTGAGTGATGAGTATTGATGTTTGTCGATAGAGATTTGAAGATTGCAGATTGAGTATTGCGTATTGAAAGCTGTGAATTGATGATATTCTATTGAGGATTGAGGATTGACGACTGACTGTTGAGGTCTGAGGTCCGAAGATTGAGTATTGAGGATTGAAGATTGAGGATTGAGGATTGAGGATTGAGGATTGAGGATGAGGTCTGAGGGTTGAGGATTGAGGTTTGAGGACTGAGGACTGAGGATTGAGGATTGAGAATTCAGGATTGAGGTTTGAGGACTGAGGATTGAGGATTGAAGATTGAGTACTGAGGATTGAAGATTGAGGATTGAGGATTGAGGATTGAGGATGAGGGATGAGGGTTGGGGATTGAGGTTTGAGGACTGAGGACTGAGGATTGAGGATTGAGAATTGAGGATTGAGGATTGAGGATTGAAGATTTACGATTGGGTATTGAGGATTGAAGAATGAGGATTGAGGATTGAGGATTGAGGATTGAGTATTGAGGATTGAATATTGAGTATTGAGGATTGAAGAATGACGATTGAGGATTGAGGATTGAGGATTGAGTATTGAGGATTGAGGATTGAGGATTGAGGATTGAGGATTGAACATTGAGGATTGGGTATCCCGGATTGAACATTGAGGATTGAGGATTCAGAAATGAGTATTGAGGATTGAGGACTGAATATTGTATATTGATGATTGAAGGTTGAGGATTGAGGATTGAGGGTTGTGAATTGAGGACGAGGACTGAGGGTTGAGTATTGATGTTTGTGGTCTGAGGATCGAGGATTGAGGATTGAGAATTGAGGATTGAGAATTGAGGATTGAAGATTGAGGATTTGGTATTGAGGATTGAAGAATGAGGATTGAGTGTTGAGGATTCAGGATTGAGGATTGAAGATTGAGTATTGAGGATTGAGGATTGTGGATTGAGGATTGAGGATGGAGGATTGAGGATTGAGGATTGAGTATTGAGGATTGAGGACTGAAGATTGTATATGGATGATTGAGGATTGAGGATTGAGGATTGAGGATTGAAGATTGAGTATTGAGGATTGAAGATTCAGGATTGAGAATTGAGGATTGAGGATGGAGGATGTGGGCTGAGGGTTGAGGATTGAGGTTTGTGTATTGAATCCTGAGAATTCAGGATATTCTATTGAGTATTGAGGATGGAAGACTGACAATTGAGGATTGAGGATATAGGATTGAGGATTGAGGATTGAGGATTGAGGATTAAAGATTGAGGATTGAAGATTGAGTATTGAGGATTCAAGATTGAGGATTGAGGATTGCGGATTGAGGATCGAGGATTGAGGATTGAATATTGAGTATTGAGTATTGAAGATAGAGGATCGAGGATTGAGGGTTCTGGATTGAGGACGAGGACTGAGGGTTGAGTATTGATGTTTGAGGTCTGAGGATTGAGGATTGAAGATTGAGAATTGAGGATTGAGGATCGAGGATTGAGGATTGTGGATTAAAGATTGATGATTGAGGATTGAGGATTGAGGATTGAGGATTGAGGATTGAGGATTGAAGATTGAAAATTGATGATTGAAGATTGAGGGTTGAGTATTGAGGGTTGTGGATTGAGGACGAGGACTGAAGGTTGAATATTGATGTTTGAGGTCTGAGGATTGAGGATTGAGGATTGAGAATTGGGGATTGAGGATTGAGGATTGAAGATTGAGGTTTGGGTATTGAGGATTGAAGAGTGAGGATTGAGGACAGAGGATTGAGGATTGAGGATTGAAGATTGAGTATTGAGGATTGAAGTTTGACGATTGAGGATTGTGGATTGAGGATTGAGGATTGAAGGTTAAGGATTGAAGATTGAGTATTGAGGATTGAAGATTGAGGATTGAGGTTTGGGCACTGAGGATTGAGGATTGAGGATTGAGGATTGAGGATTGAGGATTGAGTATTGAGGATTGAACATTGAGGATTGGGTATCGCGGATTGAACATTAAGGATTGAGGATTGAGGATTGAGTATTGAGGATTCAGGACTGAAGATTGTATATTGATGATTGAAGATTGAGGATTGAGGATTGAGGGTTGTGGATTGAGGACGAGGACTGAGGGTTGAGTATTGATGTTTGAGGTCCGAGGATCGGGGATTGAGGATTGAGAATTGAGGATTGAGGATTGAGGATTGAAGATTGAGGATTGGGTATTGAGGATTGAAGAATGAGGATTGAGGATTGAGGATTGAGGATTGAGGAATGATGATTGAGGATTGAGGATTGAGGATTGAGGATTGAAGATTGAGTATTGAGGATTGAAGATTGAGGATTGAGGATTGAGGATTGAGGATAGAGGATTGAAGATTGAGGATTGGGGACTGAGTGTTGAGGGTTGAGTGATGAGTATTGATGTTTGTCGATAGAGATTTGAAGATTGCAGATAGAGTATTGCGTATTGAAAACTGTGAATTGATGATATTCTATTGAGGATTGAGGATTGACGACTGACTGTTGAGGTCTGAGGTCCGAAGATTGAGTATTGAGGATTGAAGATTGAGGATTGAGGATTGAGGATTGAGGATTGAGGATGAGGGCTGAGGGTTGAGGATTGAGGTTTGAGGACTGAGGACTGAGGATTGAGGATTGAGAATTCAGGATTGAGGTTTGAGGACTGAGGATTGAGGACTGAAGATTGAGTACTGAGGATTGAAGATTGAGGATTGAGGATTGAGGATTGAGGATGAGGGCTGAGGGTTGAGGATTGAGGTTTGAGGACTGTGGACTGAGGATTGAGGATTAAGAATTCAGGATTGAGGTTTGAGGACTGAGGACTGAGGATTGAGGATTGACAATTTTGGATTGAGGTTTGAGGACTGAGGATTGAGGATTGAAGATTGAGTACTGAGGATTGAAGATTGAGGATTGAGGATTGAGGATTGAGGATGAGGGCTGAGGGTTGGGGATTGAGGTTTGAGGACTGAGGACTGAGGATTGAGGATTGAGAATTGAGGATTGAGGATTGAGGATTGAAAACTGAGTATCGAGGATTGAATATTGAGGATTGAGGATTGAGGATTGGGGATTGAGGATTGAGGATTGAGGATTGAGGATTCATTATTGAGGAATGAAGATTGAGGATTGAGGATTGAGGATTGAGGATTGAGGATTGAGGATTGAGGATTGGGGATTGAGGGTTGACGATTGAGGATTGAGTATTGAGGATTGAGAATTGAAGATTGATTATTGAAGATTGAGTATTGAGAATTGAAGATTGAGGATTGAGGATTGCGGATTGAGGATCGAGGATTGATGATTGAATATTGAGTATTGAGTATTGAAGATAGAGGATCGAGGATTGAGGGTTCTGGATTGAGGACGAGGACTGAGGGTTGAGTATTGATGTTTGAGGTCTGAGGATTGAGGATTGAAGATTGAGAATTGAGGATTGAGGATCGAGGATTGAGGATTGTGGATTAAAGATTGAGGATTGAGGATTGAGGATTGAGGATTGAGGATTGAGGATTGAGGATTGAAGATTGAAAATTGATGATTGATAATTGAGGGTTGAGTATTGAGGGTTGTGGATTGAGGACGAGGACTGAAGGTTGAATATTGATGTTTGAGGTCTGAGGATTGAGGATTGAGGATTGAGAATTGGGGATTGAGGATTGAGGATTGAAGATTGAGGTTTGGGTATTGAGGATTGAAGAGTGAGGATTGAGGATTGAGGATTGAGGATTGAGGATTGAAGATTGAGTATTGAGGATTGAAGTTTGACGATTGAGGATTGTGGATTGAGGATTGAGGATTGAAGGTTAAGGATTGAAGATTGAGTATTGAGGATTGAGGATTGAGGATTGAGGATTGAACATTGAGGATTGGGTATCCCGGATTGAACATTGAGGATTGAGGATTGAGAAATGAGTATTGAGGATTGAGGACTGAATATTGTATATTGATGATTGAAGGTTGAGGATTGAGGATTGAGGGTTGTGAATTGAGGACGAGGACTGAGGGTTGAGTATTGATGTTTGTGGTCTGAGGATCGAGGATTGAGGATTGAGAATTGAGGATTGAGAATTGAGGATTGAAGATTGAGGATTTGGTATTGAGGATTGAAGAATGAGGATTGAGTGTTGAGGATTCAGGATTGAGGATTGAAGATTGAGTATTGAGGATTGAGGATTGTGGATTGAGGATTGAGGATTGAGGATTGAGGATTGAGGATTGAGTATTGAGGATTGAGGACTGAAGATTGTATATGGATGATTGAGGATTGAGGATTGAGGATTGAGGATTGAAGATTGAGTATTGAGGATTGAAGATTCAGGATTGAGGATTGAGGATTGAGGATGGAGGATGTGGGCTGAGGGTTGAGGATTGAGGTTTGTGTATTGAATCCTGAGAATTCAGGATATTCTATTGAGTATTGAGGATGGAAGACTGACGATTGAGGATTGAGGATATAGGATTGAGGATTGAGGATTGAGGATTGAGGATTAAAGATTGAGGATTGAAGATTGAGTATTGAGGATTGAAGATTGAGGATTGAGGATTGCGGATTGAGGATCGAGGATTGAGGATTGAATATTGAGTATTGAGTATTGAAGATAGAGGATCGAGGATTGAGGGTTCTGGATTGAGGACGAGGACTGAGGGTTGAGTATTGATGTTTGAGGTCTGAGGATTGAGGATTGAAGATTGAGAATTGAGGATTGAGGATCGAGGATTGAGGATTGTGGATTAAAGATTGATGATTGAGGATTGAGGATTGAGGATTGAGGATTGAGGATTGAGGATTGAAGATTGAAAATTGATGATTGAAGATTGAGGGTTGAGTATTGAGGGTTGTGGATTGAGGACGAGGACTGAAGGTTGAATATTGATGTTTGAGGTCTGAGGATTGAGGATTGAGGATTGAGAATTGGGGATTGAGGATTGAGGATTGAAGATTGAGGTTTGGGTATTGAGGATTGAAGAGTGAGGATTCAGGACAGAGGATTGAGGATTGAGGATTGAAGATTGAGTATTGAGGATTGAAGTTTGACGATTGAGGATTGTGGATTGAGGATTGAGGATTGAAGGTTAAGGATTGAAGATGAGTATTGAGGATTGAAGATTGAGGATTGAGGTTTGGGCACTGAGGATTGAGGATTGAGGATTGAGGATTGAGGATTGAGGATTGAGGATTGAGTATTGAGGATTGAACATTGAGGATTGGGTATCGCGGATTGAACATTAAGGATTGAGGATTGAGGATTGAGTATTGAGGAATCAGGACTGAAGATTGTATATTGATGATTGAAGATTGAGGATTGAGGATTGAGGGTTGTGGATTGAGGACGAGGACTGAGGGTTGAGTATTGATGTTTGAGGTCCGAGGATCGGGGATTGAGGATTGAGAATTGAGGATTGAGGATTGAGGATTGAAGATTGAGGATTGGGTATTGAGGATTGAAGAATGAGGATTGAGGATTGAGGATTGAGGATTGAGGAATGAAGATTGAGGATTGAGGATTGAGGATTGAGGATTGAAGATTGAGTATTGAGGATTGAAGATTGAGGATTGAGGATTGAGGATTGAGGATTGAGTATTGAGGATTGAACATTGAGGACTGGGTATCGCGGATTGAACATTAAGGATTGAGGATTGAGGATTGAGTATTGAGGATTCAGGACTGAAGATTGTATATTGATGATTGAAGATTGAGGATTGAGGGTTGAGTGTTGTGGATTGAGGACGAGGACTGAGGGTTGAGTATTGATGTTTGAGGTCCGAGGATCGGGGATTGAGGATTGAGAATTGAGGATTGAGGATTGAGGATTGAAGATTGAGGATTGGGTATTGAGGATTGAAGAATGAGGATTGAGGATTGAGGATTGAGGATTGAGGAATGAAGATTGAGGATTGAGGATTGAGGATTGAGGATTGAAGATTGAGTATTGAGGATTGAAGAATGAGGATTGAGGATTGAGGATTGAGGATTGAGGATTGAAGATTGAGGATTGGGGACTGAGTGTTGAGGGTTGAGTGATGAGTATTGATGTTTGTCGATAGAGATTTGAAGATTGCAGATAGAGTATTGCGTATTGAAAACTGTGAATTGATGATATTCTATTGAGGATTGAGGATTGACGACTGACTGTTGAGGTCTGAGGTCCGAAGATTGAGTATTGAGGATTGAAGATTGAGGATTGAGGATTGAGGATTGAGGATTGAGGATGAGAGCTGAGGGTTGAGGATTGAGGTTTGAGGACTGAGGACTGAGGATTGAGGATTGAGAATTCAGGATTGAGGTTTGAGGACTGAGGATTGAGGATTGAAGATTGAGTACTGAGGATTGAAGATTGAGGATTGAGGATTGAGGATTGAGGATGAGGGCTGAGGGTTGAGGATTGAGGTTTGAGGACTGTGGACTGAGGATTGAGGATTAAGAATTCAGGATTGAGGTTTGAGGACTGAGGACTGAGGATTGAGGATTGAGAATTCAGGATTGAGGTTTGAGGACTGAGGCTTGAGGATTGAAGATTGAGTACTGAGGATTGAAGATTGAGGATTGAGGATTGAGGATTGAGGATGAGGGCTGAGGGTTGTGGATTGAGGTTTGAGGACTGAGGACTGTGGATTGAGGATTGAGAATTGAGGATTTGAGGATTGCGGATTGAAGATTTACGATTGGGTATTGAGGATTGAAGAATGAGGATTGAGGATTGAGGATTGAGGAGTGAGTATTGAGGATTGAATATTGAGCATTGAGGATTGAAGACTGACGATTGAGGATTGAGGATTGAGGATTGAGTATTGAGGATTGAGGATTGAGGATTGAGGATTGAGTATTGAGGATTGAATATTGAGTATTGAGGATTGAAGAATGACGATTGAGGATTGAGGATTGAGGATTGAGTATTGAGGATTGAGGATTGAGGATTGAGGATTGAGGATTGAACATTGAGGATTGGGTATCCCGGATTGAACATTGAGGATTGAGGATTCAGAAATGAGTATTGAGGATTGAGGACTGAATATTGTATATTGATGATTGAAGGTTGAGGATTGAGGATTGAGGGTTGTGAATTGAGGACGAGGACTGAGGGTTGAGTATTGATGTTTGTGGTCTGAGGATCGAGGATTGAGGATTGAGAATTGAGGATTGAGAATTGAGGATTGAAGATTGAGGATTTGGTATTGAGGATTGAAGAATGAGGATTGAGTGTTGAGGATTCAGGATTGAGGATTGAAGATTGAGTATTGAGGATTGAGGATTGTGGATTGAGGATTGAGGATGGAGGATTGAGGATTGAGGATTGAGTATTGAGGATTGAGGACTGAAGATTGTATATGGATGATTGAGGATTGAGGATTGAGGATTGAGGATTGAAGATTGAGTATTGAGGATTGAAGATTCAGGATTGAGAATTGAGGATTGAGGATGGAGGATGTGGGCTGAGGGTTGAGGATTGAGGTTTGTGTATTGAATCCTGAGAATTCAGGATATTCTATTGAGTATTGAGGATGGAAGACTGACAATTGAGGATTGAGGATATAGGATTGAGGATTGAGGATTGAGGATTGAGGATTAAAGATTGAGGATTGAAGATTGAGTATTGAGGATTCAAGATTGAGGATTGAGGATTGCGGATTGAGGATCGAGGATTGAGGATTGAATATTGAGTATTGAGTATTGAAGATAGAGGATCGAGGATTGAGGGTTCTGGATTGAGGACGAGGACTGAGGGTTGAGGATTGAGAATTCAGGATTGAGGTTTGAGGACTGAGGATTGAGGATTGAAGATTGAGTACTGAGGATTGAAGATTGAGGATTGAGGATTGAGGATTGAGGATGAGGGCTGAGGGTTGAGGATTGAGGTTTGAGGACTGTGGACTGAGGATTGAGGATTAAGAATTCAGGATTGAGGTTTGAGGACTGAGGACTGAGGATTGAGGATTGAGAATTCAGGATTGAGGTTTGAGGACTGAGGCTTGAGGATTGAAGATTGAGTACTGAGGATTGAAGATTGAGGATTGAGGATTGAGGATTGAGGATGAGGGCTGAGGGTTGTGGATTGAGGTTTGAGGACTGAGGACTGTGGATTGAGGATTGAGAATTGAGGATTTGAGGATTGCGGATTGAAGATTTACGATTGGGTATTGAGGATTGAAGAATGAGGATTGAGGATTGAGGATTGAGGAGTGAGTATTGAGGATTGAATATTGAGCATTGAGGATTGAAGACTGACGATTGAGGATTGAGGATTGAGGATTGAGTATTGAGGATTGAGGATTGAGGATTGAGGATTGAGTATTGAGGATTGAATATTGAGTATTGAGGATTGAAGAATGACGATTGAGGATTGAGGATTGAGGATTGAGTATTGAGGATTGAGGATTGAGGATTGAGGATTGAGGATTGAACATTGAGGATTGGGTATCCCGGATTGAACATTGAGGATTGAGGATTCAGAAATGAGTATTGAGGATTGAGGACTGAATATTGTATATTGATGATTGAAGGTTGAGGATTGAGGATTGAGGGTTGTGAATTGAGGACGAGGACTGAGGGTTGAGTATTGATGTTTGTGGTCTGAGGATCGAGGATTGAGGATTGAGAATTGAGGATTGAGAATTGAGGATTGAAGATTGAGGATTTGGTATTGAGGATTGAAGAATGAGGATTGAGTGTTGAGGATTCAGGATTGAGGATTGAAGATTGAGTATTGAGGATTGAGGATTGTGGATTGAGGATTGAGGATGGAGGATTGAGGATTGAGGATTGAGTATTGAGGATTGAGGACTGAAGATTGTATATGGATGATTGAGGATTGAGGATTGAGGATTGAGGATTGAAGATTGAGTATTGAGGATTGAAGATTCAGGATTGAGAATTGAGGATTGAGGATGGAGGATGTGGGCTGAGGGTTGAGGATTGAGGTTTGTGTATTGAATCCTGAGAATTCAGGATATTCTATTGAGTATTGAGGATGGAAGACTGACAATTGAGGATTGAGGATATAGGATTGAGGATTGAGGATTGAGGATTGAGGATTAAAGATTGAGGATTGAAGATTGAGTATTGAGGATTCAAGATTGAGGATTGAGGATTGCGGATTGAGGATCGAGGATTGAGGATTGAATATTGAGTATTGAGTATTGAAGATAGAGGATCGAGGATTGAGGGTTCTGGATTGAGGACGAGGACTGAGGGTTGAGTATTGATGTTTGAGGTCTGAGGATTGAGGATTGAAGATTGAGAATTGAGGATTGAGGATCGAGGATTGAGGATTGTGGATTAAAGATTGATGATTGAGGATTGAGGATTGAGGATTGAGGATTGAGGATTGAGGATTGAAGATTGAAAATTGATGATTGAAGATTGAGGGTTGAGTATTGAGGGTTGTGGATTGAGGACGAGGACTGAAGGTTGAATATTGATGTTTGAGGTCTGAGGATTGAGGATTGAGGATTGAGAATTGGGGATTGAGGATTGAGGATTGAAGATTGAGGTTTGGGTATTGAGGATTGAAGAGTGAGGATTGAGGACAGAGGATTGAGGATTGAGGATTGAAGATTGAGTATTGAGGATTGAAGTTTGACGATTGAGGATTGTGGATTGAGGATTGAGGATTGAAGGTTAAGGATTGAAGATTGAGTATTGAGGATTGAAGATTGAGGATTGAGGTTTGGGCACTGAGGATTGAGGATTGAGGATTGAGGATTGAGGATTGAGGATTGAGTATTGAGGATTGAACATTGAGGATTGGGTATCGCGGATTGAACATTAAGGATTGAGGATTGAGGATTGAGTATTGAGGATTCAGGACTGAAGATTGTATATTGATGATTGAAGATTGAGGATTGAGGATTGAGGGTTGTGGATTGAGGACGAGGACTGAGGGTTGAGTATTGATGTTTGAGGTCCGAGGATCGGGGATTGAGGATTGAGAATTGAGGATTGAGGATTGAGGATTGAAGATTGAGGATTGGGTATTGAGGATTGAAGAATGAGGATTGAGGATTGAGGATTGAGGATTGAGGAATGATGATTGAGGATTGAGGATTGAGGATTGAGGATTGAAGATTGAGTATTGAGGATTGAAGATTGAGGATTGAGGATTGAGGATTGAGGATAGAGGATTGAAGATTGAGGATTGGGGACTGAGTGTTGAGGGTTGAGTGATGAGTATTGATGTTTGTCGATAGAGATTTGAAGATTGCAGATAGAGTATTGCGTATTGAAAACTGTGAATTGATGATATTCTATTGAGGATTGAGGATTGACGACTGACTGTTGAGGTCTGAGGTCCGAAGATTGAGTATTGAGGATTGAAGATTGAGGATTGAGGATTGAGGATTGAGGATTGAGGATGAGGGCTGAGGGTTGAGGATTGAGGTTTGAGGACTGAGGACTGAGGATTGAGGATTGAGAATTCAGGATTGAGGTTTGAGGACTGAGGATTGAGGACTGAAGATTGAGTACTGAGGATTGAAGATTGAGGATTGAGGATTGAGGATTGAGGATGAGGGCTGAGGGTTGAGGATTGAGGTTTGAGGACTGTGGACTGAGGATTGAGGATTAAGAATTCAGGATTGAGGTTTGAGGACTGAGGACTGAGGATTGAGGATTGACAATTTTGGATTGAGGTTTGAGGACTGAGGATTGAGGATTGAAGATTGAGTACTGAGGATTGAAGATTGAGGATTGAGGATTGAGGATTGAGGATGAGGGCTGAGGGTTGGGGATTGAGGTTTGAGGACTGAGGACTGAGGATTGAGGATTGAGAATTGAGGATTGAGGATTGAGGATTGAAGACTGAGTATCGAGGATTGAATATTGAGGATTGAGGATTGAGGATTGGGGATTGAGGATTGAGGATTGAGGATTGAGGATTCATTATTGAGGAATGAAGATTGAGGATTGAGGATTGAGGATTGAGGATTGAGGATTGAGGATTGAGGATTGGGGATTGAGGGTTGACGATTGAGGATTGAGTATTGAGGATTGAGAATTGAAGATTGATTATTGAAGATTGAGTATTGAGAATTGAAGATTGAGGATTGAGGATTGCGGATTGAGGATCGAGGATTGATGATTGAATATTGAGTATTGAGTATTGAAGATAGAGGATCGAGGATTGAGGGTTCTGGATTGAGGACGAGGACTGAGGGTTGAGTATTGATGTTTGAGGTCTGAGGATTGAGGATTGAAGATTGAGAATTGAGGATTGAGGATCGAGGATTGAGGATTGTGGATTAAAGATTGAGGATTGAGGATTGAGGATTGAGGATTGAGGATTGAGGATTGAGGATTGAAGATTGAAAATTGATGATTGATAATTGAGGGTTGAGTATTGAGGGTTGTGGATTGAGGACGAGGACTGAAGGTTGAATATTGATGTTTGAGGTCTGAGGATTGAGGATTGAGGATTGAGAATTGGGGATTGAGGATTGAGGATTGAAGATTGAGGTTTGGGTATTGAGGATTGAAGAGTGAGGATTGAGGATTGAGGATTGAGGATTGAGGATTGAAGATTGAGTATTGAGGATTGAAGTTTGACGATTGAGGATTGTGGATTGAGGATTGAGGATTGAAGGTTAAGGATTGAAGATTGAGTATTGAGGATTGAGGATTGAGGATTGAGGATTGAACATTGAGGATTGGGTATCCCGGATTGAACATTGAGGATTGAGGATTGAGAAATGAGTATTGAGGATTGAGGACTGAATATTGTATATTGATGATTGAAGGTTGAGGATTGAGGATTGAGGGTTGTGAATTGAGGACGAGGACTGAGGGTTGAGTATTGATGTTTGTGGTCTGAGGATCGAGGATTGAGGATTGAGAATTGAGGATTGAGAATTGAGGATTGAAGATTGAGGATTTGGTATTGAGGATTGAAGAATGAGGATTGAGTGTTGAGGATTCAGGATTGAGGATTGAAGATTGAGTATTGAGGATTGAGGATTGTGGATTGAGGATTGAGGATTGAGGATTGAGGATTGAGGATTGAGTATTGAGGATTGAGGACTGAAGATTGTATATGGATGATTGAGGATTGAGGATTGAGGATTGAGGATTGAAGATTGAGTATTGAGGATTGAAGATTCAGGATTGAGGATTGAGGATTGAGGATGGAGGATGTGGGCTGAGGGTTGAGGATTGAGGTTTGTGTATTGAATCCTGAGAATTCAGGATATTCTATTGAGTATTGAGGATGGAAGACTGACGATTGAGGATTGAGGATATAGGATTGAGGATTGAGGATTGAGGATTGAGGATTAAAGATTGAGGATTGAAGATTGAGTATTGAGGATTGAAGATTGAGGATTGAGGATTGCGGATTGAGGATCGAGGATTGAGGATTGAATATTGAGTATTGAGTATTGAAGATAGAGGATCGAGGATTGAGGGTTCTGGATTGAGGACGAGGACTGAGGGTTGAGTATTGATGTTTGAGGTCTGAGGATTGAGGATTGAAGATTGAGAATTGAGGATTGAGGATCGAGGATTGAGGATTGTGGATTAAAGATTGATGATTGAGGATTGAGGATTGAGGATTGAGGATTGAGGATTGAGGATTGAAGATTGAAAATTGATGATTGAAGATTGAGGGTTGAGTATTGAGGGTTGTGGATTGAGGACGAGGACTGAAGGTTGAATATTGATGTTTGAGGTCTGAGGATTGAGGATTGAGGATTGAGAATTGGGGATTGAGGATTGAGGATTGAAGATTGAGGTTTGGGTATTGAGGATTGAAGAGTGAGGATTCAGGACAGAGGATTGAGGATTGAGGATTGAAGATTGAGTATTGAGGATTGAAGTTTGACGATTGAGGATTGTGGATTGAGGATTGAGGATTGAAGGTTCAGGATTGAAGATGAGTATTGAGGATTGAAGATTGAGGATTGAGGTTTGGGCACTGAGGATTGAGGATTGAGGATTGAGGATTGAGGATTGAGGATTGAGGATTGAGTATTGAGGATTGAACATTGAGGATTGGGTATCGCGGATTGAACATTAAGGATTGAGGATTGAGGATTGAGTATTGAGGAATCAGGACTGAAGATTGTATATTGATGATTGAAGATTGAGGATTGAGGATTGAGGGTTGTGGATTGAGGACGAGGACTGAGGGTTGAGTATTGATGTTTGAGGTCCGAGGATCGGGGATTGAGGATTGAGAATTGAGGATTGAGGATTGAGGATTGAAGATTGAGGATTGGGTATTGAGGATTGAAGAATGAGGATTGAGGATTGAGGATTGAGGATTGAGGAATGAAGATTGAGGATTGAGGATTGAGGATTGAGGATTGAAGATTGAGTATTGAGGATTGAAGATTGAGGATTGAGGATTGAGGATTGAGGATTGAGTATTGAGGATTGAACATTGAGGACTGGGTATCGCGGATTGAACATTAAGGATTGAGGATTGAGGATTGAGTATTGAGGATTCAGGACTGAAGATTGTATATTGATGATTGAAGATTGAGGATTGAGGGTTGAGTGTTGTGGATTGAGGACGAGGACTGAGGGTTGAGTATTGATGTTTGAGGTCCGAGGATCGGGGATTGAGGATTGAGAATTGAGGATTGAGGATTGAGGATTGAAGATTGAGGATTGGGTATTGAGGATTGAAGAATGAGGATTGAGGATTGAGGATTGAGGATTGAGGAATGAAGATTGAGGATTGAGGATTGAGGATTGAGGATTGAAGATTGAGTATTGAGGATTGAAGAATGAGGATTGAGGATTGAGGATTGAGGATTGAGGATTGAAGATTGAGGATTGGGGACTGAGTGTTGAGGGTTGAGTGATGAGTATTGATGTTTGTCGATAGAGATTTGAAGATTGCAGATAGAGTATTGCGTATTGAAAACTGTGAATTGATGATATTCTATTGAGGATTGAGGATTGACGACTGACTGTTGAGGTCTGAGGTCCGAAGATTGAGTATTGAGGATTGAAGATTGAGGATTGAGGATTGAGGATTGAGGATTGAGGATGAGAGCTGAGGGTTGAGGATTGAGGTTTGAGGACTGAGGACTGAGGATTGAGGATTGAGAATTCAGGATTGAGGTTTGAGGACTGAGGATTGAGGATTGAAGATTGAGTACTGAGGATTGAAGATTGAGGATTGAGGATTGAGGATTGAGGATGAGGGCTGAGGGTTGAGGATTGAGGTTTGAGGACTGTGGACTGAGGATTGAGGATTAAGAATTCAGGATTGAGGTTTGAGGACTGAGGACTGAGGATTGAGGATTGAGAATTCAGGATTGAGGTTTGAGGACTGAGGCTTGAGGATTGAAGATTGAGTACTGAGGATTGAAGATTGAGGATTGAGGATTGAGGATTGAGGATGAGGGCTGAGGGTTGTGGATTGAGGTTTGAGGACTGAGGACTGTGGATTGAGGATTGAGAATTGAGGATTTGAGGATTGCGGATTGAAGATTTACGATTGGGTATTGAGGATTGAAGAATGAGGATTGAGGATTGAGGATTGAGGAGTGAGTATTGAGGATTGAATATTGAGCATTGAGGATTGAAGACTGACGATTGAGGATTGAGGATTGAGGATTGAGTATTGAGGATTGAGGATTGAGGATTGAGGATTGAGGATTGAACATTGAGGATTGGGTATCCCGGATTGAACATTGAGGAATGAGGATTGAGAAATGAGTATTGAGGATTGAGGACTGAATATTGTATATTGATGATTGAAGGTTGAGGATTGAGGATTGAGGGTTGTGGATTGAGGCCGAGGACTGAGGGTTGAGTATTGATGTTTGTGGTCTGAGGATCGAGGATTGAGGATTGAGAATTGAGGATTGAAGATTGAGGATTTGGTATTGAGGATTGAAGAATGAGGATTGAGTGTTGAGGATTCAGGATTGAGGATTGAAGATTGAGTATTGAGGATTGAGGATTGTGGATTGAGGATTGAGGATTGAGGATTGAGGATTGAGTATTGAGGATTGAGGACTGAAGATTGTATATGGATGATTGAGGATTGAGGATTGAGGATTGAGGATTGAAGATTGAGTATTGAGGATTGAAGATTGAGGATTGAGGATTGAGGATTGAATATTGGGGACTGAGTGTTGAGGGTTGAGTGATGAGGATTGATATTTGTGGATAGAGGTTTGAAGATTGCAGATTGAGTATTGAGTATTGAAAACTGCGAATTGAGGATCTTCTATTGAGAATTGAGTATTGACAACTGATTGTTGAGGACTGAGGGCCGAAGATTGAGGATTCAGGATTGAGGATTCAGAATTGAGGTTTGAGGACTGAGGATTGAGGATTGAGGATTGAAGATTGAGTATTGAGTATTGAATGTTGACGGTTGAGGATTTAGGATTGAGGATTGAGGATTGAGGATTGAGGATTGAAGATTGAGTATTGAGGATTGAAGATTGAGGATTGAGGATTGAGGATTGAGGATGGAGGATGAGGGCTGAGGGTTGAGGATTGAGGTTTGTGTATTGAATCCTGAGAATTCAGGATATTCTATTGAGTATTGAGGATGGAAGACTGACGATTGAGGATCGAGGATAGAGGATTGAGCATTGAGGATTGAGGATTGAGGATTGAGGATTCACAATTGAGGATTGAGGAGTGATGATTACGTATTGAGGATTTAAGATTGAGGATTGAGGACTGAAGATTGTATATTGATGATTGAGGATTGAGGATTGAGGATTGAGGATTGAAGATTGAGTATTGAGGATTGAAGAGTGAGGATTGAGGATTGAGGATTGAGGATTGAGGATTGAGGATTGAGGATCGAGGATTGAGGATTGAGGATTGAAGATTGAGTATTGAGGATTGAAGATTGAGGATTGAGGTCTGAGTGTTGAGGATTGAGGATTGAAGATTGAGTATTCAGGATAGGAGATTGACGATTGAGGATTGAGGATTGAGGATCGAGGATTGAGGATTGAGGATTGAAGATTGAGTATTGAGGATTGAAGATTGAGGGTTGGGGACTGAGTGTTGAGGATTGAGGATTGAAGATTGAGGATTGGGGACTGAGTGTTGAGGGTTGAGTGATGAGAATTGATGTTTGCGGATAGAGATTTGAAGATTGCAGTTTGAGTATTGAGCATTGAAAGCTGTGAATTGATGATATTCTATTGAGGATTGAGGATTGACAACTGATTGTTGAGGTCTGATGTCTGAAGATTGAGGATTCAGGATTGAGGATTCAGGATTGAGGTTTGAGGATTGAGGATTGAAGGTTGAGGACTGAGGCTTGAGGATTGAGGATTGAGGATTGTAGATGGAGCATTGAGGATTGAGGATGAGGGCTGAGGGTTGAGGATTGAGGTTTGAGGACTGAGGACTGAGGATCGAGGATTGAGAGTTGAGGATTGAGGATTGAGGATTGAAGATTGAGGATTAGGTATTGAGGATTGAAGGCTGATGATTGGGGATTGAGGATTGAGGATTGAGGATTAAAGATTGAGGATTGAGGATTGAATATTGAGTATTGAGTATTGAAGATAGAGGATCGAGGATTGAGGGTTGTGGATTGAGGACGCGGACTGAGGGTTGAGTATTGATGTTTGAGGTCTGAGGATCGAGGATTGAAGATTGAGAATTGAGGACTGAGGATTGAGGATTGAGGATTGTGGATTAAAGATTGAGGATTGAGGATTGAGGATTGAGGATTGAGGATTGAGGATTGAGGATTAAAGATTGAAAATTGATGATTGAAGATTGAGGGTTGAGTATTGAGGGTTGTGGATTGAGGACGAGGACTGAAGGTTGAATATTGATGTTTGAGGTCTGAGGATTGAGGATTGAGGATTGAGAATTGAGGATTGAGGATTGAGGATTGAAGATTGAGGATTGGGTATTGAGGATTGAAGAGTGAGGATTGAGGATTGAGGATTGAGGATTGAATACTGCAGATTGAGTTTTGAGGATTGAAGATTAAGGATTGAGGTTTGAGGATTGAGGATTGAGGACTGAGGATTGAGGATTGAAGATTGAGTATTGAGGATTGAAGACTGACGATTGAGGATTGAGGATTGACGATTGAGGATTGAGGATTGAGGATTGAGGATTGAGGATTGAGAATTGAGGATTGAGTATTGAAGATTGAGTATTGAGGATTGAGGATTGAGGATTGAAAATTGAGGATTGAGGATTGTGGATGAGGGATGAGGGTTGAGGATTGAGGTTTGAGGACTGAGGACTGAGGATTGAGGATTGAGAATTGAGGATTGAGGATTGAGGATTAAAGATTGAGGATTGAGAATTGGGTATTGAGGATTGAAGAATGAGGATTGAGGTTTGAGGATTGAGGATTGAGGAATGAAGATTGAGTATTGAGGATTGAAGACTGACGATTGAGGATTGAGGATTGAGGATTGAGGATTGAGGATTGAGGATTGAGGATTGAGAATTGAGGATTGAGGATTGAAGATTGAGTATTGATCATTGAAGATTGACGAATGAGGATTGAAGATTGAGGATTGAGGATTGAGGATTGAAGATTGAGGATTGGTAATTGAGGATTGAAGATTGAGGATTGAGGATTGAGGATTGAGGACTGAGGATTGAAGATTAAGTATTGAGGATTGAAGACTGACGATTGAGGATTGAGGATTGAGGATTGAGGATTGAGTATTGAGGATTGAGGACTGAAGATTGTATGTTGATGATTGAGGATTGAGGATTGAGGATTGAGGATTGAGGATTGAAGATTGAGTATTGAGGATTGAAGATTGAGGATTGAGGATTGAGGATTGAGGATGGAGGATGAGGGCTGAGGGTTGAGGATTGAGGTTTGTGTATTGAATCCTGAGAATTCAGGATATTCTATTGAGTATTGAGGATGGAAGACTGACGATTGAGGATTGAGGATTGAGGATTGAGGATTGAAAATTGAGTATTGAGGATTTAGGATTGTGGATTGAGGATTGAGGATTGAGGATTGAGGATTGAGTATTGAGGATTGAGGACTCAAGATTGTATGTTGATGATTGAGGATTGAGGATTGAGGATTGAGGATTGAAGATTGAGTATTGAGGATTGAAGATTGAGGATTGAGGATTGAGGATTGAGGATCGAGGATGAGGGCTGAGGGTTGAGGATTGAGGTTTGTGTATTGAATCCTGAGAATTCAGGATATTCTATTGAGTATTGAGGATGGAAGACTGACGATTGAGGATTGAGGATAGAGGATTGAGGATTGAGGATTGAGGACTGACTGTTGAGGTCTGAGGTCCGAAGATTGAGTATTGAGGATTGAAGATTGAGGATTGAGGATTGAGGATTGAGGATTGAGGATGAGAGCTGAGGGTTGAGGATTGAGGTTTGAGGACTGAGGACTGAGGATTGAGGATTGAGAATTCAGGATTGAGGTTTGAGGACTGAGGATTGAGGATTGAAGATTGAGTACTGAGGATTGAAGATTGAGGATTGAGGATTGAGGATTGAGGATGAGGGCTGAGGGTTGAGGATTGAGGTTTGAGGACTGTGGACTGAGGATTGAGGATTAAGAATTCAGGATTGAGGTTTGAGGACTGAGGACTGAGGATTGAGGATTGAGAATTCAGGATTGAGGTTTGAGGACTGAGGCTTGAGGATTGAAGATTGAGTACTGAGGATTGAAGATTGAGGATTGAGGATTGAGGATTGAGGATGAGGGCTGAGGGTTGTGGATTGAGGTTTGAGGACTGAGGACTGTGGATTGAGGATTGAGAATTGAGGATTTGAGGATTGCGGATTGAAGATTTACGATTGGGTATTGAGGATTGAAGAATGAGGATTGAGGATTGAGGATTGAGGAGTGAGTATTGAGGATTGAATATTGAGCATTGAGGATTGAAGACTGACGATTGAGGATTGAGGATTGAGGATTGAGTATTGAGGATTGAGGATTGAGGATTGAGGATTGAGGATTGAACATTGAGGATTGGGTATCCCGGATTGAACATTGAGGAATGAGGATTGAGAAATGAGTATTGAGGATTGAGGACTGAATATTGTATATTGATGATTGAAGGTTGAGGATTGAGGATTGAGGGTTGTGGATTGAGGACGAGGACTGAGGGTTGAGTATTGATGTTTGTGGTCTGAGGATCGAGGATTGAGGATTGAGAATTGAGGATTGAAGATTGAGGATTTGGTATTGAGGATTGAAGAATGAGGATTGAGTGTTGAGGATTCAGGATTGAGGATTGAAGATTGAGTATTGAGGATTGAGGATTGTGGATTGAGGATTGAGGATTGAGGATTGAGGATTGAGTATTGAGGATTGAGGACTGAGGATTGTATATGGATGATTGAGGATTGAGGATTGAGGATTGAGGATTGAAGATTGAGTATTGAGGATTGAAGATTGAGGATTGAGGATTGAGGATTGAATATTGGGGACTGAGTGTTGAGGGTTGAGTGATGAGGATTGATATTTGTGGATAGAGGTTTGAAGATTGCAGATTGAGTATTGAGTATTGAAAACTGCGAATTGAGGATCTTCTATTGAGAATTGAGTATTGACAACTGATTGTTGAGGACTGAGGGCCGAAGATTGAGGATTCAGGATTGAGGATTCAGAATTGAGGTTTGAGGACTGAGGATTGAGGATTGAGGATTGAAGATTGAGTATTGAGTATTGAATGTTGACGGTTGAGGATTTAGGATTGAGGATTGAGGATTGAGGATTGAGGATTGAAGATTGAGTATTGAGGATTGAAGGTTGATGATTGGGGATTGAGGACTGAGGATTGAGGATTAAAGATTGAGGATTGAAGATTGAGTATTGAGGATTGAAGATTGAGGATTGAGGATTGCGGATTGAGGATTGAGGACTGAAGATTGAGGATTGGGGACTGAGTGTTGAGGGTTGAGTGATGAGAATTGATGTTTGTGGATAGAGACTCGAAGATTGCAGATTGAGTATTGAGTATTGAAAACTGTGAATTGATGATATTCTATTGAGGATTGAGGATTGACGTCTGATAGTTGAGGTCTGATGTCTGAAGATTGAGGATTCAGGATTGAGGATTCAGGATTGAGGTTTGAGGACTGAGGATTGAAGGTTGAGGACTGAGGCTTGAGGATTGAGGATTGAGGATTGAAGATGGATCATTGAGGATTGATGTTGAGGGCTGAGGGTTCTGGATTGAGGACGAGGACTGAAGGTTGAATATTGATGTTTGAGGTGTGAGGATTGAGGATTGAGGATTGAGAATTGAGGATTGAGGATTGAGGATTGAAGATTGAGGATTGGGTATTGAGGATTGAAGAGTGAGGATTGAGGATTGAAGATTGTGGATTTGGTATTGAGGATTGAAGGAAGAGGATTGAGGATTGAGGATTGAGGATTGAGGATTGAAGATTGAGTATTGAGGATTGAGGATTGTGGATTGAGGATTGAGGATTGAGGATTGAGGATTGAGTATTGAGGATTGAGGACTGAAGATTGTATATTGATGATTGAGGATTGAGGATTGAGGATTGAGGATTGAAGATTGAGTATTGAGGATTGAAGATTGAGGATTGAGGATTGAGGATTGAGGATGGAGGATGAGGGCTGAGGGTTGAGGATTGAGGTTTGTGTATTGAATCCTGAGAATTCAGGATATTCTATTGAGTATTGAGGATGGAAGACTGACGATTGAGGATCGAGGATAGAGGATTGAGCATTGAGGATTGAGGATTGAGGATTGAGGATTCACAATTGAGGATTGAGGAGTGATGATTACGTATTGAGGATTTAAGATTGAGGATTGAGGACTGAAGATTGTATATTGATGATTGAGGATTGAGGATTGAGGATTGAGGATTGAAGATTGAGTATTGAGGATTGAAGAGTGAGGATTGAGGATTGAGGATTGAGGATTGAGGATTGAGGATTGAGGATCGAGGATTGAGGATTGAGGATTGAAGATTGAGTATTGAGGATTGAAGATTGAGGATTGAGGTCTGAGTGTTGAGGATTGAGGATTGAAGATTGAGTATTCAGGATAGGAGATTGACGATTGAGGATTGAGGATTGAGGATCGAGGATTGAGGATTGAGGATTGAAGATTGAGTATTGAGGATTGAAGATTGAGGGTTGGGGACTGAGTGTTGAGGATTGAGGATTGAAGATTGAGGATTGGGGACTGAGTGTTGAGGGTTGAGTGATGAGAATTGATGTTTGCGGATAGAGATTTGAAGATTGCAGTTTGAGTATTGAGCATTGAAAGCTGTGAATTGATGATATTCTATTGAGGATTGAGGATTGACAACTGATTGTTGAGGTCTGATGTCTGAAGATTGAGGATTCAGGATTGAGGATTCAGGATTGAGGTTTGAGGATTGAGGATTGAAGGTTGAGGACTGAGGCTTGAGGATTGAGGATTGAGGATTGTAGATGGAGCATTGAGGATTGAGGATGAGGGCTGAGGGTTGAGGATTGAGGTTTGAGGACTGAGGACTGAGGATCGAGGATTGAGAGTTGAGGGTTGAGGATTGAGGATTGAAGATTGAGGATTAGGTATTGAGGATTGAAGGCTGATGATTGGGGATTGAGGATTGAGGATTGAGGATTAAAGATTGAGGATTGAGGATTGAATATTGAGTATTGAGTATTGAAGATAGAGGATCGAGGATTGAGGGTTGTGGATTGAGGACGCGGACTGAGGGTTGAGTATTGATGTTTGAGGTCTGAGGATCGAGGATTGAAGATTGAGAATTGAGGACTGAGGATTGAGGATTGAGGATTGTGGATTAAAGATTGAGGATTGAGGATTGAGGATTGAGGATTGAGGATTGAGGATTGAGGATTAAAGATTGAAAATTGATGATTGAAGATTGAGGGTTGAGTATTGAGGGTTGTGGATTGAGGACGAGGACTGAAGGTTGAATATTGATGTTTGAGGTCTGAGGATTGAGGATTGAGGATTGAGAATTGAGGATTGAGGATTGAGGATTGAAGATTGAGGATTGGGTATTGAGGATTGAAGAGTGAGGATTGAGGATTGAGGATTGAGGATTGAATACTGCAGATTGAGTTTTGAGGATTGAAGATTAAGGATTGAGGTTTGAGGATTGAGGATTGAGGACTGAGGATTGAGGATTGAAGATTGAGTATTGAGGATTGAAGACTGACGATTGAGGATTGAGGATTGACGATTGAGGATTGAGGATTGAGGATTGAGGATTGAGGATTGAGAATTGAGGATTGAGTATTGAAGATTGAGTATTGAGGATTGAGGATTGAGGATTGAAAATTGAGGATTGAGGATTGTGGATGAGGGATGAGGGTTGAGGATTGAGGTTTGAGGACTGAGGACTGAGGATTGAGGATTGAGAATTGAGGATTGAGGATTGAGGATTAAAGATTGAGGATTGAGAATTGGGTATTGAGGATTGAAGAATGAGGATTGAGGTTTGAGGATTGAGGATTGAGGAATGAAGATTGAGTATTGAGGATTGAAGACTGACGATTGAGGATTGAGGATTGAGGATTGAGGATTGAGGATTGAGGATTGAGGATTGAGAATTGAGGATTGAGGATTGAAGATTGAGTATTGATCATTGAAGATTGACGAATGAGGATTGAAGATTGAGGATTGAGGATTGAGGATTGAAGATTGAGGATTGGTAATTGAGGATTGAAGATTGAGGATTGAGGATTGAGGATTGAGGACTGAGGATTGAAGATTAAGTATTGAGGATTGAAGACTGACGATTGAGGATTGAGGATTGAGGTTTGAGGATTGAGTATTGAGGATTGAGGACTGAAGATTGTATGTTGATGATTGAGGATTGAGGATTGAGGATTGAGGATTGAGGATTGAAGATTGAGTATTGAGGATTGAAGATTGAGGATTGAGGATTGAGGATTGAGGATGGAGGATGAGGGCTGAGGGTTGAGGATTGAGGTTTGTGTATTGAATCCTGAGAATTCAGGATATTCTATTGAGTATTGAGGATGGAAGACTGACGATTGAGGATTGAGGATTGAGGATTGAGGATTGAAAATTGAGTATTGAGGATTTAGGATTGTGGATTGAGGATTGAGGATTGAGGATTGAGGATTGAGTATTGAGGATTGAGGACTGAAGATTGTATGTTGATGATTGAGGATTGAGGATTGAGGATTGAGGATTGAAGATTGAGTATTGAGGATTGAAGATTGAGGATTGAGGATTGAGGATTGAGGATCGAGGATGAGGGCTGAGGGTTGAGGATTGAGGTTTGTGTATTGAATCCTGAGAATTCAGGATATTCTATTGAGTATTGAGGATGGAAGACTGACGATTGAGGATTGAGGATAGAGGATTGAGGATTGAGGATTGAGGACTGAGGATTGAGGATTCACAATTGAGGATTGAGGATTGAAGATTGAGTATTGAGGATTTAAGATTGAGGATTGAGGATTGAGGATTGTGGATTGAGGATTGAGCATTGAGGATTGAGGATTGAGGATTGAGAATTGAGGATTGAGGATTGAAGATTGAGTATTGAGCATTGAAGATTGACGATTGGGGATTGAAGATTGAGGATTGACGATGAGGACTGAGGACTGAGGATTGAGGATTGAGAATTGAGGATTGAGGATTGAGGATTGAAGATTGAGGATTGGGTATTGAGGATTGAAGAATGAGGATTGAGGATTGAGGATTGAGGATTGAGGAATGAAGATTGAGGATTGAGGATTGACGATTGAGGATTGAAGATTGAGTATTGAGGATTGAAGATTGAGGATTGAGGATTGAGTGTTGAGGATTGAGGATTGAAGATTGAGGATTGGGGACTGAGTGTTGAGGGTTGAGTGATGAGTATTGATGTTTGTCGATCGAGATTTGAAGATTGCCGATTGAGTATTGAGTATTGAAAGCTGTGAATTGATGATATTCTATTGAGGATTGAGGATTGACAACTGATTGTTGAGGACTGAGTGCTGAAGATTGAGGATTCAGGATTGAGGATTGAGGACTGAGGATTGAAGATTGACGATTGGGTATTGAGGATTGAAGAATGAGGATTGAGGATTGAGGATTGAGGATTGAGGAATGAAGATTGAGGATTGAGGATTGAGGATTGAGGATTGAAGATTGAGTATTGAGGATTGAAGGTTGAGGATTGAGGATTGAGAATTGAGGATTGAGGATTGAAGATTGAGGATTGGGGACTGAGTGTTGAGGGTTGAGTGATGAGTATTGATGTTTGTCGATCGAGATTTGAAGATTGCCGATTGAGTATTGAGTATTGAAAGCTGTGAAGTGATGATATTCTATTGAGGATTGAGGATTGACAACTGATTGTTGAGGACTGACTGCTGAAGTTTGAGGATTCAGGATTGAGGATTGAGGATTGAGGATTGAAGATTGAGTACTGAGGATTGAAGATTGAGGGTTGAGGATTGAGGATTGAAGATTGAGGATTTGGGACTGAGGATTGAGGATTGAGGATCGAGGATTGAAGATTGAGGATTGAGGATTGAGTATTGAGGATTGAGGAATAAAGATTGAGGATTGGGGATTGAGGATTGAAGATTGAGGATTCTGGATAGAAGATTCAGAATTGAGGTTTGAGGACTGAGGACTGAGGATTGAAGATGGAGTATTGAGGATTGAGGATTGAGGATTGAAGATAGAGGATTGAGGATTGAGTATTGAGGATTGAAGATTGAGTATTGAGGATTGAAGATTGAGGGTTGAGGATTGAGGATTGAAGATTGAGGATTTGGGACTGAGGATTGAGGATTGAGGATCGAGGATTGAAGATTGAGTGTTGAGGATTGAGTATTGAGGATTGAGGAATAAAGATTGAGGATTGGGGATTGAGGATGGAAGATTGAGGATTGGGGATTGAGGGTTGAAGATTGAGGATTCAGGATTGAGGATTCAGAATTGAGGTTTGAGGTCTGAGGATTGAGGATTGAAGGTTGAGTATTGAAGATTGAGGATTGAGGATTGAAGATTGAGGATTGAGGATTGAGGATGAGGGCTGAGGATTGAGGATTGAAGGTTGAGTATTGAAGATTGAGGATTGAGGATTGAAGATTGAGGATTGAGGATTGAGGATGAGGGCTGAGGGTTGAGGATTGAGGTTTGAGGACTGAGAACTGAGGATTGGGGATTGAGAATTGAGGATTGAGGATTGAGGATTGAGGATTGAATATTGGGGACTGAGTGTTGAGGGTTGAGGGATGAGGATTGATATTTGTGGATAGAGGTTTGAAGATTGCAGATTGAGTATTGAGTATTGAAAACTGCGAATTGAGGATCTTCTATTGAGAATTGAGTATTGACAACTGATTGTTGAGGACTGAGGGCCGAAGATTGAGGATTCAGGATTGAGTATTCAGAATTGAGGTTTGTGGACTGAGGATTAAGGATTGAAGATTGAGTATTCAGGATTGAAGATTGAGGATTGAGTATTGAGGATTGAGGATTGAGGATGAGGGCTGAGGGCTGAGGGTTGAGGTTTGAGGACTGAGGACTGAGGATTGAGGATTGAGAATTGAGGATTGAGGATTGAGGATTGACGATTGAGGATTTGGCATTGAGGATTGAAGAATGAGGATTGAGGATTGAGGATTGAGGATTCAGGATTGAAGATTGAGGATTGAGGATTGAGGATTGAGGATCGAGGATTGGAGATTGAGTATTGAGGATTGAAGACTGACGATTGAGGATTGAGGATTGAGGATTGAGTATTGAGGATTGAGGATTGAGGATTGAGGATTGAGGATTGAGGATTGAGGATTGGGTATCCCGGATTGAACATTGAGGATTGAGGATTGATAGATGAGTATTGAGGATTGAGGACTGAATATTGTATATTGATGATTGAAGGTTGAGGATTGAGAATTGAGGGTTGCGGATTGAGGACGAGGACTGAGGGTTGAGTGTTGGTGTTTGAGGTCTGAGGATCGAGGATTGAGAATTGAGAACTGAGGATTGAGGATTGAGGATTGAAGATTTAGGATTGGGTATTGAGGATTGAAGAATGAGGATTGAGGACTGAGGATTGAGGATTGAGGATTGAAGATTGAGTATTGAGGATTGAAGATTGACGATTGAGGATTGTGGATTGAGGATTGAGTATTGAAGACTGAGGATTGAAGATTGAGTATTGAGGAATGAAGATTGAGGATTGAGGTTTGGGGACTGAGGATTGAGGATTGAGGATTGAGGATTGAGTATTGAGGATTGAGGATTGTGTATTGAGGATTGAACATTGAGGATTGGGTAACGCGGATTGAACATTATGGATTGAGGATTGAGGATTGTGTATTGAGGATTGAGGACTGAAGGTTGTATATTGATGATTGAAGATTGAGGGTAGAGGATTGAGGGTTGTGGATTGAGGACGATGACTGAGGGTTGAGTATTGATGTTTGAGGTCCGAGGATCGAGGATTGAGGATTCAGAATTGAGGATTGAGGATTGAGGATTGAAGATTGAGGATTGGGTATTGAGGATTGAAGAATGAGGATTGAGGATAGAGGATTGAGGATTGAGGAATGAAGAATGAGGATTGAGGATAGAGGATTGAGGATTGAGGAATGAAGATTGAGGATTGAGGATTGAGGATTGAGGATTGAGGATTGAACATTGAGTATTGAGGATTGAAGATTGAGGATTGGGGACTGAGTGTTGAGGATTGAGTATTGAAGATTGAGGATTGGGGTCTGAGTGTTGAGAGTTGAGTGATGAGAATTGATGTTTGTGGATAGAGGTTTGAAGATTGCAGATTGAGTATTGAGTAGTGAAAGCTGTGAATTGAGGATATTCTATTGAGGATTGAGGATTGTCGACTGATTGTTGAGGTCTGAGGTCTGAAGATTGAGTACTGAGGATTGAAGATTGAGGATTGGGGATTGAGGATTGAGGATTGAGGATTGAGGATGTGGGCTGAGGGTTGAGGATTGAGGTTTGAGGACTGAGGATTGAGGATTGAGGATTGAGGATGAGGGCTGAGGGTTGAGGATTGAGGTTTGAGGACTGAGGACTGAGGATTGAGGATTGACAATTGAGGATTGAGGATTGAGGATTGAAGATTGAGGATTGAGTATTGAGGATTGGAGAATGAGGATTGAGGATTGAGGATTGAGGATTGAGTATTGAGGATTGAAGATTGAGTATTGAGGATTGAAGACTGACGATTGTGGATTGAGGATTGAGGATTGAGTATTGAGGATTGAGGATTGAAGATTGAGTATTGAGTATTGAAGATTGAGGATTGAGGTTTGGGGACTGAGGATTGAGGACTGAGGATTGAGGATTGAGGATTGAGGATTGAGGATTGAGGATTGAGGATTGAGGATTGAGGATTGAGTATTGAGGATTGAGGATTGAAGTTTGAGTATTGAGGATTGAAGATTGAGGATTGAGGATTGAGGATTGAGGATTGAGTATTGAGGATTGAAGATTGAGTATTGAGGATTGAGGATTGAGGATTGAGGATTGAGGATTGAACATTGAGGATTGGGTATCCCTGATTGAACATTGAGGATTGAGGATTGAGGAATGAGTATTGAGGATTGAGGACTGAATATTGTATATTCATGATTGAAGGTTGAGGATTGAGGATTGAGGGTTGTGGATTGAGGACGAGGACTGAGGGTTGAGTATTGATGTTTGTGGTCTGAGGATCGAGGATTGAGGATTGAGAATTGAGGATTGAGGATTGAGGATTGAAGATTGAGGATTTGGTATTGAGGATTGAAGAATGAGGATTGAGTGTTGAGGATTGAGGATTGAGGATTGAACATTGAGTATTGAGGATTGAGGATTGTGGATTGAGGATTGAGGATTGAGGATTGAGGATTGAGTATTGAGGATTGAGGACTGAAGATTGTATATGGATGATTGAGGATTGAGGATTGAGGATTGAGGATTGAAGATTGAGTATTGAGGATTGAAGATTGAGGATTGAGGATTGAGGATTGAGGATGGAGGATGTGGGCTGAGAGTTAGGATTGAGGTTTGTGTATTGAATCCTGAGAATTCAGGATATTCTATTGAGTATTGAGGATGGAAGACTGACGATTGAGGATTGAGGATAGAGGATTGAGGATTGAGGATTGAGGATTGAGGATTGAGGATTGAGGATTGACAATTGATGATTGAGGATTGAAGATTGAGTATTGAGGATTTAAGATTGAGGATTGAGGATTGAGGATTGAGGATTGACGATGAGGGCTGAGGGTTGAGGATCGAGGTTTGAGGACTGAGGACAGAGGATTGAGGATTGAGGATTGAGGATTGAGTATTGAGGATTGAGAATTGAGGATTGAGGATTGAAGATTGAGTATTGAGGGTTGAAGATTGAGGATTGAGGATTGAGGATTGAGGAATGAGGATTGACAATTGAGGATTGAGGATTGAAGATTGAGTATTGAGGATTTAAGATGGAGGATTGAGGATTGAGGATTGAGGATTGACGATGAGGGCTGAGGGTTGAAGGTTGAGGCTTGAGGACTGAGGATAGAGGATTGAGGATTGAGGATTGAGGATTGAGGATTGAGTATTGAGGATTGAGAATTGAGGATTGAGGATTGAAGATTGAGTATTGAGGGTTGAAGATTGAGGATTGAGGATTGAGGATTGAGGATTGAGCATTGAGGACTGAGGATTGAGGATTGAGAATTGAGGATTGAGGATTGAAGATTGAGTATTGAGCATTGAAGATTGACGATTGGGGATTGAAGATTGAGGATTGACGATGAGGACTCAGGACTGAGGATTGAGGATTGAGAGTTGAGGATTGAGGATTGAGGATTGAAGATTGAGGATTGGGTATTGAGGATTGAAGAATGAGGATTGAGGATTGAGGATTGAGGATTGACGAATGAAGATTCAGGATTGAGGATTGAGGATTGAGGATTGAAGATTGAGTATTGAGGATTGAAGATTGAGGATTGAGGATTGAGGATTGAGGATTGAGGATTGAAGATTGAGGATTGGGGACTGAGTGTTGAGGGTTGAGTGATGAGTATTGATGTTTGTCGATCGAGATTTGAAGATTGCAGATTGAGTATTGAGTATTGAAAGCTGTGAATTGATGATATTCTATTGAGGATTGAGGATTGACAACTGATTGTTGAGGACTGAGTGCTGAAGATTGAGGATTCAGGATTGAGGATTGAGGATTGAGGATTGAAGATTGAGTACTGAGGATTGAAGATTGAGGGTTGGGAATTGAGGATTGAAGATTGAGGATTTGGGACTGAGGATTGAGGATTGAGGATCGAGGATTGAAGATTGAGGATTGAGGATTGAGTATTGAGGATTGAGGAATAAAGATTGAGGATTGGGGATTGAGGATTGAAGATTGAGGATTGGGGATTGAGGATTGAAGATTGAGGATTCAGGATTGAGGATTCAGAATTGAGGTTTGAGGACTGAGGATTGAGGATTGAAGGTTGAGTATTGAAGATTGAGGATTGAGGATTGAAGATTGAGGATTGAGGATTGAGGATGAGGGCTGAGGGTTGAGGATTGAGGTTTGAGGACTGAGGACTGAGGATTGAGAATTGAGAATTGAGGATTAAGAATTGAGGATTGAGGATTGAATATTGGGGACTGAGTGTTGAGGGTTGAGTGATCAGAATTGATATTTGTGGATAGAGGTTTGAAGATTGCAGTTTGAGTATTGAGTATTGAAAGCTGTGAATTGATTATATTCTATTGAGGATTGAGGATTGACAACTGATTGTTGAGGACTGAGGGCCGAAGATTGAGGATTCAGGATTGAGGATTCAGAATTGAGGTTTGAGGACTGAGGATTGAGGATTGAGAATTTTGGATTGAGGTTTGAGGACTGAGGATTGAGGATTGAAAATTGAGTACTCAGGATTGAAGATTGAGGATTGAGGATTGAGAATTGAGGATGAGGGCTGAGGGTTGGGGATTAAGGTTTGAGGACTGAGGACTGAGGATTGAGGATTGAGAATTGAGGATTGAGGATTGAGGATTGAAGATTTACGATTGGGTATTGAGGATTGAAGAATGAGGATTGAGGATTGAGGATTGAGGATTGAGTATTGAGGATTGAATATTGAGTATTGAGGATTGAAGACTGACGATTGAGGATTGAGGATTGAGGATTGAGTATTGAGGATTGAGGATTGAGGATTGAGGATTGAGGATTGAACATTGAGGATTGGGCATCCCGGATTGAACATTGAGGATTGGGGATTGAGAAATGAGTATTGAGGATTGAGGACTGAATATTGTATATTGATGATTGAAGGTTGAGGATTGAGGATTGAGTGTTGTGGATTGAGGACGAGGACTGAGGGTTGAGTGTTGATGTTTGAGGTCTGAGGATCGAGGATTGAGAATTGAGAACTGAGGATTGAGGATTGAGGATTGAAGATTTAGGATTGGGTATTGAGGATTGAAGAATGAGGATTGAGGACTGAGGATTGAGGATTGAGGATTGAAGATTGACTATTGAGGATTCAAGATTGACGATTGAGGATTGTGGATTGAGGATTGAGTATTGAAGACTGAGGATTGAAGATTGAGTATTGAGGAGTGAAGATTGAGGATTGAGGTTTGGGGACTGAGGATTGAGGATTGAGGATTGAGGATTGGGTATTGAGGATTGAGGATTGTGTATTGAGGATTGAACATTGAGGATTGGGTAAGGCGGATTGAACATTAAGGACTGAGGATTGAGGATTGTGTATTGAGGATTGAGGATTGTGGATTGAGGATTGAGGATTGAGGATTGAGGATTGAGTATTGAGGATTGAGGACTGAAGATTGTATATGGATGATTGAGGATTGAGGATTGAGGATTGAGGATTGAAGATTGAGTATTGAGGATTGAAGATTGAGGATTGAGGATTGAGGATTGAGGATGGAGGATGTGGGCTGAGGGTTAGGATTGAGGTTTGTGTATTGAATCCTGAGAATTCAGGATATTCTATTGAGTATTGAGGATGGAAGACTGACGATTGAGGATTGAGGATAGAGGATTGAGGATTGAGGATTGAGGATTGAGGATTGAGGATTGAGGATTGACAATTGAGGATTGAGGATTGAAGATTGAGTATTGAGGATTTAAGATTGAGGATTGAGGATTGAGGATTGAGGATTGACGATGAGGGCTGAGGGTTGAGGATCGAGGTTTGAGGACTGAGGATAGAGGATTGAGGATTGAGGATTGAGGATTGAGTATTGAGGATTGAGAATTGAGGATTGAGGATTGAAGATTGAGTATTGAGGGTTGAAGATTGAGGATTGAGGATTGAGGATTGAGGAATGAGGATTGACAATTGAGGATTGAGGATTGAAGATTGAGTATTGAGGATTTAAGATGGAGGATTGAGGATTGAGGATTGAGGATTGACGATGAGGGCTGAGGGTTGAAGGTTGAGGCTTGAGGACTGAGGATAGAGGATTGAGGATTGAGGATTGAGGATTGAGTATTGAGGATTGAGAATTGAGGATTGAGGATTGAAGATTGAGTATTGAGGGTTGAAGATTGAGGATTGAGGATTGAGGATTGAGGATTGAGCATTGAGGACTGAGGATTGAGGATTGAGAATTGAGGATTGAGGATTGAAGATTGAGTATTGAGCATTGAAGATTGACGATTGGGGATTGAAGATTGAGGATTGACGATGAGGACTCAGGACTGAGGATTGAGGATTGAGAGTTGAGGATTGAGGATTGAGGATTGAAGATTGAGGATTGGGTATTGAGGATTGAAGAATGAGGATTGAGGATTGAGGATTGAGGATTGACGAATGAAGATTGAGGATTGAGGATTGAGGATTGAGGATTGAAGATTGAGTATTGAGGATTGAAGATTGAGGATTGAGGATTGAGGATTGAGGATTGAGGATTGAAGATTGAGGATTGGGGACTGAGTGTTGAGGGTTGAGTGATGAGTATTGATGTTTGTCGATCGAGATTTGAAGATTGCAGATTGAGTATTGAGTATTGAAAGCTGTGAATTGATGATATTCTATTGAGGATTGAGGATTGACAACTGATTGTTGAGGACTGAGTGCTGAAGATTGAGGATTCAGGATTGAGGATTGAGGATTGAGGATTGAAGATTGAGTACTGAGGATTGAAGATTGAGGGTTGAGGATTGAGGATTGAAGACTGAGGATTTGGGACTGAGGATTGAGGATTGAGGATCGAGGATTGAAGATTGAGGATTGAGGATTGAGTGTTGAGGATTGAGGAATAAAGATTGAGGATTGGGGATTGAGGATTGAAGATTGAGGATTGGGGATTGAGGATTGAAGATTGAGGATTCAGGATTGAGGATTCAGAATTGAGATTTGAGGACTGAGGATTGAGGATTGAAGGTTGAGTATTGGAGATTGAGGATTGAGGATTGAAGATTGAGGATTGAGGATTGAGGATGAGGGCTGAGGGTTGAGGATTGAGGTTTGAGGACTGAAGATTGAGGATTGGAGACTGAGTGTTGAGGGTTGAGTGATGAGAATTGATGTTTGTGGATAGAGACTTGAAGATTGCAGATTGAGTATTGAGTACTGAAAACTGTGAATTGATGATATTCTATTGAGGATTGAGGATTGACGTCTGATAGTTGAGGTCTGATGTCTGAAGATTGAGGATTCAGGATTGAGGATTCAGGATTGAGGTTTGAGGACTGAGGATTGAAGGTTGAGGACTGAGGCTTGAGGATTGAGGTTTGAAGATGGAGCATGGAGGATTGAGGATGAGGGCTGAGGGTTGAGGATTGAGGTTTGAGGACTGAGGACTGAGGATCGAGGATTGAGAGTTGACGATTGAGGATTGAGGATTGAAGATTGAGGATTAGGTATTGAGGATTGAAGTATGAGGATTGGGTATTGAGGATGGAAGAATGAGGATTGAGGATTGAGGATTAAGGATTGAGGATTGAAGACTGAGTATCGAGGATTGAATATTGAGGATTGAGGATTGAGGATTGGGGATTGAGGATTAAGGATTGAGGATTGAGGATTGATTATTGAGGAATGGAGATTGAGGATTGAGGATTGAGGATTGAGGATTGAGGATTGAGGATTGAGGATTGAGGATTGGGGATTGAGGATTGACGATTGAGGATTGAGTATTGAGGATTGAGAATTGAAGATTGATTATTGAAGATTGAGTATTGGGGATTGAGAAATGAGGATTGAGGATTGAGGATTGAGGATTGAGGATTGAGGATTGAGGATGAGGGCTGAGGGTTGAGGATTGAGGTTTGAGGACTGAGGACTGAGGATTGAGGATTGAGAATTGAGGATTGAGGATTGAGGATTGAAGATTGAGGATTGGGTATTGAGGATTGAAGAATGAGGATTGAGGATTGAGGATTGAGGATTGAGGATTGAAGATTGGGGATTGAGGATCGAGGATTGAGGATTGAATATTGAGTATTGAGTATTGAAGATAGAGGATCGAGGATTGAGGGTTGTGGATTGAGGAAGAGGACTGAGGGTTGAGTATTGATGTTTGAGGTCTGAGGATTGAGGATTGATGATTGAGAATTGAGGATTGAGGATTGAGGATTGAGGATTGTGGATTAAAGATTGAGGGTTGAGGATTGAGGATTGAGGATTGAGGATTGAGGATTGAGGATTGAAGATTGAAAATTGATGATTGAAGATTGAGGGTTGAGTATTGAGGGTTGTGGATTGAGGACGAGGACTGAAGGTTGAATATTGATGTTTGAGGTGTGAGGATTGAGGATTGAGGATTGAGAATTGAGGATTGAGGATTGAGGATTGAAGATTGAGGATTGGGTATTGAGGATCGAATAGTGAGGATTGAGGATTGAGGATTGAGGACTGAGGATTGAAGATTGGGGATTGAGGATCGAGGATTGAGGATTGAACATTGAGTATTGAGTATTGAAGATAGAGGATTGAGGATTGAGGATTGAGGATTGTGGATTAAAGATTGAGGATTGAGGATTGAGGATTGAGGATTGAGGACTGAGGATTGAGGATTGAGGATTGAGGATGAGGGCTGAGGGTTGAGGATTGAGGTTTGAGGACTGAGGACTGAGGATTGAGGATTGACAGTTGAGGATTGAGGATTGAGGATTGAAGATTGAGGATTGAGTATTGAGGATTGGAGAATGAGGATTGAGGATTGAGGATTGAGGATTGAGTATTGAGGATTGAAGATTGAGTATTGAGGATTGAAGACTGACGATTGTGGATTGAGGATTGAGGATTGAGTATTGAGGATTGAGGATTGAAGATTGAGTATTGAGTATTGAAGATTGAGGATTGAGGTTTGGGGACTGAGGATTGAGGACTGAGGATTGAGGATTGAAGATTGAGTATTGAGGATTGAGGATTGAGGATTGAGGATTGAGGATTGAACATTGAGGATTGGGTATCCCGGATTGAGCATTGAGGATTGAGGATTGAGAAATGAGTATTGAGGATTGAGGACTGAATATTCTATATGCATGATTGAAGGTTGAGGATTGAGGATTGAGGGTTGTGGATTGAGGACGAGGACTGAGGGTTGAGTATTGATGTTTGTGGTCTGAGGATCGAGGATTGAGGATTGAGAATTGAGGATTGAGGATTGAGGATTGGAGATTGAGGATTTGGTATTGAGGATTGAAGAATGAGGATTGAGTGTTGAGGATTGAGGATTGAGGATTGAGGATTGAGGATTGAGGATTGAGGATTGGGGATTGAGGATTGACGATTGAGGATTGAGTATTGAGGATTGAGAATTGAAGATTGATTATTGAAGATTGAGTATTGGGGATTGAGAAATGAGGATTGAGGATTGAGGATTGAGGATTGAGGATTGAGGATTGAGGATGAGGGCTGAGGGTTGAGGATTGAGGTTTGAGGACTGAGGACTGAGGATTGAGGATTGAGAATTGAGGATTGAGGATTGAGGATTGAAGATTGAGGATTGGGTATTGAGGATTGAAGAATGAGGATTGAGGATTGAGGATTGAGGATTGAGGATTGAAGATTGGGGATTGAGGATCGAGGATTGAGGATTGAATATTGAGTATTGAGTATTGAAGATAGAGGATCGAGGATTGAGGGTTGTGGATTGAGGAAGAGGACTGAGGGTTGAGTATTGATGTTTGAGGTCTGAGGATTGAGGATTGATGATTGAGAATTGAGGATTGAGGATTGAGGATTGAGGATTGTGGATTAAAGATTGAGGGTTGAGGATTGAGGATTGAGGATTGAGGATTGAGGATTGAGGATTGAAGATTGAAAATTGATGATTGAAGATTGAGGGTTGAGTATTGAGGGTTGTGGATTGAGGACGAGGACTGAAGGTTGAATATTGATGTTTGAGGTGTGAGGATTGAGGATTGAGGATTGAGAATTGAGGATTGAGGATTGAGGATTGAAGATTGAGGATTGGGTATTGAGGATCGAATAGTGAGGATTGAGGATTGAGGATTGAGGATTGAGGATTGAAGATTGGGGATTGAGGATCGAGGATTGAGGATTGAACATTGAGTATTGAGTATTGAAGATAGAGGATTGAGGATTGAGGATTGAGGATTGTGGATTAAAGATTGAGGATTGAGGATTGAGGATTGAGGATTGAGGACTGAGGATTGAGGATTGAGGATTGAGGATGAGGGCTGAGGGTTGAGGATTGAGGTTTGAGGACTGAGGACTGAGGATTGAGGATTGACAGTTGAGGATTGAGGATTGAGGATTGAAGATTGAGGATTGAGTATTGAGGATTGGAGAATGAGGATTGAGGATTGAGGATTGAGGATTGAGTATTGAGGATTGAAGATTGAGTATTGAGGATTGAAGACTGACGATTGTGGATTGAGGATTGAGGATTGAGTATTGAGGATTGAGGATTGAAGATTGAGTATTGAGTATTGAAGATTGAGGATTGAGGTTTGGGGACTGAGGATTGAGGACTGAGGATTGAGGATTGAAGATTGAGTATTGAGGATTGAGGATTGAGGATTGAGGATTGAGGATTGAACATTGAGGATTGGGTATCCCGGATTGAGCATTGAGGATTGAGGATTGAGAAATGAGTATTGAGGATTGAGGACTGAATATTCTATATGCATGATTGAAGGTTGAGGATTGAGGATTGAGGGTTGTGGATTGAGGACGAGGACTGAGGGTTGAGTATTGATGTTTGTGGTCTGAGGATCGAGGATTGAGGATTGAGAATTGAGGATTGAGGATTGAGGATTGGAGATTGAGGATTTGGTATTGAGGATTGAAGAATGAGGATTGAGTGTTGAGGATTGAGGATTGAGGATTGAAGATTGAGTATTGAGGATTGAGGATTGTGGATTGAGGATTGAGGATTGAGGATTGAGTATTGAGGATTGAGGACTGAAGATTGTATGTGGATGATTGAGGATTGAGGATTGAGGATTGAGGATTGAAGATTGAGTATTGAGGATTGTAGATTGAGGATTGAGGATTGAGGATTGAGGATGGAGGATGTGGGCTGAGGGTTATGATTGAGGTTTGTGTATTGAATCCTGAGAATTCAGGATATTCTATTGAGTATTGAGGATGGAAGACTGACGATTGAGGATTGAGGATAGAGGATTGAGGATTGAGGATTGAGGATTGAGGATTGAGGATTGAGGATTGACAATTGAGGATTGAGGATTGAAGATTGAGTATTGAGGATTTAAGATTGAGGATTGAGGATTGAGGATTGAGGATTGACGATGAGGGCTGAGGGTTGAGGATCGAGGTTTGAGGACTGAGGATAGAGGATTGAGGATTGAGGATTGAGGATTGAGTATTGAGGATTGAGAATTGAGGATTGAGGATTGAAGATTGAGTATTGAGGGTTGAAGATTGAGGATTGAGGATTGAGGATTGAGGAATGAGGATTGACAATTGAGGATTGAGGATTGAAGATTGAGTATTGAGGATTTAAGATGGAGGATTGAGGATTGAGGATTGAGGATTCACGATGAGGGCTGAGGGTTGAAGGTTGAGGCTTGAGGACTGAGGATAGAGGATTGAGGATTGAGGATTGAGGATTGAGTATTGAGGATTGAGAATTGAGGATTGAGGATTGATGATTGAGTATTGAGGGTTGAAGATTGAGGATTGAGGATTGAGGATTGAGGATTGAGCATTGAGGACTGAGGATTGAGGATTGAGAATTGAGGATTGAGGATTGAAGATTGAGTATTGAGCATTGAAGATTGACGATTGGGGATTGAAGATTGAGGATTGACGATGAGGACTCAGGACTGAGGATTGAGGTTTGAGAGTTGAGGATTGAGGATTGAGGATTGAAGATTGAGGATTGGGTATTGAGGATTGAAGAATGAGGATTGAGGATTGAGGATTGAGGATTGACGAATGAAGATTGAGGATTGAGGATTGAGGATTGAGGATTGAAGATTGAGTATTGAGGATTGAAGATTGAGGATTGAGGATTGAGGATTGAGGATTGAGGATTGAAGATTGAGGATTGGGGACTGAGTGTTGAGGGTTGAGTGATGAGTATTGATGTTTGTCGATCGAGATTTGAAGATTGCAGATTGAGTATTGAGTATTGAAAGCTGTGAATTGATGATATTCTATTGAGGATTGAGGATTGACAACTGATTGTTGAGGACTGAGTGCTGAAGATTGAGGATTCAGGATTGAGGATTGAGGATTGAGGATTGAAGATTGAGTACTGAGGATTGAAGATTGAGGGTTGAGGATTGAGGATTGAAGATTGAGGATTTGGGACTGATCATTGAGGATTGAGGATCGATGATTGAAGATTGAGGATTGAGGATTGGGTATTGAGGATTGAGGAATAAAGATTGAGGATTGGGGATTGAGGATTGAAGATTGAGGATTGGGGATTGAGGATTGAAGATTGAGGATTCAGGATTGAGGATTCAGAATTGAGGTTTGAGGACTGAGGATTGAGGATTGAAGGTTGAGTATTGGAGATTGAGGATTGAGGATTGAAGATTGAGGATTGAGGATTGAGGATGAGGGCTGAGGGTTGAGGATTGAGGTTTGAGGACTGAGGACTGAGGATTGAGAATTGAGAATTGAGGATTGAGAATTGAGGATTGAGGATTGAATATTGCGGACTGAGTGTTGAGGGTTGAGTGATCAGAATTGATATTTGTGGATAGAGGTTTGAAGATTGCAGTTTGAGTATTGAGTATTGAAAGCTGTGAATTGATTATATTCTATTGAGGATTGAGGATTGACAACTGATTGTTGAGGACTGAGGGCCGAAGATTGAGGATTCAGGATTGAGGATTCAGAATTGAGGTTTGAGGACTGAGGATTGAGGATTGAGAATTCAGGATTGAGGTTTGAGGACTGAGGATTGAGGATTGAAAATTGAGTACTGAGGATTGAAGATTGAGGATTGAGGATTGAGGATTGAGGATGAGGGCTGAGGGTTGGGGATTGAGGTTTGAGGACTGAGGACTGAGGATTGAGGATTGAGAATTGAGGATTGAGGATTGAGGATTGAAGATTTACGATTGGGTATTGAGGATTGAAGAATGAGGATTGAGGATTGAGGATTGAGGATTGAGTATTGAGGATTGAATATTGAGTATTGAGGATTGAAGACTGACGATTGAGGATTGAGGATTGAGGATTGAGTATTGAGGATTGAGGATTGAGGATTGAGGATTGAGGATTGAACATTGAGGATTGGGTATCCCGGATTGAACATTGAGGATTGAGGATTGAGAAATGAGTATTGAGGATTGAGGACTGAATATTGTATATTGATGATTGAAGATTGAGGATTGAGGATTGCGGATTGAGGATTGAGGACTGAAGATTGAGGATTGGGGACTGAGTGTTGAGGGTTGAGTGATGAGAATTGATGTTTGTGGATAGAGACTTGAAGATTGCAGATTGAGTATTGAGTATTGAAAACTGTGAATTGATGATATTCTATTGAGGATTGAGGATTGACGTCTGATAGTTGAGGTCTGATGTCTGAAGATTGAGGATTCAGGATTGAGGATTCAGGATTGAGGTTTGAGGACTGAGGATTGAAGGTTGAGGACTGAGGCTTGAGGATTGAGGATTGAAGATGGAGCATGGAGGATTGAGGATGAGGGCTGAGGGTTGAGGATTGAGGTTTGAGGACTGAGGACTGAGGATCGAGGATTGAGAGTTGACGATTGAGGATTGAGGATTGAAGATTGAGGATTAGGTATTGAGGATTGAAGTATGAGGATTGGGTATTGAGGATGGAAGAATGAGGATTGAGGATTGAGGATTAAGGATTGAGGATTGAAGACTGAGTATCGAGGATTGAATATTGAGGATTGAGGATTGAGGATTGGGGATTGAGGATTAAGGATTGAGGATTGAGGATTGATTATTGAGGAATGGAGATTGAGGATTGAGGATTGAGGATTGAGGATTGAGGATTGAGGATTGAGGATTGAGGATTGGGGATTGAGGATTGACGATTGAGGATTGAGTATTGAGGATTGAGAATTGAAGATTGATTATTGAAGATTGAGTATTGGGGATTGAGAATTGAGGATTGAGTATTGAAGATAGAGGATCGAGGATTGAGGGTTGTGGATTGAGGAAGAGGACTGAGGGTTGAGTATTGATGTTTGAGGTCTGAGGATTGAGGATTGAAGATTGAGAATTGAGGATTGAGGATTGAGGATTGAGGACTGTGGATTAAAGATTGAGGATTGAGGATTGAGGATTGAGGATTGAGGATTGAGGATTGAGGATTGAAGATTGAAAATTGATGATTGAAGATTGAGGGTTGAGTATTGAGGGTTGTGGATTGAGGACGAGGACTGAAGGTTGAGTATTGATGTTTGAGGTCTGAGGATTGAGGATTGAAGATTGAGAATTGAGGATTGAGGATTGAGGATTGAGGATTGAGGATTGAAGATTGGGGATTGAGGATCGAGGATTGAGGATTGAACATTGAGTATTGAGTATTGAAGATAGAGGATTGAGGATTGAGGATTGAGGATTGTGGATTAAAGATTGAGGATTGAGGATTGAGGATTGAGGATTGAGGACTGAGGATTGAGGATTGAGGATTGAGGATGAGGGCTGAGGGTTGAGGATTGAGGTTTGAGGACTGAGGACTGAGGATTGAGGATTGACAGTTGAGGATTGAGGATTGAGGATTGAAGATTGAGGATTGAGTATTGAGGATTGGAGAATGAGGATTGAGGATTGAGGATTGAGGATTGAGTATTGAGGATTGAAGATTGAGTATTGAGGATTGAAGACTGACGATTGTGGATTGAGGATTGAGGATTGAGTATTGAGGATTGAGGATTGAAGATTGAGTATTGAGTATTGAAGATTGAGGATTGAGGTTTGGGGACTGAGGATTGAGGACTGAGGATTGAGGATTGAAGATTGAGTATTGAGGATTGAGGATTGAGGATTGAGGATTGAGGATTGAACATTGAGGATTGGGTATCCCGGATTGAGCATTGAGAATTGAGGATTGAGAAATGAGTATTGAGGATTGAGGACTGAATATTGTATATGCATGATTGAAGGTTGAGGATTGAGGATTGAGGGTTGTGGATTGAGGACGAGGACTGAGGGTTGAGTATTGATGTTTGTGGTCTGAGGATCGAGGATTGAGGATTGAGAATTGAGGATTGAGGATTGAGGATTGGAGATTGAGGATTTGGTATTGAGGATTGAAGAATGAGGATTGAGTGTTGAGGATTGAGGATTGAGGATTGAAGATTGAGTATTGAGGATTGAGGATTGTGGATTGAGGATTGAGGATTGAGGATTGAGGATTGAGTATTGAGGATTGAGGACTGAAGATTGTATATGGATGATTGAGGATTGAGGATTGAGGATTGAGGATTGAAGATTGAGTATTGAGGATTGTAGATTGAGGATTGAGGATTGAGGATTGAGGATGGAGGATGTGGGCTGAGGGTTATGATTGAGGTTTGTGTATTGAATCCTGAGAATTCAGGATATTCTATTGAGTATTGAGGATGGAAGACTGACGATTGAGGATTGAGGATAGAGGATTGAGGATTGAGGATTGAGGATTGAGGATTGAGGATTGAGGATTGACAATTGAGGATTGAGGATTGAAGATTGAGTATTGAGGATTTAAGATTGAGGATTGAGGATTGAGGATTGAGGATTGACGATGAGGGCTGAGGGTTGAGGATCGAGGTTTGAGGACTGAGGATAGAGGATTGAGGATTGAGGATTGAGGATTGAGTATTGAGGATTGAGAATTGAGGATTGAGGATTGAAGATTGAGTATTGAGGGTTGAAGATTGAGGATTGAGGATTGAGGATTGAGGAATGAGGATTGACAATTGAGGATTGAGGATTGAAGATTGAGTATTGAGGATTTAAGATGGAGGATTGAGGATTGAGGATTGAGGATTCACGATGAGGGCTGAGGGTTGAAGGTTGAGGCTTGAGGACTGAGGATAGAGGATTGAGGATTGAGGATTGAGGATTGAGTATTGAGGATTGAGAATTGAGGATTGAGGATTGAAGATTGAGTATTGAGGGTTGAAGATTGAGGATTGAGGATTGAGGATTGAGGATTGAGCATTGAGGACTGAGGATTGAGGATTGAGAATTGAGGATTGAGGATTGAAGATTGAGTATTGAGCATTGAAGATTGACGATTGGGGATTGAAGATTGAGGATTGACGATGAGGACTCAGGACTGAGGATTGAGGTTTGAGAGTTGAGGATTGAGGATTGAGGATTGAAGATTGAGGATTGGGTATTGAGGATTGAAGAATGAGGATTGAGGATTGAGGATTGAGGATTGACGAATGAAGATTGAGGATTGAGGATTGAGGATTGAGGATTGAAGATTGAGTATTGAGGATTGAAGATTGAGGATTGAGGATTGAGGATTGAGGATTGAGGATTGAAGATTGAGGATTGGGGACTGAGTGTTGAGGGTTGAGTGATGAGTATTGATGTTTGTCGATCGAGATTTGAAGATTGCAGATTGAGTATTGAGTATTGAAAGCTGTGAATTGATGATATTCTATTGAGGATTGAGGATTGACAACTGATTGTTGAGGACTGAGTGCTGAAGATTGAGGATTCAGGATTGAGGATTGAGGATTGAGGATTGAAGATTGAGTACTGAGGATTGAAGATTGAGGGTTGAGGATTGAGGATTGAAGATTAAGGATTTGGGACTGATCATTGAGGATTGAGGATCGATGATTGAAGATTGAGGATTGAGGATTGGGTATTGAGGATTGAGGAATAAAGATTGAGGATTGGGGATTGAGGATTGAAGATTGAGGATTGGGGATTGAGGATTGAAGATTGAGGATTCAGGATTGAGGATTCAGAATTGAGGTTTGAGGACTGAGGATTGAGGATTGAAGGTTGAGTATTGGAGATTGAGGATTGAGGATTGAAGATTGAGGATTGAGGATTGAGGATGAGGGCTGAGGGTTGAGGATTGAGGTTTGAGGACTGAGGACTGAGGATTGAGAATTGAGAATTGAGGATTGAGAATTGAGGATTGAGGATTGAATATTGCGGACTGAGTGTTGAGGGTTGAGTGATCAGAATTGATATTTGTGGATAGAGGTTTGAAGATTGCAGTTTGAGTATTGAGTATTGAAAGCTGTGAATTGATTATATTCTATTGAGGATTGAGGATTGACAACTGATTGTTGAGGACTGAGGGCCGAAGATTGAGGATTCAGGATTGAGGATTCAGAATTGAGGTTTGAGGACTGAGGATTGAGGATTGAGAATTCAGGATTGAGGTTTGAGGACTGAGGATTGAGGATTGAAAATTGAGTACTGAGGATTGAAGATTGAGGATTGAGGATTGAGGATTGAGGATGAGGGCTGAGGGTTGGGGATTGAGGTTTGAGGACTGAGGACTGAGGATTGAGGATTGAGAATTGAGGATTGAGGATTGAGGATTGAAGATTTACGATTGGGTATTGAGGATTGAAGAATGAGGATTGAGGATTGAGGATTGAGGATTGAGTATTGAGGATTGAATATTGAGTATTGAGGATTGAAGACTGACGATTGAGGATTGAGGATTGAGGATTGAGTATTGAGGATTGAGGATTGAGGATTGAGGATTGAGGATTGAACATTGAGGATTGGGTATCCCGGATTGAACATTGAGGATTGAGGATTGAGAAATGAGTATTGAGGATTGAGGACTGAATATTGTATATTGATGATTGAAGATTGAGGATTGAGGATTGCGGATTGAGGATTGAGGACTGAAGATTGAGGATTGGGGACTGAGTGTTGAGGGTTGAGTGATGAGAATTGATGTTTGTGGATAGAGACTTGAAGATTGCAGATTGAGTATTGAGTATTGAAAACTGTGAATTGATGATATTCTATTGAGGATTGAGGATTGACGTCTGATAGTTGAGGTCTGATGTCTGAAGATTGAGGATTCAGGATTGAGGATTCAGGATTGAGGTTTGAGGACTGAGGATTGACGGTTGAGGACTGAGGCTTGAGGATTGAGGATTGAAGATGGAGCATGGAGGATTGAGGATGAGGGCTGAGGGTTGAGGATTGAGGTTTGAGGACTGAGGACTGAGGATCGAGGATTGAGAGTTGACGATTGAGGATTGAGGATTGAAGATTGAGGATTAGGTATTGAGGATTGAAGTATGAGGATTGGGTATTGAGGATGGAAGAATGAGGATTGAGGATTGAGGATTAAGGATTGAGGATTGAAGACTGAGTATCGAGGATTGAATATTGAGGATTGAGGATTGAGGATTGGGGATTGAGGATTAAGGATTGAGGATTGAGGATTGATTATTGAGGAATGGAGATTGAGGATTGAGGATTGAGGATTGAGGATTGAGGATTGAGGATTGAGGATTGAGGATTGGGGATTGAGGATTGACGATTGAGGATTGAGTATTGAGGATTGAGAATTGAAGATTGATTATTGAAGATTGAGTATTGGGGATTGAGAATTGAGGATTGAGTATTGAAGATAGAGGATCGAGGATTGAGGGTTGTGGATTGAGGAAGAGGACTGAGGGTTGAGTATTGATGTTTGAGGTCTGAGGATTGAGGATTGAAGATTGAGAATTGAGGATTGAGGATTGAGGATTGAGGACTGTGGATTAAAGATTGAGGATTGAGGATTGAGGATTGAGGATTGAGGATTGAGGATTGAGGATTGAAGATTGAAAATTGATGATTGAAGATTGAGGGTTGAGTATTGAGGGTTGTGGATTGAGGACGAGGACTGAAGGTTGAGTATTGATGTTTGAGGTCTGAGGATTGAGGATTGAAGATTGAGAATTGAGGATTGAGGATTGAGGATTGAGGATTGAGGATTGAAGATTGGGGATTGAGGATCGAGGATTGAGGATTGAACATTGAGTATTGAGTATTGAAGATAGAGGATTGAGGATTGAGGATTGAGGATTGTGGATTAAAGATTGAGGATTGAGGATTGAGGATTGAGGATTGAGGACTGAGGATTGAGGATTGAGGATTGAGGATGAGGGCTGAGGGTTGAGGATTGAGGTTTGAGGACTGAGGACTGAGGATTGAGGATTGACAATTGAGGATTGAGGATTGAGGATTGAAGATTGAGGATTGAGTATTGAGGATTGGAGAATGAGGATTGAGGATTGAGGATTGAGGGTTGAGTATTGAGGATTGAAGATTGAGTATTGAGGATTGAAGACTGACGATTGTGGATTGAGGATAGAGGATTGAGTATTGAGGATTGAGGATTGAAGATTGAGTATTGAGTATTGAAGATTGAGGATTGAGGTTTGGGGACTGAGGATTGAGGACTGAGGATTGAGGATTGAAGATTGAGTATTGAGGATTGAGGATTGAGGATTGAGGATTGAGGATTGAACATTGAGGATTGGGTATCCCGGATTGAACATTGACGATTGAGGATTGGGAAATGAGTATTGAGGATTGAGGACTGAATATTGTATATTCATGATTGAAGGTTGAGGATTGAGGATTGAGGGTTGTGGATTGAGGACGAGGACTGAGGGTTGAGTATTGATGTTTGTGGTCTGAGGATCGAGGATTGAGGATTGAGAATTGAGGATTGAGGATTGAGGATTGAAGATTGAGGATTTGGTATTGAGGATTGAAGAATGAGGATTGAGTGTTGAGGATTGAGGATTGAGGATTGAAGATTGAGTATTGAGGATTGAGGATTGTGGATTGAGGATTGAGGATTGAGGATTGAGGATTGAGTATTGAGGATTGAGGTCTGAAGATTGTATATGGATGATTGAGGATTGAGGATTGAGGATTGAGGATTGAAGATTGAGTATTGAGGATTGAAGATTGAGGATTGAGGATTGAGGATTGAGGATGGAGGATGTGGGCTGAGGGTTAGGATTGAGGTTTGTGTATTGAATCCTGAGAATTCAGGATATTCTATTGAGTATTGAGGATGGAAGACTGACGATTGAGGATTGAGGATAGAGGATTGAGGATTGAGGATTGAGGATTGAGGATTGAGGATTGAGGATTGACAATTGAGGATTGAGGATTGAAGATTGAGTATTGAGGATTTAAGATTGAGGATTGAGGATTGAGGATTGAGGATTGACGATGAGGGCTGAGGGTTGAGGATCGAGGTTTGAGGACTGAGGATAGAGGATTGAGGATTGAGGATTGAGGATTGAGTATTGAGGATTGAGAATTGAGGATTGAGGATTGAAGATTGAGTATTGAGGGTTGAAGATTGAGGATTGAGGATTGAGGATTGAGGAATGAGGATTGACAATTGAGGATTGAGGATTGAAGATTGAGTATTGAGGATTTAAGATGGAGGATTGAGGATTGAGGATTGAGGATTGACGATGAGGGCTGAGGGTTGAAGGTTGAGGCTTGAGGACTGAGGATAGAGGATTGAGGATTGAGGATTGAGGATTGAGTATTGAGGATTGAGAATTGAGGATTGAGGATTGAAGATTGAGTATTGAGGGCTGAAGATTGAGGATTGAGGATTGAGGATTGAGGATTGAGCATTGAGGACTGAGGATTGAGGATTGAGAATTGAGGATTGAGGATTGAAGATTGAGTATTGAGCATTGAAGATTGACGATTGGGGATTGAAGATTGAGGATTGACGATGAGGACTCAGGACTGAGGATTGAGGATTGAGAGTTGAGGATTGAGGATTGAGGATTGAAGATTGAGGATTGGGTATTGAGGATTGAGGATTGAAGATTGAGTATTGAGGATTGAAGATTGAGGATTGAGGATTGAGGATTGAGGATTGAGGATTGAAGATTGAGGATTGGGGACTGAGTGTTGAGGGTTGAGTGATGAGTATTGATGTTTGTCGATCGAGATTTGAAGATTGCAGATTGAGTATTGAGTATTGAAAGCTGTGAATTGATGATATTCTATTGAGGATTGAGGATTGACAACTGATTGTTGAGGACTGAGTGCTGAAGATTGAGGATTCAGGATTGAGGATTGGGGATTGAGGATTGAAGATTGAGGATTCAGGATTGAGGATTCAGAATTGAGGTTTGAGGACTGAGGATTGAGGATTGAGAATTCAGGATTGAGGTTTGAGGACTGAGGATTGAGGATTGAAAATTGAGTACTGAGGATTGAAGATTGAGGATTGAGGATTGAGGATTGAGGATGAGGGCTGAGGGTTGGGGATTGAGGTTTGAGGACTGAGGACTGAGGATTGAGAAATGAGTATTGAGGATTGAGGACTGAATATTGTATATTGATGATTGAAGATTGAGGATTGAGGAATGCGGATTGAGGATTGAGGACTGAAGATTGAGGATTGGGGACTGAGTGTTGAGGGTTGAGTGATGAGAATTGATGTTTGTGGATAGAGACTTGAAGATTGCAGATTGAGTATTGAGTATTGAAAACTGTGAATTGATGATATTCTATTGAGGATTGAGGATTGACGTCTGATAGTTGAGGTCTGATGTCTGAAGATTGAGGATTCAGGATTGAGGATTCAGGATTGAGGTTTGAGGACTGAGGATTGAAGGTTGAGGACTGAGGCTTGAGGATTGAGGATTGAAGATGGAGCATGGAGGATTGAGGATGAGGGCTGAGGGTTGAGGATTGAGGTTTGAGGACTGAGGACTGAGGATCGAGGATTGAGAGTTGAGGATTGAGGATTGAGGATTGAAGATTGATGATTAGGTATTGAGGATTGAGGTATGAGGATTGGGTATTGAGGATGGAAGAATGAGGATTGAGGATTGAGGATTGAGGATTGAGGATTGAAGACTGAGTATGGAGGATTGAATATTGAGGATTGAGGATTGAGGATTGGGGATTGTGGATTGAGGATTCAGGATTGAGGATTGATTATTCAGGAATCAAGATTGAGGATTGAGGATTGAGGATTGAGGATTGAGGATTGAGGATTGAGGATTGGGGATTGAGGATTGACGATTGAGGATTGAGTATTGAGGATTGAGAATTGAAGATTGATTATTGAAGATTGAGTATTGAGGATTGAGAATTGAGGATTGAGGATTGAGGATTGAGGATTGAGGATTGAGGATTGAGGATGAGGATGAGGGCTGAGTGTTGAGGATTGAGGTTTGAGGACTGAGGACTGAGGATTGAGGTTTGAGAATTGAGGATTGAGGATTGAGGATTGAAGATTGAGGATTGGGTATTGAGGATTGAAGAATGAGGATTGAGGATTGAGGATTGAGGATTGAGGATTGAAGATTGGGGATTGAGGATCGAGGATTGAGGATTGAATATTGAGTATTGAGTATTGAAGATAGAGGATCGAGGATTGAGGGTTGTGGATTGAGGAAGAGGACTGAGGGTTCAGTATTGATGTTTGAGGTCTGAGGATTGAGGATTGAAGATTGAGAATTGAGGATTGAGGATTGAGGATTGAGGATTGTGGATTAAAGATTGAGGATTGAGGATTGAGGATTGAGGATTGAGGATTGAGGATTAAGGATTGAAGATTGAAAATTGATGATTGAAGATTGAGGGTTGAGTATTGAGGGTTGTGGATTGAGGACGAGGACTGAAGGTTGAATATTGATGTTTGAGGTGTGAGGATTGAGGATTGAGGATTGAGAATTGAGGATTGAGGATTGAGGATTGAAGATTGAGGATTGGGTATTGAGGATTGAAGAGTGAGGATTGAGGATTGAGGATTGAGGATTGTGGATGAGGGCTGAGGGTTGAGGATTGTGGTTTGAGGACTGAGGACTGAGGATTGAGGATTGAGAATTCAGGATTGAGGATTTAGATTGAAGATTGAGGATTGGGTATTGAGGATTGAAGAATGAGGATTGAGGATTGAGTATTGAGGACTGAGGATTGAAGATTGAGTATTGAGGATTGAAGATTGAGGATTGGGGTCTGAGTGTTGAGGATTGAGGATTGAAGATTGAGTATTCAGGATAGGAGATTGACGATTGAGGATTGAGGATTGAGGATCGAGGATTGAGGATTGAGGATTGAAGATTGAGTATTGAGGATTGAAGATTGAGGATTGGGGACCGAGTGTTGAGGATTGAGGATTGAAGATTGAGTATTGAGGATTGAGGATTGTGGATTAAAGATTGGGGATTGAGGATTGAGGATTGAGGATTGAGGATTGAGGATTGAGGATTGAAGATTGAAAATTGATGATTGAAGATTGAGGGTTGAGTATTGAGTGTTCTGGATTGAGGACGAGGACTGAAGGTTGAATATTGATGTTTGAGGTCTGAGGATTGAGGATTGAGGATTGAGAATTGAGGATTGAGGATTGAGGATTGAAGATTGAGGATTGGGTATTGAGGATTGAAGAGTGAGGATTGAGGATTGAGGATTGAGGATTGAATACTGCAGATTGAGTTTTGAGGATTGAAGATTGAGGATTGAGGTTTGAGGATTGAGGATTGAGGACTGAGGATTGAGGATTGAAGATTGAGTATTGAGGATTGAAGACTGACGATTGAGGATTGAGGATTGAGGATTGAGGATTGAGGATTGAGGATTGAGGATTGAGAATTGAGGATTGAGTATTGAAGATTGAGTATTGAGGATTGAGAATTGGGTATTGAGGATTGAAGAATGAGGGTTGAGGATTGAGGTTTGAGGACTGAGGACTGAGGATTGAGGATTGAGAATTGAGGATTGAGGATTGAGGATTAAAGATTGAGGATTGAGAATTGGGTATTGAGGATTGAAGAATGAGGATCGAGGTTTGAGGATTGAGGATTGAGGAATGTAGATTGAGTATTGAGGATTGAAGACTGACGATTGAGCATTGAGGATTGAGGATGAGGGCTGAGGGTTGAGGATTGAGGTTTGAGGACTGAGGACTGAGGATTGTGGATTGAGAATTCAGGATTGAGGATTGAGGATTGAGGATTGAAGATTGAGGATTGGGTATTGAGGATTGATGAATAAGGATTGAGGATAGAGTATTGAGGATTGAGGATTGAAGATTGAGTATTCAGGATTGGAGATTGACGATTGAGGATTGAGGATTGAGGATCGAGGATTGAGGATTGGGTATCGCGGATTGAACATTGCGGATTGAGGATTCAGGATTGAGTATTGAGGATTGAGGACTGAAGTTTGTATATTGATGATTGAAGGTTGAGGATTGAGGATTGAGGGTTGTGGATTGAGGACGAGGACTGAGGGTTGAGTATTGATGTTTGAGGTCTGAGGATCGAGGATTGAGGATTGAGCATTGAGGATTGAGGATAGAGGATTGAAGATTGTGGATTTGGTATTGAGGATTGAAGAATGAGGATTGAGGATTGAGGATTGAGGATTGAGGATTGAAAATTGAGTATTGAGGATTGAGGATTGTGGATTGAGGATTGAGGATTCAGGATTGAGGATTGAGTATTGAGGATTGAGGACTGAAGATTGTATATTGATGATTGAGGATTAAGGATTGAGGATTGAGGATTGAAGATTGAGTATTGAGGATTGAAGATTGAGGATTGATGATTGAGGATTGAGGATGGAGGATGAGGGCTGAGGGTTGAGGATTGAGGTTTGTGTATTGAATCCTGAGAATTCAGGATATTCTATTGAGTATTGAGGATGGAAGACTGACGATTGAGGATTGAGGATAGAGGATTGAGGATTGAGGATTGAGGATTGAGGATTGAGGATTCACAAATGAGGATTGAGGATTGAAGATTGAGTATTGAGGATTTAAGATTGAGGATTGAGGATTGAGGACTGAGGATTGAGGATTGAGGATGGAAGATTGAGGATTGAGGATTGAAGGTTGAGGATTGGGGATTGAGGATCGAAGATTGAGGATTCAGGATAGAGGATTCAGAATTGAGGTTTGAGGACTGAGGACTGAGGATTGAAGATTGAGTATTGAGGATTGAGGATTGAGGATTGAAGATTGAGGATTGAGGATTGAGGATTGAGGATTGAAGATTGAGTACTGAGGATTGAAGATTGAGGGTTGAGGATTGAGGATTGAAGATTGAGGATTTGGGACCGAGGATTGAGGATTGAGGATCGAGTATTGAAGATTGAGGATTGAGGATTGAGTATTGAGGATTGAGGAATAAAGATTGAGGATTGGGGATTGAGGATTGAAGATTGAGGATTCAGGATAGAGGATTCAGAATTGAGGTTTGAGGACTGAGGACTGAGGATTGAAGATTGAGTATTGAGGATTGAGGATTGAGGATTGAAGATTGAGGATTGAGGATTGAGGATTGAGGATTGAAGATTGAGTATTGAGGATTGAGGATTGTGGATTGAGGATTGAGGATTGAGGATTGAGGATTGAGGATTGAGTATTGAGGATTGAGGACTGAAGATTGTATATTGATGATTGAGGATTGAGGATTGAGGATTGAGGATTGAAGATTGAGTATTGAGGATTGAAGATTGAGGATTGAGGATTGACGATTGAGGATGGAGGATGAGGGCTGAGGGTTGAGGATTGAGGTTTGTGTATTGAATCCTGAGAATTCAGGATATTCTATTGAGTATTGAGGATGGAAGACTGACGATTGAGGATTGAGGATAGAGGATTGAGGATTGAGGATTGAGGATTGAGGATTGAGGATTCACAATTGAGGATTGAGGATTGAAGATTGAGTATTGAGGATTTAAGATTGAGGATTGAGGATTGAGGATTGAGGATTGAGGATTGAGGATTGAGGATTGACGATTGAGGATGGAAGATTGAGGATTGAGGAATGAAGGTTGAGAATTGAGGATTGAGGATTGAGGATTGAGGATGAGGGCTGAGGGTTGAGGATTGTGGTTTGAGGACTGAGGACTGAGGATTGAGGATTGAGAATTCAGGATTTAGGATTTAGATTGAAGATTGAGGACTGGGTATTGAGGATTGAAGAATGAGGATTGAGGATTGAGTATCGAGGTCTGAGGATTGAAGATTGAGTATTCAGGATAGGAGATTGACGATTGAGGATTGAGGATTGAGGATCGAGGATTGAGGATTGAGGATTGAAGATTGAGTATTGAGGATTGAAGATTGAGGATTGGGGTCTGAGTGTTGAGGATTGATGATTGAAGATTGAGTATTCAGGTTAGGAGATTGACGATTGAAGATTGAGGATTGAGGATCGAGGATTGAGGATTGAGCATTGAAGATTGAGTATTGAGGATTGAAGATTGAGGATTGGGAACTGAGTGTTGAGGATTGAGGATTGACGACTGAGGACTGAGGATCGAGGATTGAGAGTTGAGGATTGAGGATTGAGGATTGAAGATTGAGGATTAGGTATTGAGGATTGAAGTATGAGGATTGGGTATTGAGGATTGAAGAATGAGGATTGAGGATTGAGGATTGAGGATTGAGGATTGAAGACTGAGTATCGAGGATTGAATATTGAGGATTGAGGATTGATGATTGGGGATTGAGGATTGAGGATTGAGGATTGAGGATTGATTATTGAGGAATGCAGATTGAGGATTGAGGATTGAGGATTGAGGATTGAGGATTGAGGATTGGGGATTGGGGATTGAGGATTGACGATTGAGGATTGAGTATTGAGGATTGAGAATTGAAGATTGATTATTGAAGGTTGAGTATTGAGGATTGAGAATTGAGGATTGAGGATTGAGGATTGAGGATTGAGGATTGAGGATTGAGGATGAGGGCTGAGGGTTGAGGATTGAGGTTTGAGGACTGAGGACTGAGGATTGAGGATTGAGAATTGAGGATTGAGGATTGAGGATTGAAGATTGAGGATTGGGTATTGAGGATTGAAGAATGAGGATTGAGGATTGAGGATTGAGTATTGAGGATTGAAGATTGGGGATTGAGGATCGAGGATTGAGGATTGAATATTGAGTATTGAGTATTGAAGATAGAGGATCGAGGACTGAGGGTTGTGGATTCAGGACGAGGACTGGGGGTTGGGTATTGATGTTTGAGGTCTGAGGATTGAGGATTGAAGATTGAGAATTGAGGACTGAGGATTGAGGATTGAGGATTGTGGATTAAAGATTGAGGATTGAGGATTGAGGATTGAGGATTGAGGATTGAGGATTGAGGATTGAGGATTGAGGATTGAAGATTGAAAATTGATGATTGAAGATTGAGGGTTGAGTATTGAGGGTTGTGGATTGAGGACGAGGACTGAAGGTTGAATATTGATGTTTGAGGTCTGAGGATTGAGGATTGAGGATTGAGAATTGAGGATTGAGGATTGAGGATTGAAGATTGAGGATTGGGTATTGAGGATTGAGGATTGAGGATTGAATACTGCAGATTGAGCTTTGAGGATTGAAGATTGAGGATTGAGGTTTGAGGATTGAGGATTGAGGACTGAGGATTGAGGATTGAAGATTGAGTATTGAGGATTGAAGACTGACGATTGAGGATTGAGGATTGAGGATTGAGGATTGAGGATTGAGGATTGAGGATTGAGAATTGAGGATTGAGTATTGAAGATTGAGTATTGAGGATTGAGGATTGAGGATTGAAGATTGAGGATTGAGGATTGTGGATGAGGGCTGAGGGTTGAGGATTGAGGTTTGAGGACTGAGGACTGAGGATTGAGGATTGAGAATTGAGGATCGAGGATTGGGGATTAAAGATTGAGGATTGAGAATTGGGTATTGAGGATTGAAGAATGAGGATTGAGGTTTGAGGATTGAGGATTGAGGAATGTAGATTGAGTATTGAAGATTGAAGACTGACGATTGAGGATTGAGGATTGAGGATTGAGGATTGAGGATTGAGAATTGAGGATTGAGGGTTGAGGATTGATTATTGAGGAATGAAGATTGAGGATTGAGGATTGAGGATTGAGGATTGAGGATTGAGGATTGAGGATTGGGGATTGAGGATTGACGATTGAGGATTGAAGATTGAAAATTGAAGATTGAAGATTGAGTGTTGAGTATTGAGGGTTGTGGATTGAGGACGAGGACTGAAGGTTGAATATTGATGTTTGAGGTCTGAGGATTGAGGATTGAGGATTGAGAATTGAGGATTGAGGATTGAGGATTGAAGATTGAGGATTGGGTATTGAGGATTGAAGAGTGAGGATTGAGGATTGAGGATTGAGGATTGAATACTGCAGATTGAGTTTTGAGGATTGAAGATTGAGGATTGAGGTTTGAGGATTGAGGATTGAGGACTGAGGATTGAGGATTGAAGATTGAGTATTGAGGATTGAAGACTGACGATTGAGGATTGAGGATTGAGGATTGAGGATTGAGGATTGAGGATTGAGGATTGAGAATTGAGGATTGAGTATTGAAGATTGAGTATTGAGGATTGAGGATTGAGGATTGAAAATTGAGGATTGAGGATTGTGGATGAGGGATGAGGGTTGAGGATTGAGGTTTGAGGACTGAGGACTGAGGATTGAGGATTGAGAATTGAGGATTGAGGATTGAGGATTAAAGATTGAGGATTGAGAATTGGGTATTGAGGATTGAAGAATGAGGATTGAGGTTTGAGGATTGAGGATTGAGGAATGTAGATTGAGTATTGAGGATTGAAGACTGACGATTGAGGATTGAGGATTGAGGATTGAGGATTGAGGATTGAGAATTGAGGATTGAGGATTGAAGATTGAGTATTGAGCATTGAAGATTGACGAATGAGGATTGAAGCTTGAGGATTGACGATGAGGACCGAGGACTGAGGATTGAGGATTGAGAATTGAGGATTGAGGATTCAGGATTGAAGATTGAGGATTGGGTATCGAGGATTGACGAATAAGGATTGAGGATTGAGGATTGAGGATTGAAGATTGAGTACTGAGGATTGAAGATTGAGGGTTGAGGATTGAGGATTGAAGATTGAGGATTTGGGACCGAGGATTGAGGATTGAGGATCGAGGATTGAAGACTGAGGATTGAGGATTGAGTATTGAGGATTGAGGAATAAAGATTGAGGATTGGGGATTGAGGATTGAAGATTGAGGATTCAGGATAGAGGATTCAGAATTGAGGTTTGAGGACTGAGGACTGAGGATTGAAGATTGAGTATTGAGGATTGAGGATTGAGGATTGAAGATTGAGGATTGAGGATTGAGGATTGAGGATTGAAGATTGAGTATTGAGGATTGAGGATTGTGGATTGAGGATTGAGGATTGAGGATTGAGGATTGAGTATTGAGGATTGAGGACTGAAGATTGTATATTGATGATTGAGGATTGAGGATTGAGGATTGAGGATTGAAGATTGAGTATTGAGGATTGAAGATTGAGGATTGAGGATTGAGGATTGAGGATGGAGGATGAGGGCTGAGGGTTGAGGATTGAGGTTTGTGTATTGAATCCTGAGAATTCAGGATATTCTATTGAGTATTGAGGATGGAAGACTGACGATTGAGGATTGAGGATAGAGGATTGAGGATTGAGGATTGAGGATTGAGGATTGAGGATTCACAATTGAGGATTGAGGATTGAAAATTGAGTATTGAGGATTTAAGATTGAGGATTGAGGATTGAGGATTGAGGATTGAGGATTGAGGATTGAGGATGGAAGATTGAGGATTGAGGAATGAAGGTTGAGAATTGAGGATTGAGGATTGAGGATTGACGATGAGGGCTGAGGGTTGAGGATTGTGGTTTGAGGACTGAGGACTGAGGATTGAGGATTGAGAATTCAGGATTGAGGATTTAGATTGAAGATTGAGGATTGGGTATTGAGGATTGAAGAATGAGGATTGAGGATTGAGTATTGAGGACATAGGACTGAAGATTGAGTATTCAGGATAGGAGATTGACGATTGAGGATTGAGGATTGAGGATCGAGGATTGAGGATTGAGGATTGAAGATTGAGTATTGAGGATTGAAGATTGAGGATAGGGGTCTGAGTGTTGAGGATTGATGATTGAAGATTGAGTATTCAGGTTAGGAGATTGACGATTGAAGATTGAGGATTGAGGATCGAGGATTGAGGATTGAGGATTGAAGATTGAGTATTGAGGATTGAAGATTGAGGATTGGGGACTGAGTGTTGAGGATTGAGGATTGAGGACTGAGGACTGAGGATCGAGGATTGAGAGTTGAGGATTGAGGATTGAGGATTGAAGATTGAGGATTAGGTATTGAGGATTGAAGTGTGAGGATTGGGTATTGAGGATTGAAGAATGAGGATTGAGGATTGAGGATTGAGGATTGAGGATTGAAGACTGAGTATCGAGGATTGAATATTGAGGATTGAGGATTGATGATTGGGGATTGAGGATTGAGGATTGAGGATTGAGGATTGATTATTGAGGAATGAAGATTGAGGATTGAGGATTGAGGATTGAGGATTGAGGATTGAGGATTGAGGATTGGGGATTGAGGATTGAGGATTGAGGATTGATTATTGAGGATTGAGGATTGAGGATTGAGGATTGAGGATTGAGGATTGAAGATTGAAAATTGATGATTGAAGATTGAGGGTTGAGTATTGAGGGTTGTGGATTGAGGACGAGGACTGAAGGTTGAATATTGATGTTTGAGGTCTGAGGATTGAGGATTGAGGATTGAGAATTGAGGATTGAGGATTGAGGATTGAAGATTGAGGATTGGGTATTGAGGATTGAAGAGTGAGGATTGAGGTTTGAGGATTGAGGATTGAGGAATGTAGATTGAGTATTGAGGATTGAAGACTGACGATTGAGGTTTGAGGATTGAGGATTGAGGATTGAGGATTGAGGATTGAGGATTGAGAATTGAGGATTGAGGATTGAAGATTGAGTATTGAGCATTGAAGATTGACGAATGAGGATTGAAGATTGAGGATTGACGATGAGGACTGAGGACTGAGGATTGAGGATTGAGAATTGAGGATTGAGGATTGAGGATTGAAGATTGAGTATTGAGGATTGAAGACTGACGATTGAGGATTGAGGATTGAGGATTGAGGATTGAGGATTGAGGATTGAGGATTGAGAATTGAGGATTGAGTATTGAAGATTGAGTGTTGAGGATTGAGGATTGAGGATTGAAGATTGAGGATTGAGGATTGTGGATGAGGGATGAGGGTTGAGGATTGAGGTTTGAGGACTGAGGACTGAGGATTGAGGATTGAGAATTGAGGATTGAGGATTGAGGATTAAAGATTGAGGATTGAGAATTGGGTATTGATGATTGAAGAATGAGGATTGAGGTTTGAGGATTGAGGATTGAGGAATGTAAATTGAGTATTGAGGATTGAGGATTGAGGATTGAGGATTGAGGATTGAGGATTGAGAATTGAGGATTGAGGATTGAAGATTGAGTATTGAGCATTGAAGATTGACGAATGAGGATTGAAGATTGGGGATTGACGATGAGGACTGAGGACTGAGGATTGAGGATTGAGAATTGAGGATTGAGGATTGAGGATTGAAGATTGAGGATTGGGTATTGAGGATTGACTAATAAGGATTGAGGATTGAGGATTGAGGATTGAGGATTGAAGATTGTGTATTGAGGACTGAGGACTGAGGATTGAGGATTGATAATTGACGATTGAGGATTGAGGATTGAGGATCGAGGATTGAGGATTGAGTATTGAGGATTGAAGATTGAGGATTGGTAATTGAGGATTGAAGATTGAGGATTGACGATTGAGGATTGAGGATTGAGGATTGAAGATTAAGTATTGAGGATTGAAGACTGACGATTGAGGATTGAGGATTGAGGATTGAGTATTGAGGTTTGAGGATTGAAGTTTGAGTATTGAGGATTGAAGGTTGAGGATTGAGGATTGAGGATTGAGGATTGAGGATGAGGGCTGAGGGTTGAGGATTGAGGTTTGAGGACTGAGGACTGAGGATTGTGGATTGAGAATTCAGGATTGAGGATTGAGGATTGAAGATTGAGGATTGGGTATTGAGGATTGAAGAATGAGGATTGAGGATAGAGTATTGAGGATTGAGGATTGAAGATTGAGTATTCAGGATTGGAGATTGACGATTGAGGATTGAGGATTGAGGATCGAGGATTGTGGACTGGGTATCGCGGATTGAACATTGCGGATTGAGGATTCAGGATTGAGTATTGAGGATTGAGGACTGAAGTTTGTATACTGATGATTGAAGGTTGAGGATTGAGGATTGAGGGTTGTGGATTGAGGACGAGGACTGAGGGTTGAGTATTGATGTTTGAGGTCTGAGGATCGAGGATTGAGGATTGAGAATTAAGGATTGAGGATTGAGGATTGAAGATTGTGGATTTGGTATTGAGGATTGAAGAATGAGGATTGAGGATTGAGGATTGAGGATTGTGGATTGAAAATTGAGTATTGAGGATTGAGGATTGTGGATTGAGGATTGAGGATTCAGGATTGAGGATTGAGTATTGAGGATTGAGGACTGAAGATTGTATATTGATGATTGAGGATTGAGGATTGAGGATTGAGGATTGAAGATTGAGTATTGAGGATTGAAGATTGAGGATTGAGGATTGAGGATTGAGGATTGAGGATGGAGGATGAGGGCTGAGGGTTGAGGATTGAGGTTTGTGTATTGAATCCAGAGAATTCAGGATATTCTATTGAGTATTGAGGATGGAAGACTGACGATTGAGGATTGAGGATAGAGGATTGAGGATTGAGGATTGAGGATTGAGGATTGAGGATTGAGGATTCACAATTGAGGATTGAGGATTGAAGATTGAGTATTGAGGATTTAAGATTGAGGATTGAGGATTGAGGATTGAGGATTGAGGATTGAGGATGGAAGATTGAGGATTGAGGATTGAAGGTTGAGGATTGAGGATTGAGGATTGAGGATTGAGGATGAGGGCTGAGGGTTGAGGATTGTGGTTTGAGGACTGAGGACTGAGGATTGAGCATTGAGAATTCAGGATTGAGGATTTAGATTGAAGATTGAGGATTGGGTATTGAGGATTGAAGAATGAGGATTGAGGATTGAGTATTGAGGACTGAGGATTGAAGATTTAGTATTCAGGATAGGAGATTGACGATTGAGGATTGAGGATTGAGGATCTAGGATTGAGGATTGAGGATTGAAGATTGAGTATTGAGGATTGAAGATTGAGGATAGGGGTCTGAGTGTTGAGGATTGACGATTGAAGATTGAGTATTCAGGATAGGAGATTGACGATTGAGGATTGAGGATTGAGGATCGAGGATTGAGGCTGGAGGATTGAAGATTGAGTATTGAGGATTGAAGATTGAGGATTGGGGACTGAGTGTTGTGGATTGAGGATTGAAGATTGAGGATTGGGGACTGAGTGTTGAGGGTTGAGTGATGACAATTGATGTTTGCGGATAGAGATTTGAAGATTGCAGTTTGAGTATTGAGCATTGAAAGCTGTGAATTGATGATATTCTATTGAGGATTGAGGATTGACAACTGATTGTTGAGGACTGAGTGCTGAAGATTGAGGATTGAGGATTGAGGATTGAGGATTGGGTATTGAGGATTGACGAATAAGGATTGAGGATTGAGGATTGAGGATTGAGGATTGAAGATTGTGTATTGAGGACTGAGGACTGAGGATTGAGGATTGATAATTGACGATTGAGGATTGAGGATTGAGGATCGAGGATTGAGGATTGAGGATTGAGGATTGAAGGTTGAGGATAGGTAATTGAGGATTGAAGATTGAGGATTGAGGATTGAGGATTGAGGATTGAGGATTGAAGATTAAGTATTGAGAATTGAAGACTGACGATTGAGGATTGAGGATTGAGGATTGAGTATTGAGGTTTGAGGATTGAAGTTTGAGTATTGAGGATTGAAGGTTGAGGATTGAGGATTGAGGATTGAGGATTGAGGATGAGGGCTGAGGGTTGAGGATTGAGGTTTGAGGACTGAGGACTGAGGATTGTGGATTGAGAATTCAGGATTGAGGATTGAGGATTGAAGATTGAGGATTGGGTATTGAGGATTGAAGAATGAGGATTGAGGATAGAGTATTGAGGATTGAGGATTGAAGATTGAGTATTCAGGATTGGAGATTGACGATTGAGGATTGAGGATTGAGGATCGAGGATTGAGGATTGGGTATCGCGGATTGAACATTGCGGATTGAGGATTCAGGATTGAGTATTGAGGATTGAGGACTGAAGCTTGTATATTGATGATTGAAGGTTGAGGATTGAGGATTGAGGGTTGTGGATTGAGGACAAGGACTGAGGGTTGAGTATTGATGTTTGAGGTCTGAGGATCGAGGATTGAGGATTGAGAATTGAGGATTGAGGATTGAGGATTGAAGATTGTGGATCTGGTATTGAGGATTGAAGAATGAGGATTGAGGATTGAGGATTGTGGATTGAGGATTGAGGATTCAGGATTGAGGATTTAGTATTGAGGATTGAGGACTGAAGATTGTATATTGATGATTGAGGATTGAGGATTGAGGATTGAGGATTGAAGATTGAGTATTGAGGATTGAAGATTGAGGATTGAGGATTGAGGATTGAGGATGGAGGATGAGGGCTGAGGGTTGAGGATTGAGGTTTGTGTATTGAATCCTGAGAATTCAGGATATTCTATTGAGTATTGAGGATGGAAGACTGACGATTGAGGATTGAGGATAGAGGATTGAGGATTGAGGATTGAGGATTGAGGATTGAGGATTCACAATTGAGGATTGAGGATTGAGGTTTGAGTATTGAGGATTGAGGGCTGAGGATTGAGGATTGAAGATTGAGTATTGAGGATTGAAGACTGACGATTGAGGATTGAGGATTGAGGATTGAGGATTGAGGATTGAGGATTGAGGATTGAGAATTGAGGATTGAGTATTGAAGATTGAGTATTGAGGATTGAGGATTGAGGATTGAAGATTGAGGATTGAGGATTGTGGATGAGGGATGAGGGTTGAGGATTGAGGTTTGAGGACTGAGGACTGAGGATTGAGGATTGAGAATTGAGGATTGAGGATTGAGGATTAACGATTGAGGATTGAGAATTGGGTATTGAGGATTGAAGTATGAGGATTGAGGTTTGAGGATTGAGGATTGAGGAATGTAGATTGAGTATTGAGGATTGAAGACTGACGATTGAGGATTGAGGATTGAGGATTGAGGATTGAGGATTGAGGATTGAGGATTGAGAATTGAGGATTGAGGATTGAGGATTGATTATTGAGAAATGAAGATTGAGGATTGAGGATTGAGGATTGAGTATTGAGGATTGAGGATTGAGGATTGAGGATTGAGGATTGAAGATTGAGGATTGAAGATTGAGGATTGAGGATTGAGGATTGAGGATTGAGGATTGAGGATTGAGGATTGAAGATTGAGGATTGGGTATTGAGGATTGAAGAATGAGGATTGAGGATTGAATGTTGACGGTTGAGGATTGAGGATTGAGGATTGGGGATTGAGGATTGAGGATTGAAGATTGAGTATTGAGGATTGAAGGTTGATGATTGGGGATTGAGGATTGAGGATTGAGGATTAAAGATTGATTATTGAAGATTGAGTATTGAGGATTGAAGATTGAGGATTGAGGATTGCGGATTGAGGATTGAGGACTGAAGATTGAGGATTGGGGACTGAGTGTTGAGGGTTGAGTGATGAGAATTGATGTTTGTGGATAGAGACTTGAAGATTGCAGATTGAGTATTGAGTATTGAAATCTGTGAATTGATGATATTCTATTGAGGATTGAGGATTGACGACTGATAGTTGAGGTCTGATGTCTGAAGATTGAGGATTCAGGATTGAGGATTCAGGATTGAGGTTTGAGGACTGAGGATTGAAGGTTGAGGACTGAGGCTTGAGGATTGAGGATTGAGTATTGAAGATGGAGCATTGAGGATTGAGGATGAGGGCTGAGGGTTGAGGATTGAGGTTTGAGGACTGAGGACGGAGGATCGAGGATTGAGAGTCGTGGATTGAGGATTGAGGATTGAAGATTGAGGATTAGGTATTGAGGATTGAAGTATGAGGATTGGGTATTGAGGATTGAAGAATGAGGATTGAGGATTGAGGATTGAGGATTGAGGATTGAAGACTGAGTGTCGAGGATTGAATATTGAGGATTGAGGATTGAGGATTGGGGACTGAGGATTGAGGATTGAGGATTGAGGATTCATTATTGAGGAATGAAGATTGAGGATTGAGGATTGAGGATTGAGGATTGAGGATTGAGGATTGAGGATTGGGGATTGAGGATTGACGATTGAGGATTGAGTATTGAGGATTGAGAATTGAAGATTGATTATTGAAGATTGAGTATTGAGGATTGAGAATTGAGGATTGAGGATTGAGGATTGAGGTTTGAGGATTGAGGATTGAGGATGAGGGCTGAGGGTTGAGGATTGAGGTTTGAGGACTGAGGACTGAGGATTGAGGATTGAGAATTGAGGATTGAGGATTGAGGATTGAAGATTGAGTATTGGGTATTGAGGATTGAAGAATGAGGATTGAGGATTGAAGATTGGGTATTGAGGATCGAGGATCGAGGATTGAATATTGAGTATTGAGTATTGAAGATAGAGGATCTTGTATTGAGGGTTGTGGATTGAGGACGAGGACTGAGGGTTGAGTATTGATGTTTGAGGTCTGAGGATTGAGGATTGAAGATTGAGAATTGAGGACTGAGGATCGAGGATTGAGGATTGTGGATTAAAGATTGAGGATTGAGGATTGAGGATTGAAGATTGAGTATTGAGGATTGAAGACTGACGATTGAGGATTGAGGATTGAGGATTGAGGATTGAGGATTGAGGATTGAGGATTGAGAATTGAGGATTGAGTATTGAAGATTGAGTATTGAGGATTGAGGATTGAGGATTGAAGATTGAGGATTGAGGATTGTGGATGAGGGATGAGGGTTGAGGATTGAGGTTTGAGGACTGAGGACTGAGGATTGAGGATTGAGAGTTGAGGATTGAGGATTGAGGATTAAAGATTGAGGATTGAGAATTGGGTATTGAGGATTGAAGTATGAGGATTGAGGTTTGAGGATTGAGGATTGAGGAATGTAGATTGAGTATTGAGGATTGAAGACTGACGATTGAGGATTGAGGATTGAGGATTGAGGATTGAGGATTGAGGATTGAGGATTGAGAATTGAGGATTGAGGATTGAAGATTGAGTATTGAGCATTGAAGATTGACGAATGAGGATTGAAGATTGAGGATTGACGATGAGGACTGAGGACTGAGGATTGAGGATTGAGAATTGAGGATTGAGGATTGAGGATTGAAGATTGAGGATTGGGTATTGAGGATTGACGAATAAGGATTGAGGATTGAGGATTGGGTATTGAGGATTGACGAATAAGGATTGAGGATTGAGGATTGAGGATTGAGGATTGAAGATTGTGTATTGAGGACTGAGGACTGAGGATTGAGGATTGATAATTGACGATTGAGGATTGAGGATTGAGGATCGAGGATTGAGGATTGAGGATTGAGGATTGAAGATTGAGGATAGGTAATTGAGGATTGAAGACTGACGATTGAGGATTGAGGATTGAGGATTGAGTATTGAGGTTTGAGGATTGAAGTTTGAGTATTGAGGATTGAAGGTTGAGGATTGAGGATTGAGGATTGAGGATTGAGGATGAGGGCTGAGGGTTGAGGATTGAGGTTTGAGGACTGAGGACTGAGGATTGTGGATTGAGAATTCAGGATTGAGGATTGAGGATTGAAGATTGAGGATTGGGTATTGAGGATTGAAGAATGAGGATTGAGGATAGAGTATTGAGGATTGAGGATTGAAGATTGAGTATTCAGGATTGGAGATTGACGATTGAGGATTGAGGATTGAGGATCGAGGATTGAGGATTGGGTATCGCGGATTGAACATTGCGGATTGAGGATTCAGGATTGAGTATTGAGGATTGAGGACTGAAGCTTGTATATTGATGATTGAAGGTTGAGGATTGAGGATTGAGGGTTGTGGATTGAGGACAAGGACTGAGGGTTGAGTATTGATGTTTGAGGTCTGAGGATCGAGGATTGAGGATTGAGAATTGAGGATTGAGGATTGAGGATTGAAGATTGTGGATTTGGTATTGAGGATTGAAGAATGAGGATTGAGGATTGAGGATTGAGGATTGAGGATTGAAAATTGAGTATTGAGGATTGAGGATTGTGGATTGAGGATTGAGGATTCAGGATTGAGGATTGAGTATTGAGGATTGAGGACTGAAGATTGTATATTGATGATTGAGGATTGAGGATTGAGGATTGAGGATTGAAGATTGAGTATTGAGGATTGAAGATTGAGGATTGATTATTGAGGATTGAGGATGGAGGATGAGGGCTGAGGGTTGAGGATTGAGGTTTGTGTATTGAATCCTGAGAATTCAGGATATTCTATTGAGTATTGAGGATGGAAGACTGACGATTGAGGATTGAGGATAGAGGATTGAGGATTGAGGATTGAGGATTGAGGATTGAGGATTCACAATTGAGGATTGAGGATTGAAGATTGAGTATTGAGGATTTAAGATTGAGGATTTAAGATTGAGGATTGAGGATTGAGGATTGAGGATTGAGGATTGAGGATGGAAGATTGAGGATTGAGGATTGAAGGTTGAGGATTGAGGATTGAGGATTGAAGATTGAGGATAGGGGTCTGAGTGTTGAGGATTGAGGATTGAAGATTGAGTATTCAGGATAGGAGATTGACGATTGAGGATTGAGGATTGAGGATCGAGGATTGAGGCTGGAGGATTGAAGATTGAGTATTGAGGATTGAAGATTGAGGATTGGGGACTGAGTGTTGAGGATTGAGGATTGAAGATTGAGGATTGGGGACTGAGTGTTGAGGGTTGAGTGATGACAATTGATGTTTGCGGGTAGAGATTTGAAGATTGCAGTTTGAGTATTGAGCATTGAAAGCTGTGAATTGATGATATTCTATTGAGGATTGAGGATTGACAACTGATTGTTGAGGACTGAGTGCTGAAGATTGAGGATTGAGGATTGAGGATTGAGGATTGAGGATTGAAGATTGAGTACTGAGGATTGAAGATTAAGGGTTGAGGATTGAGGATTGAAGATTGAGGATTTGGGACCGAGGATTGAGTATTGAAGATTGAGGATTGAAGATTGAGGATTGAGGATTGAGGATTGAGGATTGAGGATTGAGGATTGAGGATTGAAGATTGAGGATTGGGTATTGAGGATTGAAGAATGAGGATTGAGGATTGAATGTTGACGGTTGAGGATTGAGGATTGAGGATTGGGGATTGAGGATTGAGGATTGAAGATTGAGTATTGAGGATTGAAGGTTGATGATTGGGGATTGAGGATTGAGGATTGAGGATTAAAGATTGAGGATTGAAGATTGAGTATTGAGGATTGAAGATTGAGGATTGAGGATTGCGGATTGAGAATTGAGGACTGAAGATTGAGGATTGGGGACTGAGTGTTGAGGGTTGAGTGATGAGAATTGATGTTTGTGGATAGAGACTTGAAGATTGCAGATTGAGTATTGAGTATTGAAATCTGTGAATTGATGATATTCTATTGAGGATTGAGGATTGACGACTGATAGTTGAGGTCTGATGTCTGAAGATTGAGGATTCAGGATTGAGGATTCAGGATTGAGGTTTGAGGACTGAGGATTGAAGGTTGAGGACTGAGGATTGAGGATTGAAGATGGAGCATTGAGGATTGAGGATGAGGGCTGAGGGTTGAGGATTGAGGTTTGAGGACTGAGGACGGAGGATCGAGGATTGAGAGTCGTGGATTGAGGATTGAGGATTGAAGACTGAGGATTAGGTATTGAGGATTGAAGTATGAGGATTGGGTATTGAGGATTGAAGAATGAGGATTGAGGATTGAGGATTGAGGATTGAGGATTGAAGACTGAGTGTCGAGGATTGAATATTGAGGATTGAGGATTGAGGATTGGGGATTGAGGATTGAGGATTGAGGATTGAGGATTGATTATTGAGGAATGAAGATTGAGGATTGAGGATTGAGGATTGAGGATTGAGGATTGAGGATTGAGGATTGGGGATTGAGGATTGACGATTGAGGATTGAGTATGAGGATTGAGAATTAAAGATTGATTATTGAAGATTGAGTATTGAGGATTGAGAATTGAGGATTGAGGATTGAGGATTGAGGATTGAGGATTGAGGATTGAGGATGAGGGCTGAGGGTTGAGGATTGAGGTTTGAGGACTGAGGACTGAGGATTGAGGATTGAGAATTGAGGATTGAGGATTGAGGATTGAAGATTGAGGATTGGGTATTGAGGATTGAAGAATGAGGATTGAGGATTGAAGATTGGGGATTGAGGATCGAGGATCGAGGATTGAATATTGAGTATTGAGTATTGAAGATAGAGGATCGAGTATTGAGGGTTGTGGATTGAGGACGAGGACTGAGGGTTGAGTATTGATGTTTGAGGTCTGAGGATTGAGGATTGAAGATTGAGAATTGAGGACTGAGGATTGAGGATTGAGGATTGTGGATTAAAGACTGAGGATTGAGGATTGAGGATTGAAGATTGAGTATTGAGGATTGAAGACTGACGATTGAGGATTGAGGATTGAGGATTGAGGATTGAGGATTGAGGATTGAGGATTGAGAATTGAGGATTGAGTATTGAAGATTGAGTATTGAGGATTGAGGATTGAGGATTGAAGATTGAGGATTGAGGATTGTGGATGAGGGATGATGGTTGAGGATTGAGGTTTGAGGACTGAGGACTGAGGATTGAGGATTGAGAGTTGAGGATTGAGGATTGAGGATTAAAGATTGAGGATTGAGAATTGGGTATTGAGGATTGAAGTATGAGGATTGAGGTTTGAGGATTGAGGATTGAGGAATGTAGATTGAGTATTGAGGATTGAAGACTGACGATTGAGGATTGAGGATTGAGGATTGAGGATTGAGGATTGAGGATTGAGGATTGAGGATTGAGAATTGAGGATTGAGGATTGAAGATTGAGTATTGAGCATTGAAGATTGACGAATGAGGATTGAAGATTGAGGATTAACGATGAGGACTGAGGACTGAGGATTGAGGATTGAGAATTGAGGATTGAGGATTGAGGATTGAAGATTGAGGATTGGGTATTGAGGATTGACGAATAAGGACTGAGGATTGAGGATTGGGTATTGAGGATTGACGAATAAGGATTGAGGATTGAGGATTGAGGATTGAGGATTGAAGATTGTGTATTGAGGACTGAGGACTGAGGATTGAGGATTGATAATTGACGATTGAGGATGGAGGATTGAGGATCGAGGATTGAGGATTGAGGATTGAGGATTGAAGATTGAGGATAGGTAATTGAGGATTGAAGATTGAGGATTGAGGATTGAGGATTGAGGATTGAGGATTGAAGATTAAGTATTGAGGATTGAAGACTGACGATTGAGGATTGAGGATTGAGGATTGAGTATTGAGGTTTGAGGATTGAAGTTTGAGTATTGAGGATTGAAGGTTGAGGATTGAGGATTGAGGATTGAGGATTGAGGATGAGGGCTGAGGGTTGAGGATTGAGGTTTGAGGACTGAGGACTGAGGATTGTGGATTGAGAATTCAGGATTGAGGATTGAGGATTGAAGATTGAGGATTGGGTATTGAGGATTGAAGAATGAGGATTGAGGATAGAGTATTGAGGATTGAGGATTGAAGATTGAGTATTCAGGATTGGAGATTGACGATTGAGGATTGAGGATTGAGGATCGAGGATTGAGGATTGAGGATTGAAGATTGAGGAATGAAGGTTGAGAATTGAGGATTGAGGATTGAGGATTGAGGATGAGGGCTGAGGGTTGAGGATTGTGGTTTGAGGACTGAGGACTGAGGATTGAGGATTGAGAATTCAGGATTGAGGATTTAGATTGAAGATTGAGGATTGGGTATTGAGGATTGAAGAATGAGGATTGAGGATTGAGTATTGAGGACTGAGGATTGAAGATTGAGTATTCAGGATAGGAGATTGACGATTGAGGATTGAGGATTGAGGATCGAGGATTGAGGATTGAGGATTGAGGATTGAGGATTGAGGATTGAGGATTGAGGATGAGGGCTGAGGGTTGAGGATTGAGGTTTGAGGACTGAGGACTGAGGATTGAGGATTGAGAATTGAGGATTGAGGATTGAGGATTGAAGATTGAGGATTGGGTATCGAGGATTGAAGAATGAGGACTGAGGATTGAGGATTGAGGATTGAGGATTGAAGATTGGGGATTGAGGATCGAGGATTGAGGATTGAATATTGAGTATTGAGTATCGAAGATAGAGGATCGAGGACTGAGGGTTGTGGATTGAGGACGAGGACTGAGGGTTGAGTATTGATGTTTGTGGTCTGAGGATTGAGGATTGAAGATTGAGAATTGAGGACTGAGGATTGAGGATTGAGGATTGTGGATTAAAGATTGAGGATTGAGGATTGAGGATTGAGGATTGAGGATTGAGGATTGAGGATTGAGGATTGAAGATTGAAAATTGATGATTGAAGATTGAGGGTTGAGTATTGAGGTTTGTGGATTGAGGACGAGGACTGAAGGTTGAATATTGATGTTTGAGGTCTGAGGATTGAGGATTGAGGATTGAGAATTGAGGATTGAGGATTGAGGATTGAAGATTGAGGATTGGGTATTGAGGATTGAAGAGTGAGGATTGAGGTTTGAGGATTGAGGATTGAGGAATGTAGATTGAGTACTGAGGATTGAAGACTGACGATTGACGTTTGAGGATTGAGGATTGAGGATTGAGGATTGAGGATTGAGGATTGAGAATTGAGGATTGAGGATTGAAGATTGAGTATTGAGCATTGAAGATTGAGGAATGAGGATTGAAGATTGAGGATTGACGATGAGGACTGAGGACTGAGGATTGAGGATTGAGAATTGAGGATTGAGGATTGAGGATTGAAGATTGAGTATTGAGGATTGAAGACTGACGATTGAGGATTGAGGATTGAGGATTGAGGATTGAGGATTGAGGATTGAGGATTGAGAATTGAGGATTGAGTATTGAAGATTGAGTGTTGAGGATTGAGGATTGAGGATTGAAGATTGAGGATTGAGGATTGTGGATGAGGGATGAGGGTTGAGGATTGAGGTTTGAGGACTGAGGACTGAGGATTGAGGATTGAGAATTGAGGATTGAGGATTGAGGATTAAAGATTGAGGATTGAGAATTGGGTATTGATGATTGAAGAATGAGGATTGAGGTCTGAGGATTGAGGATTGAGTAATGTAAATTGAGTATTGAGGATTGAAGACTGACGATTGAGGTTTGAGGATTGAGGATTGAGGATTGAGGATTGAGGATTGAGGATTGAGAATTGAGGATTGAGGATTGAAGATTGAGTATTGAGCATTGAAGATTGACGAATGAGGATTGAAGATTGGGGATTGACGATGAGGACTGAGGACTGAGGATTGAGGATTGAGAATTGAGGATTGAGGATTGAGGATTGAAGATTGAGGATTGGGTATTGAGGATTGACTAATAAGGATTGAGGATTGAGGATTGAGGATTGAGGATTGAAGATTGTGTATTGAGGACTGAGGACTGAGGATTGAGGATTGATAATTGACGATTGAGGATTGAGGATTGAGGATCGAGGATTGAGGATTGAGGATTGAGGATTGAAGATTGAGGATTGGTAATTGAGGATTGAAGATTGAGGATTGACGATTCAGGATTGAGGATTGAGGATTGAAGATTAAGTATTGAGGATTGAAGACTGACGATTGAGGATTGAGGATTGAGGATTGAGTATTGAGGTTTGAGGATTGAAGTTTGAGTATTGAGGATTGAAGGTTGAGGATTGAGGATTGAGGATTGAGGATTGAGGATGAGGGCTGAGGGTTGAGGATTGAGGTTTGAGGACTGAGGACTGAGGATTGTGGATTGAGAATTCAGGATTGAGGATTGAGGATTGAAGATTGAGGATTGGGTATTGAGGATTGAAGAATGAGGATTGAGGATAGAGTATTGAGGATTGAGGATTGAAGATTGAGTATTCAGGATTGGAGATTGACGATTGAGGATTGAGGATTGAGGATCGAGGATTGTGGACTGGGTATCGCGGATTGAACATTGCGGATTGAGGATTCAGGATTGAGTATTGAGGATTGAGGACTGAAGTTTGTATATTGATGATTGAAGGTTGAGGATTGAGGATTGAGGGTTGTGGATTGAGGACGAGGACTGAGGGTTGAGTATTGATGTTTGAGGTCTGAGGATCGAGGATTGAGGATTGAGAATTAAGGATTGAGGATTGAGGATTGAAGATTGTGGATTTGGTATTGAGGATTGAAGAATGAGGACTGAGGATTGAGGATTGAGGATTGAGGATTGAAAATTGAGTATTGAGGATTGAGGATTGTGGATTGAGGATTGAGGATTCAGGATTGAGGATTGAGTATTGAGGATTGAGGACTGAAGATTGTATATTGATGATTGAGGATTGAGGATTGAGGATTGAGGATTGAAGATTGAGTATTGAGGATTGAAGATTGAGGATTGAGGATTGAGGATTGAGGATGGAGGATGAGGGCTGAGGGTTGAGGATTGAGGTTTGTGTATTGAATCCTGAGAATTCAGGATATTCTATTGAGTATTGAGGATGGAAGACTGACGATTGAGGATTGAGGATAGAGGATTGAGGATTGAGGATTGAGGATTGAGGATTGAGGATTCACAATTGAGGATTGAGGATTGAAGATTGAGTATTGAGGATTTAAGGTTGAGGATTGAGGATTGAGGATTGAGGATTGAGGATTGAGGATGGAAGATTGAGGATTGAGGATTGAAGGTTGAGGATTGAGGATTGAGGATTGAGGATTGAGGATGAGGGCTGAGGGTTGAGGATTGTGGTTTGAGGACTGAGGACTGAGGATTGAGGATTGAGAATTCAGGATTGAGGATTTAGATTGAAGATTGAGGATTGGGTATTGAGGATTGAAGAATGAGGATTGAGGATTGAGTATTGAGGACTGAGGATTGAAGAATGAGTATTCAGGATAGGAGATTGACGATTGAGGATTGAGGATTGAGGATCTAGGATTGAGGATTGAGGATTGAAGATTGAGTATTGAGGATTGAAGATTGAGGATAGGGGTCTGAGTGTTGAGGATTGAGGATTGAAGATTGAGTATTCAGGATAGGAGATTGACGATTGAGGATTGAGGATTGAGGATCGAGGATTGAGGCTGGAGGATTGAAGATTGAGTATTGAGGATTGAAGATTGAGGATTGGGGACTGAGTGTTGAGGATTGAGGATTGAAGATTGAGGATTGGGGACTGAGTGTTGAGGGTTGAGTGATGACAATTGATGTTTGCGGATAGAGATTTGAAGATTGCAGTTTGAGTATTGAGCATTGAAAGCTGTGAATTGATGATATTCTATTGAGGATTGAGGATTGACAACTGATTGTTGAGGACTGAGTGCTGAAGATTGAGGATTGAGGATTGAGGATTGAGGATTGAGGATTGAAGATTGAGTACTGAGGATTGAAGATTAAGGGTTGAGGATTGAGGATTGAAGATTGAGGATTTGGGACCGAGGATTGAGGATTGATGATCGAGGATTGAAGATTGAGGATTGAGAATTGAGTATTGAGGATTGAGGAATAAAGATTGAGGATTGGGGATTGAGGATTGAAGATTGAGGATTCAGGAGAGAGGATTCAGAATTGAGGTTTGAGGACTGAGGACTGAGGATTGAAGATTGAGTATTGAGGATTGAGGATTGAGGATTGAAGATTGAGAATTGAGGATTGAGGATTGAGGATTGAGGATTGAGGATTGAGGATTGAAGATTGAGGATTGGGTATTGAGGATTGAAGAGTGAGGATTGAGGATTGAGGATTGAGGATTGAATACTGCAGATTGAGTTTTGAGGATTGAAGATTGGGGATTGAGGTTTGAGGATTGAGGATTGAGGACTGAAGATTGAGGATTGAGGATTGATGATTGGGGATTGAGGATTGAGGATTGAGGATTGAGGATTGATTATTGAGGAATGAAGATTGAGGATTGAGGATTGAGGATTGAGGATTGAGGATTGAGGATTGAGGATTGAGGATTGGGGATTGAGGATTGACGATTGAGGATTGAGTATTGAGGATTGAGAATTGAAGATTGATTATTGAAGACTGAGTATTGAGGATTGAGAATTGAGGATTGAGGATTGAGGATTGAGGATTGAGGATTGAGGATTGAGGATTGAGGATTCACAATTGAGGATTGAGGATTGAAGATTGAGTATTGAGGATTTAAGATTGAGGATTGAGGATTGAGGATTGAGGATTGAGGATTGAGGATGGAAGATTGAGGATTGAGGATTGAAGGTTGAGGATTGAGGATTGAGGATTGAGGATTGAGGATGAGGGCTGAGGGTTGAGGATTGTGGTTTGAGGACTGAGGACTGAGGATTGAGGATTGAGAATTCAGGATTGAGGATTTAGATTGAAGATTGAGGATTGGGTATTGAGGATTGAAGAATGAGGATTGAGGATTGAGTATTGAGGACTGAGGATTGAAGAATGAGTATTCAGGATAGGAGATTGACGATTGAGGATTGAGGATTGAGGATCGAGGATTGAGGCTGGAGGATTGAAGATTGAGTATTGAGGATTGAAGATTGAGGATTGGGGACTGAGTGTTGAGGATTGAGGATTGAAGATTGAGGATTGGGGACTGAGTGTTGAGGGTTGAGTGATGACAATTGATGTTTGCGGATAGAGATTTGAAGATTGCAGTTTGAGTATTGAGCATTGAAAGCTGTGAATTGATGATATTCTATTGAGGATTGAGGATTGACAACTGATTGTTGAGGACTGAGTGCTGAAGATTGAGGATTGAGGATTGAGGATTGAGGATTGAGGATTGAAGATTGAGTACTGAGGATTGAAGATTAAGGGTTGAGGATTGAGGATTGAAGATTGAGGATTTGGGACCGAGGATTGAGGATTGATGATCGAGGATTGAAGATTGAGGATTGAGAATTGAGTATTGAGGATTGAGGAATAAAGATTGAGGATTGGGGATTGAGGATTGAAGATTGAGGATTCAGGAGAGAGGATTCAGAATTGAGGTTTGAGGACTGAGGACTGAGGATTGAAGATTGAGTATTGAGGATTGAGGATTGAGGATTGAAGATTGAGAATTGAGGATTGAGGATTGAGGATTGAGGATTGAGGATTGAGGATTGAAGATTGAGGATTGGGTATTGAGGATTGAAGAGTGAGGATTGAGGATTGAGGATTGAGGATTGAATACTGCAGATTGAGTTTTGAGGATTGAAGATTGGGGATTGAGGTTTGAGGATTGAGGATTGAGGACTGAAGATTGAGGATTGAGGATTGATGATTGGGGATTGAGGATTGAGGATTGAGGATTGAGGATTGATTATTGAGGAATGAAGATTGAGGATTGAGGATTGAGGATTGAGGATTGAGGATTGAGGATTGAGGATTGAGGATTGGGGATTGAGGATTGACGATTGAGGATTGAGTATTGAGGATTGAGAATTGAAGATTGATTATTGAAGATTGAGTATTGAGGATTGAGGATTGAGGATTGAAGATTGAGGATTGAGGATTGAGGATTGAGGATTGAGGATTGAGGATTGAGGATTGAAGATTGAGGATTGGGTATTGAGGATTGAAGAGTGAGGATTGAGGATTCAGGATTGAGGATTGAATACTGCAGATTGAGTTTTGAGGATTGAAGATTGAGGATTGAGGTTTGAGGATTGAGGATTGAGGACTGAAGATTGAGGATTGAGGATTGATGATTGGGGATTGAGGATTGAGGATTGAGGATTGAGGATTGAGGATTGATTATTGAGGAATGAAGATTGAGGATTGAGGATTGAGGATTGAGGATTGAGGATTGAGGATTGAGGATTGGGGATTGAGGATTGACGATTGAGGATTGAGTATTGAGGATTGAGAATTGAAGATTGATTATTGAAGATTGAGTATTGAGGATTGAGAATTGAGGATTGAGGATTGAGGATTGAGGATTGAGGATTGAGGATTGAAGATTGAGGATTGGGTATTGAGGATTGAAGAGTGAGGCTTGAGGATTGAGGATTGAGGATTGAATACTGCAGATTGAGTTTTGAGCATTGAAGATTGAGGATTTAGGTTTGAGTATTGAGGATTGAGGGCTAAGGATTGAGGATTGAAGGTTGAGTATTGAGGATTGAAGACTGACGATTGAGGATTGAGGATTGAGGATTGAGGATTGAGGATTGAGGATTGAGGATTGAGAATTGAGGATTGAGTATTGAAGATTGAGTATTGAGGATTGAGGATTGAGGATTGAAGATTGAGGATTGAGGATTGTGGATGAGGGATGAGGGTTGAGGATTGAGGTTTGAGGACTGAGGACTGAGGATTGAGGATTGAGAATTGAGGATTGAGGATTGAGGATTAACGATTGAGGATTGAGAATTGGGTGTTGAGGATTGAAGTATGAGGATTGAGGTTTGAGGATTGAGGATTGAGGAATGTAGATTGAGTATTGAGGATTGAAGACTGACGATTGAGGATTGAGGATTGAGGATTGAGGATTGAGGATTGAGGATTGAGGATTGAGAATTGAGGATTGAGGATTGAGGATTGATTATTGAGGAATGAAGATTGAGGATTGAGGATTGAGGATTGAGGATTGAGGATTGAGGATTGAGGATTGAGGATTGAGGATTGAAGATTGAGGATTGAAGATTGAGGATTGAGGATTGAGGATTGAGGATTGAGGATTGAGGATTGAGGATTGAAGATTGAGGATTGGGTATTGAGGATTGATGAATGAGGATTGAGGATTGAATGTTGACGGTTGAGGATTGAGGATTGAGGATTGGGGATTGAGGATTGAGGATTGAAGGTTGAGTATTGAGGATTGAAGGTTGATGATTGGGGATTGAGGATTGAGGATTGAGGATTAAAGATTGAGGATTGAAGATTGAGTATTGAGGATTGAAGATTGAGGATTGAGGATTGCGGATTGAGGATTGAGGACTGAAGATTGAGGATTGGGGACTGAGTGTTGAGGGTTGAGTGATGAGAATTGATGTTTGTGGATAGAGACTTGAAGATTGCAGATTGAGTATTGAGTATTGAAATCTGTGAATTGATGATATTCTATTGAGGATTGAGGATTGACGACTGATAGTTGAGGTCTGATGTCTGAAGATTGAGGATTCAGGTTTGAGGATTCAGGATTGAGGTTTGAGGACTGAGGATTGAAGGTTGAGGACTGAGGCTTGAGGATTGAGGATTGAGGATTGAAGATGGAGCATTGAGGATTGAGGATGAGGGCTGAGGGTTGAGGATTGAGGTTTGAGGACTGAGGACGGAGGATCGAGGATTGAATATTGAGGATTGAGGATTGAGGATTGAGGATTGAGGATTGAGGATTGAGGATTGAGAATTGAGGATTGAGGATTGAGGATTGATTATTGAGGAATGAAGATTGAGGATTGAGGATTGAGGATTGAGGAATGTAGATTGAGTATTGAGGATTGAAGACTGACGATTGAGGATTGAGGATTGAGGATTGAGGATTGAGGATTGAGGATTGAGGATTGAGAATTGAGGATTGAGGATTGAGGATTGATTATTGAGGAATGAAGATTGAGGATTGAGGATTGAGGATTGAGGATTGAGGATTGAGGATTGAGGATTGAGGATTGAGGATTGAGGATTGAGGATTGAGGATTGAGGATGAGGGCTGAGGGTTGAGGATTGAGGTTTGAGGACTGAGGACTGAGGATTGAGGATTGAGAATTGAGGATTGAGGATTGAGGATTGAAGATTGAGGATTGGGTATTGAGGATTGAAGAATGAGGATTGAGGATTGAAGATTGGGGATTGAGGATCGAGGATCGAGGATTGAATATTGAGTATTGAGTATTGAAGATAGAGGATCGAGTATTGAGGGTTGTGGATTGAGGACGAGGACTGAGGGTTGAGTATTGATGTTTGAGGTCTGAGGATTGAGGATTGAAGATTGAGAATTGAGGACTGAGGATTGAGGATTGAGGATTGTGGATTAAAGATTGAGGATTGAGGATTGAGGATTGAAGATTGAGTATTGAGGATTGAAGACTGACGATTGAGGATTGAGGATTGAGGATTGAGGATTGAGGATTGAGAATTGAGGATTGAGTATTGAAGATTGAGTATTGAGGATTGAGGATTGAGGATTGAAGATTGAGGATTGAGGATTGTGGATGAGGGATGAGGGTTGAGGATTGAGGTTTGAGGACTGAGGACTGAGGATTGAGGATTGAGAGTTGAGGATTGAGGATTGAGGATTAAAGATTGAGGATTGAGAATTGGGTATTGAGGATTGAAGTATGAGGATTGAGGTTTGAGGATTGAGGATTGAGGAATGTAGATTGAGTATTGAGGATTGAAGACTGACGATTGAGGATTGAGGATTGAGGATTGAGGATTGAGGATTGAGGATTGAGGATTGAGAATTGAGGATTGAGGATTGAAGATTGAGTATTGAGCATTGAAGATTGACGAATGAGGATTGAAGATTGAGGATTGACGATGAGGACTGAGGACTGAGGATTGAGGATTGAGAATTGAGGATTGAGGATTGAGGATTGAAGATTGAGGATTGGGTATTGAGGATTGACGAATAAGTATTGAGGATTGAGGATTGAGGATTGAGGATTGAAGATTGTGTATTGAGGACTGAGGACTGAGGATTGAGGATTGATAATTGACGATTGAGGATTGAGGATTGAGGATCGAGAATTGTGGATTGAGGATTGAGGAATGAAGATTGAGGATTGGTAATTGAGGATTGAAGATTGAGGATTGAGGATTGAGGATTGAGGATTGAGGATTGAAGATTAAGTATTGAGGATTGAAGACTGACGATTGAGGATTGAGGATTGAGGATTGAGTATTGAGGTTTGAGGATTGAAGTTTGAGTATTGAGGATTGAAGGTTGAGGATTGAAGATTGAGGATTGGGGACTGAGTGTTGAGGGTTGAGTGATGAGAATTGATGTTTGCGGATAGAGATTTGAAGATTGCAGATTGAGTATTGAGCATTGAAAGCTGTGAATTGATGATATTCTATTGAGGATTGAGGATTGACAACTGATTGTTGAGGACTGAGTGCTGAAGATTGAGGATTGAGGATTGAGGATTGAGGATTGAGGATTGAAGATTGAGTACTGAGGATTGAAGATTGAGGGTTGAGTATTGAGGATTGAAGATTGAGGATTTGGGACCGAGGATTGAGGATTGAGGATCGAGGATTGAAGATTGAGGATTGAGGATTGAGTATTGAGGATTGAGGAATAAAGGTTGAGGATTGGGGATTGAGGATTGAAGATTGAGGATTCAGGATAGAGGATTCAGAATTGATGTTTGAGGACTGAGGACTGAGGATTGAAGATTGAGTATTGAGGATTGAGGATTGAGGATTGAAGATTGAGGATTGAGGATTGAGGATTGAGGATTGAAGATTGAGTATTGAGGATTGAGGATTGTGGATTGAGGATTGAGGATTGAGGATTGAGGATTGAGTATTGAGGATTGAGGACTGAAGATTGTATATTGATGATTGAGGATTGAGGATTGAGGATTGAGGATTGAAGATTGAGTATTGAGGATTGAAGATTGAGGATTGAGGATTGTGGGTTGAGGATGGAGGATGAGGACTGAGGGTTGAGGATTGAGGTTTGTGTATTGAATCCTGAGAATTCAGGATATTCTATTGAGTACTGAGGATGGAAGACTGACGATTGAGGATTGAGGATAGAGGATTGAGGATTGAGGATTGAGGATTGAGTATTGAGGATTCACAATTGAGGATTGAGGATTGAAGATTGAGTATTGAGGATTTAAGATTGAGGATTGAGGATTGAGGATTGAGGATTGAGGATTGAGGATGGAAGATTGAGGATTGAGGAATGAAGGTTGAGAATTGAGGATTGAGGATTGAGAATTGAGGATTGAGGATTGAGGATTGATTATTGAGGAATGAAGATTGAGGATTGAGGATTGAGGATTGAAGACTGAGTATCGAGGATTGAATATTGAGGATTGAGGGTTGATGATTGGGGATTGAGGATTGAGGATTGAGGATTGAGGATTGATTATTGAGGAATGAAGATTGAGGATTGAGGATTGAGGATTGAGGATTGAGGATTGAGGATTGAGGATTGAGGATTGAGAATTGAGGATTGAGTATTGAAGATTGAGTATTGAGGATTCAGGATTGAGGATTGAAGATTGAGGATTGAGGATTGGGTATTGAGGATTGAAGAATGAGGATTGAGGATTGAGTATTGAGGACTGAGGATTGAAGATTGAGTGTTCAGGATAGGAGATTGACGATTGAGGATTGAGGATTGAGGATCGAGGATTGAGGATTGAGGATTGAAGATTGAGTATTGAGGATTGAAGATTGAGGATTGGGGTCTGAGTGTTGAGGATTGATGATTGAAGATTGAGTATTCAGGTTAGGAGATTGACGATTCAAGATTGAGGATTGAGGATCGAGGATTGAGGATTGAGGATTGAAGATTGAGTATTGAGGATTGATGATTGAGGATTGGGGACTGAGTGTTGAGGATTGAGGATTGAGGACTGAGGACTGAGGATCGAGGATTGAGAGTTGAGGATTGAGGATTGAGGATTGAAGATTGAGGATTAGGTATTGAGGATTGAAGTAAGAGGATTGGGTATTGAGGATTGAAGAATGAGGATTGAGGATTGAGGATTGAGGATTGAGGATTGAAGACTGAGTATCGAGGATTGAATATTGAGGATTGAGGATTGATGATTGGGGATTGAGGATTGAGGATTGAGGATTGAGGATTGATTATTGAGGAATGAAGATTGAGGATTGAGGATTGAGGATTGAGGATTGAGGATTGAGGATTGAGGATTGTGGATTGAGGATTGACGATTGAGGATTGAGTATTGAGGATTGAAGACTGACGATTGAGGATTGAGGATTGAGGATTGAGGATTGAGGATTGAGGATTGAGGATTGAGGATTGAGAATTGAGGATTGAGGATTGAGGATTGATTATTGAGGAATGAAGATTGAGGATTGAGGATTGAGGATTGAGGATTGAAGACTGAGTATCGAGGATTGAATATTGAGGATTGAGGGTTGATGATTGGGGATTGAGGATTGAGGATTGAGGATTGAGGATTGATTATTGAGGAATGAAGATTGAGGATTGAGGATTGAGGATTGAGGATTGAGGATTGAGGATTGACGATTGAGGATTGAGAATTGAGGATTGAGTATTGAAGATTGCGTATTGAGGATTCAGGATTGAGGATTGAAGATTGAGGATTGAGGATTGTGGATGAGGGATGAGGGTTGAGGATTGAGGTTTGAGGACTGAGGACTGAGGATTGAGGATTGAGAATTGAGGATTGAGGATTGAGAATTGAAGATTGATTATTGAAGATTGTGTATTGAGGATTGAGAATTGAGGATTGAGGATTGAGGATTGAGGATTGAGGATTGAGGATTGAGGATGAGGGCTGAGGGTTGAGGATTGAGGTTTGAGGACTGAGGACTGAGGATTGAGGATTGAGAATTGAGGATTGAGGATTGAGGATTGAAGATTGAGGATTGGGTATTGAGGATTGAAGAATGAGAATTGAGGATTGAGGATTGAGGATTGAGGATTGAAGATTGGGGATTGAGGATCGAGGATTGAGTATTGAATATTGAGTATTGAGTATTGAAGATAGAGGATCGAGGATTGAGGGTTGTGGTTTGAGGACGAGGACTGAGGGTTGAGTATTGATGTTTGAGGTCTGAGGATTGAGGATTGAAGATTGAGAATTGAGGACTGAGGATTGAGGATTGAGGATTGTGGATTAAAGATTGAGGATTGAGGATTGAGGATTGAGGATTGAGGATTGAGGATTGAGGATTGAGGATTGAAGATTGAAAATTGATGATTGAAGATTGAGGGTTGAGTATTGAGCGTTGTGGATTGAGGACGAGGACTGAACGTTGAATATATATGTTTGAGGTCTGAGGATTGAGGATTGAGGATTGAGAATTGAGGATTGAGGATTGAGGATTGAAGATTGAGGATTGGGTATTGAGGATTGAAGAGTGAGGATTGAGGATTGAGGATTGAGGATTGAATACTGCAGATTGAGTTTTGTGGATTGAAGATTGAGGATTGAGGTTTGAGGATTGAGGATTGAGGACTGAGGATTGAGGATTGAAGATTGAGTATTGAGGATTGAAGACTGACGATTGAGGATTGAGGATTGAGGATTGAGGATTGAGGATTGAGGATTGAGGATTGAGAATTGAGGATTGAGTATTGAAGATTGATTATTGAGGATTGAGGATTGAGGATTGAAGATTGAGGATTGAGGATTGTGGATGAGGGATGAGGGTTGAGGATTGAGGTTTGAGGACTGAGGACTGAGGATTGAGGATTGAGAATTGAGGATTGAGGATTGAGGATTAAAGATTGAGGATTGAGAATTGGGTATTGAGGATTGAAGAATGAGGATTGAGGTTTGAGGATGAGGGCTGAGGGTTGAGGATTGAGGTTTGAGGACTGAGGACTGAGGATTGAGGATTGAGAATTGAGGATTGAGGATTGAGGATTGAAGATTGAGGATTGGGTATTGAGGATTGAAGAATGAGAATTGAGGATTGAGGATTGAGGATTGAGGATTGAAGATTGGGGATTGAGGATCGAGGATTGAGTATTGAATATTGAGTATTGAGTATTGAAGATAGAGGATCGAGGATTGAGGGTTGTGGTTTGAGGACGAGGACTGAGGGTTGAGTATTGATGTTTGAGGTCTGAGGATTGAGGATTGAAGATTGAGAATTGAGGACTGAGGATTGAGGATTGAGGATTGTGGATTAAAGATTGAGGATTGAGGATTGAGGATTGAGGATTGAGGATTGAGGATTGAACATTGCGGATTGAGGATTCAGGATTGAGTATTGAGGATTGAGGACTGAAGCTTGTATATTGATGATTGAAGGTTGAGGATTGAGGATTGAGGGTTGTGGATTGAGGACAAGGACTGAGGGTTGAGTATTGATGTTTGAGGTCTGAAGATCGAGGATTGAGGATTGAGAATTGAGGATTGAGGATTGAGGATTGAGGATTGAAAATTGAGTATTGAGGATTGAGGATTGTGGATTGAGGATTGAGGATTCAGGATTGAGGATTGAGTATTGAGGATTGAGGACTGAAGATTGTATATTGAAGATTGAGAATTGAGGACTGAGGATTGAGGATTGAGGATTGTGGATTAAAGATTGAGGATTGAGGATTGAGGATTGAGGATTGAGGATTGAGGATTGAGGATTGAACATTGCGGATTGAGGATTCAGGATTGAGTATTGAGGATTGAGGACTGAAGCTTGTATATTGATGATTGAAGGTTGAGGATTGAGGATTGAGGGTTGTGGATTGAGGACAAGGACTGAGGGTTGAGTATTGATGTTTGAGGTCTGAGGATCGAGGATTGAGGATTGAGAATTGAGGATTGAGGATTGAGGATTGAAGATTGTGGATTTGGTATTGAGGATTGAAGAATGAGGATTGAGGATTGAGGATTGAGGATTGAGGATTGAAAATTGAGTATTGAGGATTGAGGATTGTGGATTGAGGATTGAGGATTCAGGATTGAGGATTGAGTATTGAGGATTGAGGACTGAAGATTGTATATTGATGATTGAGGATTGAGGATTGAGGATTGAGGATTGAAGATTGAGTATTGAGGATTGAAGATTGAGGATTGAGGATTGAGGATTGAGGATGGAGGATGAGGGCTGAGGGTTGAGGATTGAGGTTTGTGTATTGAATCCTGAGAATTCAGGATATTCTATTGAGTATTGAGGATGGAAGACTGACGATTGAGGATTGAGGATAGAGGATTGAGGATTGAGGATTGAGGATTGAGGATTGAGGATTCACAATTGAGGATTGAGGATTGAAGATTGAGTATTGAGGATTTAAGATTGAGGATTGAGGATTGAGGATTGAGGATTGAGGATTGAGGATGGAAGATTGAGGATTGAGGATTGAAGGTTGAGGATTGAGGATTGAGGATTGAGGATTGAGGATGAGGGCTGAGGGTTGAGGATTGTGGTTTGAGGACTGAGGACTGAGGATTGAGGATTGAGTATTGAGGACTGAGGATTGAAGAATGAGTATTCAGGATAGGAGATTGACGATTGAGGATTGAGGATTGAGGATCTAGGATTGAGGATTGAGGATTGAAGATTGAGTGTTGAGGATTGAAGATTGAGGATAGGGGTCTGAGTGTTGAGGATTGAGGATTGAAGATTGAGTACTCAGGATAGGAGATTGACGATTGAGGATTGAGGATTGAGGATCGAGGATTGAGGCTGGAGGATTGAAGATTGAGTATTGAGGATTGAAGATTGAGGATTGGGGACTGAGTGTTGAGGATTGAGGATTGAAGATTGAGGATTGGGGACTGAGTGTTGAGGGTTGAGTGATGACAATTGATGTTTGCGGATAGAGATTTGAAGATTGCAGTTTGAGTATTGAGCATTGAAAGCTGTGAATTGATGATATTCTATTGAGGATTGAGGATTGACAACTGATTGTTGAGGACTGAGTGCTGAAGATTGAGGATTGAGGATTGAGGATTGAGGATTGAGGATTGAAGATTGAGTACTGAGGATTGAAGATTAAGGGTTGAGGATTGAGGATTGAAGATTGAGGATTTGGGACCGAGGATTGAGGATTGAGGATCGAGGATTGAAGATTGAGGATTGAGAATTGAGTATTGAGGATTGAGGAATAAAGATTGAGGATTGGGGATTGAGGATTGAAGATTGAGGATTCAGGAGAGAGGATTCAGAATTGAGGTTTGAGGACTGAGGACTGAGGATTGAAGATTGAGTATTGAGGATTGAGGATTGAGGATTGAAGATTGAGGATTGAGGATTGAGGATTGAGGATTGAGGATTGAGGATTGAGGATTGAAGATTGAGGATTGGGTATTGAGGATTGAAGAGTGAGGATTGAGGATTGAGGATTGAGGATTGAATACTGCAGATTGAGTTTTGAGGATTGAAGATTGAGGATTGAGGTTTGAGGATTGAGGATTGAGGACTGAAGATTGAGGATTGAGGATTGATGATTGGGGATTGAGGATTGAGGATTGAGGATTGAGGATTGATTATTGAGGAATGAAGATTGAGGATTGAGGATTGAGGATTGAGGATTGAGGATTGAGGATTGAGGATTGGGGATTGAGGATTGACGATTGAGGATTGAGTATTGAGGATTGAGAATTGAAGATTGATTATTGAAGATTGAGTATTGAGGATTGAGAATTGAGGATTGAGGATTGAGGATTGAGGATTGAGGATTGAGGATTGAGGATTGAGGATTGAGGATTGAGGATTGAAGATTGAGGATTGGGTATTGAGGATTGAAGAATGAGGATTGAGGATTGAATGTTGACGGTTGAGGATTGAGGATTGAGGATTGGGGATTGAGGATTGAGGATTGAAGATTGAGTATTGAGGATTGAAGGTTGATGATTGGGGATTGAGGATTGAGGATTAAAGATTGAGGATTGAAGATTGAGTATTGAGGATTGAAGATTGAGGATTGAGGATTGCGGATTGAGGATTGAGGACTGAAGATTGAGGATTGGGGACTGAGTGTTGAGGGTTGAGTGATGAGAATTGATGTTTGTGGATAGAGACTTGAAGATTGCAGATTGAGTATTGAGTATTGAAATCTGTGAATTGATGATATGCTATTGAGGATTGAGGATTGACGACTGATAGTTGAGGTCTGATGTCTGAAGATTGAGGATTCAGGATTGAGGATTCAGGATTGAGGTTTGAGGACTGAGGATTGAAATTTGAGGACTGAGGCTTGAGGATTGAGGATTGAGGATTGAAGATGGAGCATTGAGGATTGAGGATGAGGGCTGAGGGTTGAGGATTGAGGTTTGAGGACTGAGGACGGAGGATCGAGGATTGAGAGTCGTGGATTGAGGATTGAGGATTGAAGATTGAGGATTAGGTATTGAGGATTGAAGTATGAGGATTGGGTATTGAGGATTGAAGAATGAGGATTGAGGATTGAGGATTGAGGATTGAGGATTGAAGACTGAGTGTCGAGGATTGAATATTGAGGATTGAGGATTGAGGATTGGGGATTGAGGATTGAGGATTGAGGATTGAGGATTGATTATTGAGGAATGAAGATTGAGGATTGAGGACTGAGGATTGAGGATTGAGGATTGAGGATTGAGGATTGGGGATTGAGGATTGACGATTGAGGATTGAGTATTGAGGATTGAGAATTGAAGATTGATTATTGAAGATTGAGTATTGAGGATTGAGAATTGAGGATTGAGGATTGAGGATTGAGGATTGAGGATTGAGGATTGAGGATGAGGGCTGAGGGTTGAGGATTGAGGTTTGAGGACTGAGGACTGAGGATTGAGGATTGAGAATTGAGGATTGAGGATTGAGGATTGAAGATTGAGGATTGGGTATTGAGGATTGAAGAATGAGGATTGAGGATTGAGGATTGGGGATTGAGGATCGAGGATCGAGGATTGAATATTGAGTATTGAGTATTGAAGATAGAGGATCGAGTATTGAGGGTTGTGGATTGAGGACGAGGACTGAGGGTTGAGTATTGATGTTTGAGGTCTGAGGATTGAGGATTGAAGATTGAGAATTGAGGACTGAGGATTGAGGATTGAGGATTGTGGATTAAAGATTGAGGATTGAGGATTGAGGATTGAAGATTGAGTATTGAGGATTGAAGACTGACGATTGAGGATTGAGGATTGAGGATTGAGGATTGAGGATTGAGGATTGAGGACTGAGAATTGAGGATTGAGTATTGAAGATTGAGTATTGAGGATTGAGGATTGAGGATTGAAGATTGAGGATTGAGGATTGTGGATGAGGGATGAGGGTTGAGGATTGAGGTTTGAGGACTGAGTACTGAGGATTGAGGATTGAGAGTTGAGGATTGAGGATTGAGGATTAAAGATTGAGGATTGAGAATTGGGTATTGAGGATTGAAGTATGAGGATTGAGGTTTGAGGATTGAGGATTGAGGAATGTAGATTGAGTATTGAGGATTGAAGACTGACGATTGAGGATTGAGGATTGAGGATTGAGGATTGAGGATTGAGGATTGAGGATTGAGAATTGAGGATTGAGGATTGAAGATTGAGTATTGAGCATTGAAGATTGAAGAATGAGGATTGAAGATTGAGGATTGACGATGAGGACTGAGGACTGAGGATTGAGGATTGAGAATTGAGGATTGAGGATTGAGGATTGAAGATTGAGGATTGGGTATTGAGGATTGACGAATAAGGATTGAGGATTGAGGATTGAGGATTGAGGATTGAAGATTGTGTATTGAGGACTGAGGACTGAGGATTGAGGATTGATAATTGACGATTGAGGATTGAGGATTGAGGATCGAGAATTGTGGATTGAGGATTGAGGATTGAAGATTGAGGATTGGTAATTGAGGATTGAAGATTGAGGATTGAGGATTGAGGATTGAGGATTGAGGATTGAAGATTAAGTATTGAGGATTGAAGACTGACGATTGAGGATTGAGGATTGAGGATTGAGTATTGAGGTTTGAGGATTGAAGTTTGAGTATTGAGGATTGAAGGTTGAGGATTGAAGATTGAGGATTGGGGACTGAGTGTTGAGGGTTGAGTGATGAGAATTGATGTTTGCGGATAGAGATTTGAAGATTGCAGATTGAGTATTGAGCATTGAAAGCTGTGAATTGATGATATTCTATTGAGGATTGAGGATTGACAACTGATTGTTGAGGACTGAGTGCTGAAGATTGAGGATTGAGGATTGAGGATTGAGGATTGAGGATTGAAGATTGAGTACTGAGGATTGAAGATTGAGGGTTGAGTATTGAGGATTGAAGATTGAGGATTTGGGACCGAGGATTGAGGATTGAGGATCGAGGATTGAAGATTGAGGATTGAGGATTGAGTATTGAGGATTGAGGAATAAAGGTTGAGGATTGGGGATTGAGGATTGAAGATTGAGGATTCAGGATAGAGGATTCAGAATTGATGTTTGAGGACTGAGGACTGAGGATTGAAGATTGAGTATTGAGGATTGAGGATTGAGGATTGAAGATTGAGGATTGAGGATTGAGGATTGAGGATTGAAGATTGAGTATTGAGGATTGAGGATTGTGGATTGAGGATTGAGGATTGAGGATTGAGGATTGAGTATTGAGGATTGAGGACTGAAGATTGTATATTGATGATTGAGGATTGAGGATTGAGGATTGAGGATTGAAGATTGAGTATTGAGGATTGAAGATTGAGGATTGAGGATTGTGGGTTGAGGATGGAGGATGAGGACTGAGGGTTGAGGATTGAGGTTTGTGTATTGAATCCTGAGAATTCAGGATATTCTATTGAGTACTGAGGATGGAAGACTGACGATTGAGGATTGAGGATAGAGGATTGAGGATTGAGGATTGAGGATTGAGTATTGAGGATTCACAATTGAGGATTGAGGATTGAAGATTGAGTATTGAGGATTTAAGATTGAGGATTGAGGATTGAGGATTGAGGATTGAGGATTGAGGATGGAAGATTGAGGATTGAGGAATGAAGGTTGAGAATTGAGGATTGAGGATTGAGGATTGAGGATGAGGGCTGAGGGTTGAGGATTGTGGTTTGAGGACTGTGGACTGAGGATTGAGGATTGAGAATTCAGGATTGAGGATTTAGATTGAAGATTGAGGATTGGGTATTGAGCATTGAAGAATGAGGATTGAGGATTGAGTATTGAGGACTGAGGATTGAAGATTGAGTGTTCAGGATAGGAGATCGACGATTGAGGATTGAGGATTGAGGATCGAGGATTGAGGATTGAGGATTGAAGATTGAGGATTAGGTATTGAGGATTGAAGTATGAGGATTGGGTATTGAGGATTGAAGAATGAGGATTGAGGATTGAGGATTGAGGATTGAGGATTGAAGACTGAGTATCGAGGATTGAATATTGAGGATTGAGGATTGATGATTGGGGATTGAGGATTGAGGATTGAGGATTGAGGATTGATTATTGAGGAATGAAGATTGAGGATTGAGGATTGAGGATTGAGGATTGAGGATTGAGGATTGAGGATTGTGGATTGAGGATTGACGATTGAGGATTGAGTATTGAGGATTGAAGACTGACGATTTAGGATTGAGGATTGAGGATTGAGGATTGAGGATTGAGGATTGAGGATTGAGAATTGAGGATTGAGGATTGAGGATTGAGTATTGAAGATTGAGTATTGAGGATTCAGGATTGAGGATTGAAGATTGAGGATTGAGGATTGTGGATGAGGGATGAGGGTTGAGGATTGAGGTTTGAGGACTGAGGACTGAGGATTGAGGATTGAGAATTGAGGATTGAGGATTGAGGATTAAAGATTGAGGATTGAGAATTGGGTATTGAGGATTGAAGAATGAGGATTGAGGTTTGAGGATTGAGGATTGAGGAATGTAGATTGAGTATTGAGGATTGAAGACTGACGATTGAGGATTGAGGATTGAGGATTGAGGATTGAGGATTGAGGATTGAGGATTGAGAATTGAGGATTGAGGATTGAGGATTGATTATTGAGGAATGAAGATTGAGGATTGAGGATTGAGGATTGAGGATTGAGGATTGAGGATTGAGGATTGGGGATTGAGGATTGACGATTGAGGATTGAGTATTGAGGATTGAGGACTGAAGATTGTATATTGATGATTGAGGATTGAGGATTGAGGATTGAGGATTGAAGATTGAGTATTGAGGATTGAAGATTGAGGATTGAGGATTGAGGGTTGAGGATGGAGGATGAGGGCTGAGGGTTGAGGATTGAGGTTTGTGTATTGAATCCTGAGAATTCAGGATATTCTATTGAGTACTGAGGATGGAAGACTGACGATTGAGGATTAAGGATAGAGGATTGAGGATTGAGGATTGAGGATTGAGTATTGAGGATTCACAATTGAGGATTGAGGATTGAAGATTGAGTATTGAGGATTTAAGATTGAGGATTGAGGATTGAGGATTGAGGATTGAGGATTGAGGATGGAAGATTGAGGATTGAGGAATGAAGGTTGAGAATTGAGGATTGAGGATTGAGGATTGAGGATGAGGGCTGAGGGTTGAGGATTGTGGTTTGAGGACTGAGGACTGAGGATTGAGGATTGAGAATTCAGGATTGAGGATTTAGATTGAAGATTGAGGATTGGGTATTGAGGATTGAAGAATGAGGATTGAGGATTGAGTATTGAGGACTGAGGATTGAAGATTGAGTGTTCAGGATAGGAGATTGACGATTGAGGATTGAGGATTGAGGATCGAGGATTGAGGATTGAGGATTGAAGATTGAGTATTGAGGATTGAAGATTGAGGATTGGGGTCTGAGTGTTGAGGATTGATGATTGAAGATTGAGTATTCAGGTTAGGAGATTGACGATTCAAGATTGAGGATTGAGGATCGAGGATTGAGGATTGAGGATTGAAGATTGAGTATTGAGGATTGATGATTGAGGATTGGGGACTGAGTGTTGAGGATTGAGGATTGAGGACTGAGGACTGAGGATCGAGGATTGAGAGTTGAGGATTGAGGATTGAGGATTGAAGATTGAGGATTAGGTATTGAGGATTGAAGTAAGAGGATTGGGTATTGAGGATTGAAGAATGAGGATTGAGGATTGAGGATTGAGGATTGAGGATTGAAGACTGAGTATCGAGGATTGAATATTGAGGATTGAGGATTGATGATTGGGGATTGAGGATTGAGGATTGAGGATTGAGGATTGAGGATTGAGGATTGAGGATTGATTATTGAGGAATGAAGATTGAGGATTGAGGATTGAGGATTGAGGATTGAGGATTGAGGATTGAGGATTGAGGATTGAGAATTGAGGATTGAGTATTGAAGATTGAGTATTGAGGATTCAGGATTGAGGATTGAAGATTGAGGATTGAGGATTGTGGATGAGGGATGAGGGTTGAGGATTGAGGTTTGAGGACTGAGGACTGAGGATTGAGGATTGAGAATTGAGGATTGAGGATTGAGGATTAAAGATTGAGGATTGAGAATTGGGTATTGAGGATTGAAGAATGAGGATTGAGGTTTGAGGATTGAGGATTGAGGAATGTAGATTGAGTATTGAGGATTGAAGACTGACGATTGAGGATTGAGGATTGAGGATTGAGGATTGAGGATTGAGGATTGAGGATTGAGAATTGAGGATTGAGGATTGAGGATTGATTATTGAGGAATGAAGATTGAGGATTGAGGATTGAGGATTGAGGATTGAGGATTGAGGATTGAGGATTGGGGATTGAGGATTGACGATTGAGGATTGAGTATTGAGGATTGAGAATTGAAGATTGATTATTGAAGATTGTGTATTGAGGATTGAGAATTGAGGATTGAGGATTGAGGATTGAGGATTGAGGATTGAGGATTGAGGATGAGGGCTGAGGGTTGAGGATTGAGGTTTGAGGACTGAGGACTGAGGATTGAGGATTGACAATTGAGGATTGAGGATTGAGGATTGAAGATTGAGGATTGGGTATTGAGGATTGAAGAATGAGAATTGAGGATTGAGGATTGAGGATTGAGGATTGAAGATTGGGGATTGAGGATCGAGGATTGAGTATTGAATATTGAGTATTGAGTATTGAAGATAGAGGATCGAGGATTGAGGGTTGTGGTTTGAGGACGAGGACTGAGGGTTGAGTATTGATGTTTGAGGTCTGAGGATTGAGGATTGAAGATTGAGAATTGAGGACTGAGGATTGAGGATTGAGGATTGTGGATTAAAGATTGAGGATTGAGGATTGAGGATTGAGGATTGAGGATTGAGGATTGAGGATTGAGGATTGAAGATTGAAAATTGATGATTGAAGATTGAGGGTTGAGTATTGAGCGTTGTGGATTGAGGACGAGGACTGAACGTTGAATATTGATGTTTGAGGTCTGAGGATTGAGGATTGAGGATTGAGAATTGAGGATTGAGGATTGAGGATTGAAGATTGAGGATTGGGTATTGAGGATTGAAGAGTGAGGATTGAGGATTGAGGATTGAGGATTGAATACTGCAGATTGAGTTTTGTGGATTGAAGATTGAGGATTGAGGTTTGAGGATTGAGGATTGAGGACTGAGGATTGAGGATTGAAGATTGAGTATTGAGGATTGAAGACTGACGATTGAGGATTGAGGATTGAGGATTGAGGATTGAGGATTGAGGATTGAGGATTGAGAATTGAGGATTGAGTATTGAAGATTGATTATTGAGGATTGAGGATTGAGGATTGAAGATTGAGGATTGAGGATTGTGGATGAGGGATGAGGGTTGAGGATTGAGGTTTGAGGACTGAGGACTGAGGATTGAGGATTGAGAATTGAGGATTGAGGATTGAGGATTAAAGATTGAGGATTGAGAATTGGGTATTGAGGATTGAAGAATGAGGATTGAGGTTTGAGGATGAGGGCTGAGGGTTGAGGATTGAGGTTTGAGGACTGAGGACTGAGGATTGAGGATTGAGAATTGAGGATTGAGGATTGAGGATTGAAGATTGAGGATTGGGTATTGAGGATTGAAGAATGAGAATTGAGGATTGAGGATTGAGGATTGAGGATTGAAGATTGGGGATTGAGGATCGAGGATTGAGTATTGAATATTGAGTATTGAGTATTGAAGATAGAGGATCGAGGAGTGAGGGTTGTGGTTTGAGGACGAGGACTGAGGGTTGAGTATTGATGTTTGAGGTCTGAGGATTGAGGATTGAAGATTGAGAATTGAGGACTGAGGATTGAGGATTGAGGATTGTGCATTAAAGATTGAGGATTGAGGATTGAGGATTGAGGATTGAGGATTGAGGATTGAGGATTGAGGATTGAAGATTGAAAATTGATGATTGAAGATTGAGGGTTGAGTATTGAGCGTTGTGGATTGAGGACGAGGACTGAACGTTGAATATTGATGTTTGAGGTCTGAGGATTGAGGATTGAGGATTGAGAATTGAGGATTGAGGATTGAGGATTGAAGATTGAGGATTGGGTATTGAGGATTGAAGAGTGAGGATTGAGGATTGAGGATTGAGGATTGAATACTGCAGATTGAGTTTTGTGGATTGAAGATTGAGGATTGAGGTTTGAGGATTGAGGATTGAGGACTGAGGATTGAGGATTGAAGATTGAGTATTGAGGATTGAAGACTGACGATTGAGGATTGAGGACTGAGGATTGAGGATTAAAGATTGAGGATTGAGAATTGGGTATTGAGGATTGAAGAATGAGGATTGAGGTTTGAGGATTGAGGATTGAGGAATGTAGATTGAGTATTGAGGATTGAAGACTGACGATTGAGAATTGAGGATTGAGGATTGAGGATTGAGGATTGAGGATTGAGGATTGAGAATTGAGGATTGAGGATTGAAGATTGAGTATTGAGCATTGAAGATTGACGAATGAGGATTGAAGATTGAGGATTGACGATGAGGACTGAGGACTGAGGGTTGAGGATTGAGAATTGAGGATTGAGGAATGAGGATTGAAGATTGAGGATTGGGTATTGAGGATTGACGAATAAGGATTGAGGATTGAGGATTGAGGATTGAGGATTGAAGATTGTGTATTGAGGACTGAGGACTGAGGATTGAGGATTGATAATTGACGATTGAGGATTGAGGATTGAGGATCGAGAATTGAGGATTGAGGATTGAGGATTGAAGATTGAGGATTGGTAATTGAGGATTGAAGATTGAGGATTGAGGATTGAGGATTGAGGATTGAGGATTGAAGATTAAGTATTGAGGATTGAAGACCGACGATTGAGGATTGAGGATTGAGGATTGAGTATTGAGGTTTGAGGATTGAAGTTTGAGTATTGAGGATTGAAGGTTGAGGATTGAAGATTGAGGATTGGGGACTGAGTGTTGAGGGTTGAGTGATGAGAATTGATGTTTGCGGATAGAGATTTGAAGATTGCAGATTGAGTATTGAGCATTGAAAGCTGTGAATTGATGATATTCTATTGAGGATTGAGGATTGACAACTGATTGTTGAGGACTGAGTGCTGAAGATTGAGGATTGAGGATTGAGGATTGAGGATTGAGGATTGAAGATTGAGTACTGAGGATTGAAGATTGAGGGTTGAGTATTGAGGATTGAAGATTGAGGATTTGGGACCGAGGATTGAGGATTGAGGATCGAGGATTGAAGATTGAGGATTGAGGATTGAGTATTGAGGATTGAGGAATAAAGGTTGAGGATTGGGGATTGAGGATTGAAGATTGAGGATTCAGGATAGAGGATTCAGAATTGATGTTTGAGGACTGAGGACTGAGGATTGAAGATTGAGTATTGAGGATTGAGGATTGAGGATTGAGGATTGAAGATTGAGGATTGAGGATTGAGGATTGAGGATTGAAGATTGAGTATTGAGGATTGAGGATTGTGGATTGAGGATTGAGGATTGAGGATTGAGGATTGAGTATTGAGGATTGAGGACTGAAGATTGTATATTGATGATTGAGGATTGAGGATTGAGGATTGAGGATTGAGGATTGAGGATTGAGGATTGAAGATTGAGTACTGAGGATTGAAGATTGAGGGTTGAGTATTGAGGATTGAAGATTGAGGATTTGGGACCGAGGATTGAGGATTGAGGATCGAGGATTGAAGATTGAGGATTGAGGATTGAGTATTGAGGATTGAGGAATAAAGGTTGAGGATTGGGGATTGAGGATTGAAGATTGAGGATTCAGGATAGAGGATTCAGAATTGATGTTTGAGGACTGAGGACTGAGGATTGAAGATTGAGTATTGAGGATTGAGGATTGAGGATTGAAGATTGAGGATTGAGGATTGAGGATTGAGGATTGAAGATTGAGTATTGAGGATTGAGGATTGTGGATTGAGGATTGAGGATTGAGGATTGAGGATTGAGTATTGAGGATTGAGGACTGAAAATTGTATATTGATGATTGAGGATTGAGGATTGAGGATTGAGGATTGAAGATTGAGTATTGAGGATTGAAGATTGAGGATTGAGGATTGTGGGTTGAGGATGGAGGATGAGGACTGAGGGTTGAGGATTGAGGTTTGTGTATTGAATCCTGAGAATTCAGGATATTCTATTGAGTACTGAGGATGGAAGACTGACGATTGAGGATTGAGGATAGAGGATTGAGGATTGAGGGTTGAGGATGGAGGATGAGGGCTGAGGGTTGAGGATTGAGGTTTGTGTATTGAATCCTGAGAATTCAGGATATTCTATTGAGTACTGAGGATGGAAGACTGACGATTGAGGATTGAGGATAGAGGATTGAGGATTGAGGATTGAGGATTGAGTATTGAGGATTCACAATTGAGGATTGAGGATTGAAGATTGAGTATTGAGGATTTAAGATTGAGGATTGAGGATTTAAGATTGAGGATTGAGGATTGAGGATTGAGGATTGAGGATTGAGGATGGAAATTGAGGATTGAGGAATGAAGGTTGAGAATTGAGGATTGAGGATTGAGGATTGAGGATGAGGGCTGAGGGTTGAGGATTGTGGTTTGAGGACTGAGGACTGAGGATTGAGGATTGAGAATTCAGGATTGAGGATTTAGATTGAAGATTGAGGATTGGGTATTGAGGATTGAAGAATGAGGATTGAGGATTGAGTATTGAGGACTGAGGATTGAAGATTGAGTGTTCAAGATAGGAGATTGACGATTGAGGATTGAGGATTGAGGATCGAGGATTGAGGATTGAGGATTGAAGATTGAGTATTGAGGATTGAAGATTGAGGATTGGGGTCTGAGTGTTGAGGATTGATGATTGAAGATTGAGTATTCAGGTTAGGAGATTGACGATTCAAGATTGAGGATTGAGGATCGAGGATTGAGGATTGAGGATTGAAGATTGAGTATTGAGGATTGATGATTGAGGATTGGGGACTGAGTGTTGAGGATTGAGGATTGAGGACTGAGGACTGAGGATCGAGGATTGAGAGTTGAGAATTGAGGATTGAGGATTGAAGATTGAGGATTAGGTATTGAGGATTGAAGTAAGAGGATTGGGTATTGAGGATTGAAGAATGAGGATTGAGGATTGAGGATTGAGGATTGAGGATTGAAGACTGAGTATCGAGGATTGAATATTGAGGATTGAGGATTGATGATTGGGGATTGAGGATTGAGGATTGAGGATTGAGGATTGATTATTGAGGAATGAAGATTGAGGATTGAGGATTGAGGATTGAGGATTGAGGATTGAGGATTGAGGATTGTGGATTGAGGATTGACGATTGAGGATTGAGTATTGAGGATTGAAGACTGACGATTGAGGATTGAGGATTGAGGATTGAGGATTGAGGATTGAGGATTGAGAATTGAGAATTGAGGATTGAGGATTGAGGATTGATTATTGAGGAATGAAGATTGAGGATTGAGGATTGAGGATTGAAGACTGAGTATCGAGGATTGAATATTGAGGATTGAGGGTTGATGATTGGGGATTGAGGATTGAGGATTGAGGATTGAGGATTGATTATTGAGGAATGAAGATTGAGGATTGAGGATTGAGGATTGAGGATTGAGGATTGAGGATTGAGGATTGAGGATTGAGAATTGAGGATTGAGTATTGAAGATTGAGTATTGAGGATTCAGGATTGAGGATTGAAGATTGAGGATTGAGGATTGTGGATGAGGGATGAGGGTTGAGGATTGAGGTTTGAGGACTGAGGACTGAGGATTGAGGATTGAGAATTGAGGATTGAGGATTGAGGATTAAAGATTGAGGATTGAGAATTGGGTATTGAGGATTGAAGAATGAGGATTGAGGTTTGAGGATTGAGGATTGAGGAATGTAGATTGAGTATTGAGGATTGAAGACTGACGATTGAGGATTGAGGATTGAGGATTGAGGATTGAGGATTGAGGATTGAGGATTGAGAATTGAGGATTGAGGATTGAGGATTGATTATTGAGGAATGAAGATTGAGGATTGAGAATTGAGGATTGAGGATTGAGGATTGAGGATTGAGGATTGGGGATTGAGGATTGACGATTGAGGATTGAGTGTTGAGGATTGAGAATTGAAGATTGATTATTGAAGATTGTGTATTGAGGATTGAGAATTGAGGATTGAGGATTGAGGATTGAGGATTGAGGATTGAGGATTGAGGATGAGGGCTGAGGGTTGAGGATTGAGGTTTGAGGACTGAGGACTGAGGATTGAGGATTGAGAATTGAGGATTGAGGATTGAGGATTGAAGATTGAGGATTGGGTATTGAGGATTGAAGAATGAGAATTGAGGATTGAGGATTGAGGATTGAGGATTGAAGATTGGGGATTGAGGATCGAGGATTGAGTATTGAATATTGAGTATTGAGTATTGAAGATAGAGGATCGAGGATTGAGGGTTGTGGTTTGAGGACGAGGACTGAGGGTTGAGTATTGATGTTTGAGGTCTGAGGATTGAGGATTGAAGATTGAGAATTGAGGACTGAGGATTGAGGATTGAGGATTGTGGATTAAAGATTGAGGATTGAGGATTGAGGATTGAGGATTGAGGATTGAGGATTGAGGATTGAGGATTGAAGATTGAAAATTGATGATTGAAGATTGAGGGTTGAGTATTGAGCGTTGTGGATTGAGGACGAGGACTGAACGTTGAATATTGATGTTTGAGGTCTGAGGATTGAGGATTGAGGATTGAGAATTGAGGATTGAGGATTGAGGATTGAAGATTGAGGATTGGGTATTGAGGATTGAAGAGTGAGGATTGAGGATTGAGGATTGAGGATTGAATACTGCAGATTGAGTTTTGTGGATTGAAGATTGAGGATTGAGGTTTGAGGATTGAGGATTGAGGACTGAGGATTGAGGATTGAAGATTGAGTATTGAGGATTGAAGACTGACGATTGAGGATTGAGGATTGAGGATTGAGGATTGAGGATTGAGGATTGAGGATTGAGAATTGAGGATTGAGTATTGAAGATTGATTATTGAGGATTGAGGATTGAGGATTGAAGATTGAGGATTGAGGATTGTGGATGAGGGATGAGGGTTGAGGATTGAGGTTTGAGGACTGAGGACTGAGGATTGAGGATTGAGAATTGAGGATTGAGGATTGAGGATTAAAGATTGAGAATTGAGAATTGGGTATTGAGGATTGAAGAATGAGGATTGAGGTTTGAGGATGAGGGCTGAGGGTTGAGGATTGAGGTTTGAGGACTGAGGACTGAGGATTGAGGATTGAGAATTGAGGATTGAGGATTGAGGATTGAAGATTGAGGATTGGGTATTGAGGATTGAAGAATGAGAATTGAGGATTGAGGATTGAGGATTGAGGATTGAAGATTGGGGATTGAGGATCGAGGATTGAGTATTGAATATTGAGTATTGAGTATTGAAGATAGAGGATCGAGGAGTGAGGGTTGTGGTTTGAGGACGAGGACTGAGGGTTGAGTATTGATGTTTGAGGTCTGAGGATTGAGGATTGAAGATTGAGAATTGAGGACTGAGGATTGAGGGTTGAGGATTGTGGATTAAAGATTGAGGATTGAGGATTGAGGATTGAGGATTGAGGATTGAGGATTGAGGATTGAAGATTGAGGATTGGGTATTGAGGATTGAAGAATGAGAATTGAGGATTGAGGATTGAGGATTGAGGATTGAAGATTGGGGATTGAGGATTGAGGATTGAGGATTGAAGATTGTGGATTTGGTATTGAGGATTGAAGAATGAGGATTGAAGATTGAGGATTGAGGATTGAGGATTGAAGATTGAGTATTGAGGATTGAGGATTGTGGATTGAGGATTGAGGATTGAGGATTGAGGATTGAGGATTGAGTATTGAGGATTGAGGACTGAAGATTGTATATTGATGATTGAGGATTGAGGATTGAGGATTGAGGATTGAAGATTGAGTATTGAGGATTGAAGATTGAGGATTGAGGATTGAGGATTGAGGATGGAGGATGAGGGCTGAGGGTTGAGGATTGAGGTTTGTGTATTGAATCCTGAGAATTCAGGATATTCTATTGAGTATTGAGGATGGAAGATTGACGATTGAGGATTGAGGATAGAGGATTGAGGATTGAGGATTGAGGATTGAGGATTGAGGATTCACAATTGAGGATTGAGGATTGAAGATTGAGTATTGAGGATTTAAGATTGAGGATTGAGGATTGAGGATTGAGGATTGAGGATTGAGGATGGAAGATTGAGAATTGAGGATTGAAGGTTGAGGATAGAGGATTGAGGATTGAGGATTGTGGATGAGGGCTGAGGGTTGAGGATTGTGGTTTGAGGACTGAGGACTGAGGATTGAGGATTGAGAATTCAGGATTGAGGATTTAGATTGAAGATTGAGGATTGGGTATTGAGGATTGAAGATTGAGGATTGGGGTCTGAGTGTTGAGGATTGAGGATTGAAGATTGAGTATTCAGGATAGGAGATTGACGAATGAGGATTGAGGATTGAGGATCGAGGATTGAGGATTGAGGATAGAAGATTGAGTATTGAGGATTGAAGATTGAGGATTGGGGACTGAGTGTTGAGGATTGAGGATTGAAGATTGAGGATTGGGGACTGAGTGTTGAGGGTTGAGTGATGAGAATTGATGTTTGCGGATAGAGATTTGAAGATTGCAGTTTGAGTATTGAGCATTGAAAGCTGTGAATTGATGATATTCTATTGAGGATTGAGGATTGACAACTGATTGTTGAGGACTGAGTGCTGAAGATTGAGGATTCAGGATTGAGGATTGAGGATTGAGGATTGAAGATTGAGTACTGAGGATTGAAGATTGTGGGTTGAGGATTGAGGATTGAAGATTGAGGATTTGGGACTGAGGATTGAGGATTGAGGATCGAGGATTGAAGGTTGAGGATTGAGGATTGAGTATTGAGGATTGAGGAATAAAGATTGAGGATTGGGGATTGAGGATTGAAGATTGAGGATTCAGGATAGAGGATTCAGAATTGAGGTTTGAGGACTGAGGACTGAGGATTGAAGATTGAGTATTGAGGATTGAGGATTGAGGATTGAGGATTGAAGATTGAGGATTGAGGATTGAGGACTGAGGATTGAGGATTGAGGATTGAGGATTGAGGATTGAAGATTGAGGATTGAAGATTGAGGATTGACGATTGAGGACTGAGGATTGAGGATTGAGGATTGAGGATTGAAGATTGAGGATTGGGTATTGAGGATTGAAGAATGAGGATTGAGGATAGAGGATTGAGGATTGAGGATTGAAGATTGAGTATTGAGGATTGAATGTTGACGGTTGAGGATTGAGGATTGAGGATTGGGGATTGAGAATTGAGAATGGAAGATTGAGGATTGAGGATTGAAGGCTGAGGATTGAGGATTGAGGATTGAGGATTGAGGATGAGGGCTGAGGGTTGAGGATTGTGGTTTGAGGACTGAGGACTGAGGATTGAGGATTGAGAATTCAGGATTGAGGATTTAGATTGAAGATTGAGGATTGGGTATTGAGGATTGAAGAATGAGGATTGAGCATTGAGTATTGAGGACTGAGGAAGGAAGATTGAGTATTCTGGATAGGAGATTGACGATTGAGGATTGAGGATTGAGGATCTAGGATTGAGGATTGAGGATTGAAGATTGAGTATTGAGGATTGAAGATTGAGGATAGGGGTCTGAGTGTTGAGGATTGAGGATTGAAGATTGAGTATTCAGGATAGGAGATTGACGATTGAGGATTGAGGATTGAGGATCGAGGATTGAGGATTGAGGATTGAAGATTGAGTATTGAGGATTGAAGATTGAGGATTGGGGACTGAGTGTTGAGGATTGAGGATTGAAGATTGAGGATTGGGGACTGAGTGTTCAGGGTTGAGTGATGAGAATTGATGTTTGCGGATAGAGATTTGAAGATTGCAGTTTGAGTATTGAGCATTGAAAGCTGTGAATTGATGATATTCTATTGAGGATTGAGGATTGACAACTGATTGTTGAGGACTGAGTGCTGAAGATTGAGGATTGAGGATTGAGGATTGAGGATTGAGGATTGAAGATTGAAAATTGATGATTGAAGATTGAGGGTTGAGTATTGAGGGTTGTGGATTGAGGACGAGGTCTGAAGGTTGAATATTGATGTTTGAGGTCTGAGGATTGAGGATTGAGGATTGAGAATTGAGGATTGAGGATTGAGGATTGAAGATTGAGGATTGGGTATTGAGGATTGAAGAGTGAGGATTGAGGATTGAGGATTGAGGATTGAATACTGCAGATTGAGTTTTGAGGATTGAAGATTGAGGATTGAGGTTTGAGGATTGAGGATTGAGGACTGAGGATTGAGGATTGAAGATTGAGTATTGAGGATTGAAGACTGACGATTGAGGATTGAGGATTGAGGATTGAGGATTGAGTATTGAGGATTGAGGATTGAGAATTGAGGATTGAGTATTGAAGATTGAGTATTGAGGATTGAGGATTGAGGATTGAAGATTGAGGATTGAGGATTGTGGATGAGGGATGAGGGTTGAGGATTGAGGTTTGAGGACTGAGGACTGAGGATTGAGGATTGAGAATTGAGGATTGAGGATTGAGGATTAAAGATTGAGGATTGAGAATTGGGTATTGAGGATTGAAGAATGAGGATTGAGGATTGCGGATTGAGGATTGAGGAATGTAGATTGAGTATTGAGGATTGAAGACTGACGATTGAGGATTGAGGATTGAGGATTGAGGATTGAGGATTGAGGATTGAGGATTGAGGATTGAGGATTGAGAATTGAGGATTGAGGATTGAGGATTGATTATTGAGGAATGAAGATTGAGGATTGAGGATTGAGGACTGAGGATTGAGGATTGAGGATTGAGAATTGAGGATTGAGGATTGACGATTGAGGATTGAGTATTGAGGATTGAGAATTGAAGATTGACTATTGAAGATTGAGTATTGAGGATTGAGAATTGAGGATTGAGGATTGAGGATTGAGGATTGAGGATTGAGGATTGAGGATGAGGGCTGAGGGTTGAGGATTGAGGTTTGAGGACTGAGGACTGAGGATTGAGGATTGAGAATTGAGGATTGAGGATTGAGGATTGAAGATTGAGGATTGGGTATTGAGGATTGAAGAATGAGAATTGAGGATTGAGGATTGAGGATTGAGGATTGAAGATTGGGGATTGAGGATCGAGGATTGAGGATTGAATATTGAGTATTGAGTATTGAAGATAGAGGATCGAGGATTGAGTGTTGTGGATTGAGAACGAGGACTGAGGGTTGAGTATTGATGTTTGAGGTCTGAGGATTGAGGATTGAAGATTGAGAATTGAGGACTGAGGATTGAGGATTGAGGATTGAGGATTGAGGATTGAGGATGAGGGCTGAGGGTTGAGGATTGAGGTTTGAGGACTGAGGACTGAGGATTGTGGATTGAGAATTGAGGATTGAGGATTGAGGATTGAAGATTGAGGATTGGGTATTGAGGATTGAAGAGTGAGGATTGAGGATTGAGGATTGAGGATTGAGGATTGAAGATTGGGGATTGAGGATTGAGGATTGAGGATTGAAGATTGTGGATTTGGTATTGAGGATTGAAGAATGAGGATTGAAGATTGAGGATTGAGGATTGAGGATTGAAGATTGAGTATTGAGGATTGAGGATTGTGGATTGAGGATTGAGGATTGAGGATTGAGGATTGAGGATTGAGGATTGAGTATTGAGGATTGAGGACTGAAGATTGTATATTGATGATTGAGGATTGAGGATTGAGGATTGAGGATTGAAGATTGAGTATTGAGGATTGAAGATTGAGGATTGAGGATTGAGGATTGAGGATGGAGGATGAGGGCTGAGGGTTGAGGATTGAGGTTTGTGTATTGAATCCTGAGAATTCAGGATATTCTATTGAGTATTGAGGATGGAAGATTGACGATTGAGGATTGAGGATAGAGGATAGAGGATTGAGGATTGAGGATTGAGGATTGAGGATTGAGGATTCACAATTGAGGATTGAGGATTGAAGATTGAGTATTGAGGATTTAAGATTGAGGATTGAGGATTGAGGATTGAGGATTGAGGATTGAGGATGGAAGATTGAGAATTGAGGATTGAAGGTTGAGGATAGAGGATTGAGGATTGAGGATTGTGGATGAGGGCTGAGGGTTGAGGATTGTGGTTTGAGGACTGAGGACTGAGGATTGAGGATTGAGAATTCAGGATTGAGGATTTAGATTGAAGATTGAGGATTGGGTATTGAGGATTGAAGATTGAGGATTGGGGTCTGAGTGTTGAGGATTGAGGATTGAAGATTGAGTATTCAGGATAGGAGATTGACTAATGAGGATTGAGGATTGAGGATCGAGGATTGAGGATTGAGGATAGAAGATTGAGTATTGAGGATTGAAGATTGAGGATTGGGGACTGAGTGTTGAGGATTGAGGATTGAAGATTGAGGATTGGGGACTGAGTGTTGAGGGTTGAGTGATGAGAATTGATGTTTGCGGATAGAGATTTGAAGATTGCAGTTTGAGTATTGAGCATAGAAAGCTGTGAATTGATGATATTCTATTGAGGATTGAGGATTGACAACTGATTGTTGAGGACTGAGTGCTGAAGATTGAGGATTCAGGATTGAGGATTGAGGATTGAGGATTGAAGATTGAGTACTGAGGATTGAAGATTGTGGGTTGAGGATTGAGGATTGAAGATTGAGGATTTGGGACTGAGGATTGAGGATTGAGGATCGAGGATTGAAGGTTGAGGATTGAGGATTGAGTATTGAGGATTGAGGAATAAAGATTGAGGATTGGGGATTGAGGATTGAAGATTGAGGATTCAGGATAGAGGATTCAGAATTGAGGTTTGAGGACTGAGGACTGAGGATTGAAGATTGAGTATTGAGGATTGAGGATTGAGGATTGAGGATTGAAGATTGTGGATTGAGGATTGAGGATTGAGGATTGAGGATTGAGGATTGAGGATTGAGGATTGAAGATTGAGGATTGAATATTGAGGATTGAGGATTGAGGACTGAGGATTGAGGATTGAGGATTGAGGATTGAAGATTGAGGATTGGGTATTGAGGATTGAAGAATGAGGATTGAGGATAGAGGATTGAGGATTGAGGATTGAAGATTGAGTATTTAGGATTGAATGTTGACGGTTGAGGATTGAGGATTGAGGATTGGGGATTGAGGATTGAGGATTGAAGACTGAGTATTGAGGATTGAAGGTTGATGATTGGGGATTGAGGATTGAGGATTGAGTATTAAAGATTGAGGATTGAAGATTGAGTATTGATGATTGAAGATTGAGGATTGAGGATTGCGGATTGAGGATTGAGGACTGAAGATTGAGGATTGGGGACTGAGTGTTGAGGGTTGAGTGATGAGAATTGATGTTTGTGGATAGAGACTTGAAGATTGCAGATTGAGTATTGAGTATTGAAAACTGTGAATTGATGATATTCTATTGAGGATTGAGGATTGACGACTGATAGTTGAGGTCTGATGTCTGAAGATTGAGGATTCAGGATTGAGGATTCAGGATTGAGGTTTGAGGACTGAGGATTGAAGGTTGAGGACTGACGCTTGAGGATTGAGGATTGAGGATTGAAGATGGAGCATTGAGGATTGAGGATGAGGGCTGAGCGTTGAGGATTGAGGTTTGAGGACTGAGGACTGAGGATCGAGGATTGAGAGTTGAGGATTGAGGATTGAGGATTGAAGATTGAGGATTAGGTATTGAGGATTGAAGTATGAGGATTGGGTATTGAGGATTGAAGAATGAGGGTTGAGGATTGAGGATTGAGGATTGAGGATTGAAGACTGAGTATCGAGGATTGAATATTGAGGATTGAGGATTGAGGATTGGGGATTGGGGATTGAGGATTGAGGATTGAGGATTGAGGATTGATTATTGAGGAATGAAGATTGAGGATTGAGGATTGAGGATTGAGGATTGAGGATTGAGGATTGAGGATTGGGGATTGAGGATTGACGATTGAGGATTGAGTATTGAGGATTGAGAATTGAAGATTGATTATTGAAGATTGAGTATTGAGGATTGAGAATTGAGGATTGAGGATTGAGGATTGAGGATTGAGGATTGAGGATTGAGGATGAGGGCTGAGGGTTGAGGATTGAGGTTTGAGGACTGAGGACTGAGGATTGAGGATTGAGGATTGAGAATTGAGGATTGAGGATTGAGGATTGAAGATTGAGGGTTGGGTATTGAGGATTGAAGAATGAGGATTGAGGATTGAGGATTGAGGATTGAGGATTGAAGATTGGGGATTGAGGATCGAGGATTGAGGATTGAATATTGAGTATTGAGTATTGAAGATAGAGGATCGAGGATTGAGGGTTGTGGATTGAGGACGAGGACTGAGGGTTGAGTATTGATGTTTGAGGTCTGAGGATTGAGGATTGAAGATTGAAAATTGAGGACTGAGGTTTGAGGACTGAGGACTGAGGATTGAAGATTGAGTATTGAGGATTGAGGATTGAGGATTGAAGACTGAGGATTGAGGATTGAGGATTGAGGATTGATGATTAAGTATTGAGGATTGAGGATTGAGGATTGAGGATTGAGGATTGGGTATTGAGGATTGAAGAATGAGGATTGAGGATAGAGGATTGAGGATTGAGGATTGAAGATTGAGTATTTAGGATTGAATGTTGACGGTTGAGGATTGAGGATTGAGGATTGGGGATTGAGGATTGAGGATTGAAGACTGAGTATTGAGGATTGAAGGTTGATGATTGGGGATTGAGGATTGAGGATTGAGTATTAAAGATTGAGGATTGAAGATTGAGTATTGATGATTGAAGATTGAGGATTGAGGATTGCGGATTGAGGATTGAGGACTGAAGATTGAGGATTGGGGACTGAGTGTTGAGGGTTGAGTGATGAGAATTGATGTTTGTGGATAGAGACTTGAAGATTGCAGATTGAGTATTGAGTATTGAAAACTGTGAATTGATGATATTCTATTGAGGATTGAGGATTGACGACTGATAGTTGAGGTCTGATGTCTGAAGATTGAGGATTCAGGATTGAGGATTCAGGATTGAGGTTTGAGGACTGAGGATTGAAGGTTGAGGACTGAGGCTTGAGGATTGAGGATTGAGGATTGAAGATGGAGCATTGAGGATTGAGGATGAGGGCTGAGCGTTGAGGATTGAGGTTTGAGGACTGAGGACTGAGGATCGAGGATTGAGAGTTGAGGATTGAGGATTGAGGATTGAAGATTGAGGATTAGGTATTGAGGATTGAAGTATGAGGATTGGGTATTGAGGATTGAAGAATGAGGATTGAGGATTGAGGATTGAGGATTGAGGATTGAAGACTGAGTATCGAGGATTGAATATTGAGGATTGAGGATTGAGGATTGGGGATTGGGGATTGAGGATTGAGGATTGAGGATTGAGGATTGATTATTGAGGAATGAAGATTGAGGATTGAGGATTGAGGATTGAGGATTGAGGATTGAGGATTGAGGATTGGGGATTGAGGATTGACGATTGAGGATTGAGTATTGAGGATTGAGAATTGAAGATTGATTATTGAAGATTGAGTATTGAGGATTGAGAATTGAGGATTGAGGATTGAGGATTGAGGATTGAGGATTGAGGATTGAGGATGAGGGCTGAGGGTTGAGGATTGAGGTTTGAGGACTGAGGACTGAGGATTGAGGATTGAGGATTGAGAATTGAGGATTGAGGATTGAGGATTGAAGATTGAGGGTTGGGTATTGAGGATTGAAGAATGAGGATTGAGGATTGAGGATTGAGGATTGAGGATTGAAGATTGGGGATTGAGGATCGAGGATTGAGGATTGAATATTGAGTATTGAGTATTGAAGATAGAGGATCGAGGATTGAGGGTTGTGGATTGAGGACGAGGACTGAGGGTTGAGTATTGATGTTTGAGGTCTGAGGATTGAGGATTGAAGATTGAAAATTGAGGACTGAGGTTTGAGGACTGAGGACTGAGGATTGAAGATTGAGTATTGAGGATTGAGGATTGAGGATTGAAGACTGAGGATTGAGGATTGAGGATTGAGGATTGATGATTAAGTATTGAGGATTGAGGATTGAGGATTGAGGATTGAGGATTGAGGATTGAGTATTGAGGATTGAGGTCTGAAGATGGTATATTGATGATTGAGGATTGAGGATTGAGGATTGAGGATTGAAGATTGAGTATTGAGGATTGAAGATTGAGGATTGAGGATTGAGGATTGAGGATGGAGGATGAGGGCTGAGGGTTGAGGATTGAGGTTTGTGTATTGAATCCTGATAATTCAGGATATTCTATTGAGTATTGAGGATGGAAGACTGACGATTGAGGATTGAGGATAGAGGATTGAGGATTGAGGATTGAGGATTGAGGATTGAGGATTCACAATTGAGGATTGAGGATTGAAGATTGAGTATTGAGGATTTAAGATTGAGGATTGAGGATTGAGGATTGAGGATTGAGGATTGAGGATGGAAGATTGAGGATTGAGGAATGAAGGTTGAGAATTGAGGATTGAGGATTGAGGATTGAGGATGAGGGCTGAGGGTTGAGGATTGTGGTTTGAGGACTGAGGACTGAGGATTGAGGATTGAGAATTCAGGATTGAGGATTTAGATTGAAGATTGTGGATTGGGTATGGAGGATTGAAGAATGAGGATTGAGGATTGAGTATTGAGGACTGAGGATTGAAGATTGAGTATTCAGGATAGGAGATTGACGATTGAGGATTGAGGATTGAGGATCGAGGATTGAGGATTGAGGATTGAAGATTGAGTATTGAGGATTGAAGATTGAGGATTGGGGTCTGAGTGTTGACGATTGATGATTGAAGATTGAGTATTCAGGTTAGGAGATTGACGATTGAAGATTGAGGATTGAGGATCGAGGATTGAGGATTGAGGATTGAAGATTGAGTATTGAGGATTGAAGATTGAGGATTGGGAACTGAGTGTTGAGGATTGAGGATTGAGGACTGAGGACTGAGTATCGAGGATTGAGAGTTGAGGATTGAGGATTGAGGATTGAAGATTGAGGATTAGGTATTAAGGATTGAAGTATGAGGATTGGGTATTGAGGATTGAAGAATGAGGATTGAGGATTGAGGATTGAGGATTGAGGATTGAAGACTGAGTATCGAGGATTGAATATTGAGGATTGAGGATTGATGATTGGGGATTGAGGATTGAGGATTGAGGATTGAGGATTGATTATTGAGGAATGCAGATTGAGGATTGAGGATTGAGGATTGAGGATTGAGGATTGAGGATTGAGGATTGGGGATTGAGGATTGACGATTGAGGATTGAGTATTGAGGATTGAGAATTGAAGATTGATTATTGAAGATTGAGTATTGAGGATTGAGAATTCAGGATTGAGGATTGAGGATTGAGGATTGAGGATTGAGGATTGAGGATGAGGGCTGAGGGTTGAGGATTGAGGTTTGAGGACTGAGGACTGAAGGTTGAGGATTGAGAATTGAGGATTGAGGATTGAGAGTTGAAGATTGAGGATTGGGTATTGTGGATTGAAGAATGAGGATTGAGGATTGAGGATTGAGGATTGAGGATTGAAGATTGGGGATTGAGGATCGAGGATTGAGGATTGAATATTGAGTATTGAGTATTGAAGATAGAGGATCGAGGACTGAGGGTTGTGGATTGAGGACGAGGACTGAGGGTTGAGTATTGATGTTTGAGGTCTGAGGATTGAGGATTGAAGATTGAGAATTGAGGACTGAGGGTTGAGGATTGAGGATTGTGGATTAAAGATTGAGGATTGAGGATTGAGGATTGAGGACTGAGGATTGAGGATTGAGGATTGAGGATTGAAGATTGAAAATTGATGATTGAAGATTGAGGGTTGAGTATTGAGAGTTGTGGATTGAGGACGAGGACTGAAGGTTGAATATTGATGTTTGAGGACTGAGGATTGAGGATTGAGGATTGAGAATTGAGGGTTGAGGATTGAGGATTGAAGATTGAGGATTGGGTATTCAGGATTGAAGAGTGAGGATTGAGGATTGAGGATTGAGGATTGAATACTGCAGATTGAGTTTTGAGGATTGAAGATTGAGGATTGAGGTTTGAGGATTGAGGATTGAGGACTGAGGATTGAGGATTGAAGATTGAGTATTGAGGATTGAAGACTGACAATTGAGGATTGAGGATTGAGGATTGAGGATTGAGGATTGAGAATTGAGGATTGAGTATTGAAGATTGAGTATTGAGGATTGAGGATTGAGGATTGAAGATTGGGGATTGAGGATTGTGGATGAGGGATGAGGGTTGAGGATTGAGGTTTGAGGACTGAGGACTGAGGATTGAGGATTGAGAATTGAGGATTGAGGATTGAGGATTAAAGATTGAGGATTGAGAATTGGGTATTGAGGATTGAAGAATGAGGATTGAGGTTTGAGGATTGAGGATTGAGGAATGTAGATTGAGTATTGAGGATTGAAGACTGACGATTGAGGATTGAGGATTGAGGATTGAGGATTGAGGATTGAGGATTGAGGATTGAGGATTGAGGATTGAGGATTGAAGATTAAGTATTGAGGATTGAAGACTGACGATTGAGGATTGAGGATTGAGGATTGAGTATTGAGGTTTGAGGATTGAAGTTTGAGTATTGAGGATTGAAGGTTGAGGATTGAGGATTGAGGATTGAGGATTGAGGATGAGGGCTGAGGGTTGAGGATTGAGGTTTGAGGACTGAGGACTGAGGATTGTGGATTGAGAATTCAGGATTGAGGATTGAGGATTGAGGATTGAGGATTGAGGATTGGGTATTGAGGATTGAAGAATGAGGATTGAGGATAGAGTATTGAGGATTGAGGATTGAAGATTGAGTATTCAGGATTGGAGATTGACGATTGAGGATTGAGGATTGGGGATCGAGGATTGAGGATTGGGTATCGCGGATTGAACATTGCGGATTGAGGATTCAGGATTGAGTATTGACTATTGAGGACTGAAGTTTGTATATTGATGATTGAAGGTTGAGGATTGAGGATTGAGGGTTGTGGATTGAGGACGAGGACTGAGGGTTGAGTATTGATGTTTGAGGACTGAGGATCGAGGATTGAGGATTGAGAATTGAGGATTGAGGATTGACGATTGAAGATTGTGGATTTGGTATTGAGGATTGAAGAATGAGGATTGAGGATTGAGGATTGAGGATTGAGGATTGAGGATTGAGTATTGAGGATTGAGGACTGAAGATTGTATATTGATGATTGAGGATTGAGGATTGAGGATTGAGGATTGAAGATTGAGTATTGAGGATTGAAGGTTGAGGATTGAGGATTGAGGACTGAGGATGGAGGATGAGGGCTGAGGGTTGAGGATTGAGGTTTGTGTATTGAATCCTGAGAATTCAGGATATTCTATTGAGTATTGAGGATGGAAGACTGACGATTGAGGATTGAGGATAGAGGATTGAGGATTGAGGGTTGAGGATTGAGGATTGAGGATTCACAAATGAGGATTGAGGGTTGAAGATTGAGTATTGAGGATTTAAGATTGAGGATTGAGGATTGAGGACTGAGGATTGAGGATTGAGGATGGAAGATTGAGGATTGAGGATTGAAGGTTGAGGATTGAGGATTGAGGATTGAGGATTGAGGATGAGGGCTGAGGGTTGAGGATTGTGGCTTGAGGACTGAGGACTGAGGATTGAGGATTGAGAATTCAGGATTGAGGATTTAGATTGAACATTGAGGATTGGGTATTGAGGATTGAAGAATGAGGATTGAGGATTGAGTATTGAGGACTGAGGATTGAAGATTGAGTATTCAGGATAGGAGATTGACGATTGAGGATTGAGGATTGAGGATCGAGGATTGAGGATTGAGGATTGAAGATTGAGTATTGAGGATTGAAGATTGAAGATAGGGGTCTGAGTGTTGAGGATTGAGGATTGAAGATTGAGTATTCAGGGTAGGAGATTGACGATTGAGGATTGAGGATTGAGGATCGAGGATTGAGGATTGAGGATTGAAGATTGAGCATTGAGGATTGAAGTTTGAGGATTGGGGACTCAGTGTTGAGGATTGAGGATTGAAGATTGAGGATTGGGGACCGAGTGTTGAGGGTTGAGTGATGAGAATTGATGATTGCGGATAGAGATTTGAAGATTGCAGTTTGAGTATTGAGCATTGAAAGCTGTGAATTGATGATATTCTATTGAGGATTGAGGATTGACAACTGATTGTTGAGGACTGAGTGCTGAAGATTGAGGATTGAGGATTGAGGATTGAGGATTGAGGATTGAAGATTGAGTACTGAGGATTGAAGATTGAGGGTTGAGGATTGAGGATTGAAGATTGAGGATTTGGGACCGAGGATTGAGGATTGAGGATCGAGGATTGAATATTGAGGATTGAGGATTGAGTATTGAGGATTGAGGAATAAAGATTGAGGATTCGGGATTGAGGATTGAAGATTGAGGATTCAGGATAGAGGATTCAGAATTGAGGTTTGAGGACTGAGGACTGAGGATTGAAGATTGAGTATTGAGGATTGAGGATTGAGGATTGAAGACTGAGGATTGAGGATTGAGGATTGAGGATTGATGATTAAGTATTGAGGATTGAGGATTGAGGATTGAGGATTGAGGATTGGGGATTGAGGATTGACGATTGAGGATTGAGTATTGAGGATTGAGAATTGAAGATTGATTATTGAAGATTGAGTATTGAGGATTGAGAATTCAGGATTGAGGATTGAGGATTGAGGATTGAGGATTGAGGATTGAGGATGAGGGCTGAGGGTTGAGGATTGAGGTTTGAGGACTGAGGACTGAAGGATGAGGATTGAGAATTGAGGATTGAGGATTGAGAGTTGAAGATTGAGGATTGGGTATTGTGGATTGAAGAATGAGGATTGAGGATTGAGGATTGAGGATTGAGGATTGAAGATTGGGGATTGAGGATCGAGGATTGAGGATTGAATATTGAGTATTGAGTATTGAAGATAGAGGATCGAGGACTGAGGGTTGTGGATTGAGGACGAGGACTGAGGGTTGAGTATTGATGTTTGAGGTCTGAGGATTGAGGATTGAAGATTGAGAATTGAGGACTGAGGATTGAGGATTGAGGATTGTGGATTAAAGATTGAGGATTGAGGATTGAGGATTGAGGACTGAGGATTGAGGATTGAGGATTGAGGATTGAAGATTGAAAATTGATGATTGAAGATTGAGGGTTGAGTATTGAGAGTTGTGGATTGAGGACGAGGACTGAAGGTTGAATATTGATGTTTGAGGACTGAGGATTGAGGATTGAGGATTGCGAATTGAGGATTGAGGATTGAGGATTGAAGATTGAGGATTGGGTATTCAGGATTGAAGAGTGAGGATTGAGGATTGAGGATTGAGGATTGAATACTGCAGATTGAGTTTTGAGGATTGAAGATTGAGGATTGAGGTTTGAGGATTGAGGATTGAGGACTGAGGATTGAGGATTGAAGATTGAGTATTGAGGATTGAAGACTGACGATTGAGGATTTAGGATTGAGGATTGAGGATTGAGGATTGAGAATTGAGGATTGAGTATTGAAGATTGAGTATTGAGGATTGAGGATTGAGGATTGAAGATTGAGGATTGAGGATTGTGGATGAGGGATGAGGGTTGAGGATTGAGGTTTGAGGACTGAGGACTGAGGATTGAGGATTGAGAATTGAGGATTGAGGATTGAGGATTAAAGATTGAGGATTGAGAATTGGGTATTGAGGATTGAAGAATGAGGATTGAGGTTTGAGGATTGAGGATTGAGGAATGTAGATTGAGTATTGAGGATTGAAGACTGACGATTGAGGATTGAGGATTGAGGATTGAGGATTGAGGATTGAGGATTGAGGATTGAGGATTGAGGATTGAGGATTGAAGATTAAGTATTGAGGATTGAAGACTGACGATTGAGGATTGAGGATTGAGGATTGAGTATTGAGGTTTGAGGATTGAAGTTTGAGTATTGAGGATTGAAGGTTGAGGATTGAGGATTGAGGATTGAGGATTGAGGATGAGGGCTGAGGGTTGAGGATTGAGGTTTGAGGACTGAGGACTGAGGATTGTGGATTGAGAATTCAGGATTGAGGATTGAGGATTGAGGATTGAAGATTGAGGATTGGGTATTGAGGATTGAAGAATGAGGATTGAGGATAGAGTATTGAGGATTGAGGATTGAAGATTGAGTATTCAGGATTGGAGATTGACGATTGAGGATTGAGGATTGGGGATCGAGGATTGAGGATTGGGTATCGCGGATTGAACATTGCGGATTGAGGATTCAGGATTGAGTATTGACTATTGAGGACTGAAGTTTGTATATTGATGATTGAAGGTTGAGGATTGAGGATTGAGGGTTGTGGATTGAGGACGAGGACTGAGGGTTGAGTATTGATGTTTGAGGACTGAGGATCGAGGATTGAGGATTGAGAATTGAGGATTGAGGATTGACGATTGAAGATTGTGGATTTGGTATTGAGGATTGAAGAATGAGGATTGAGGATTGAGGATTGAGGATTGAGGATTGAGGATTGAGTATTGAGGATTGAGGACTGAAGATTGTATATTGATGATTGAGGATTGAGGATTGAGGATTGAGGATTGAAGATTGAGTATTGAGGATTGAAGGTTGAGGATTGAGGATTGAGGACTGAGGATGGAGGATGAGGGCTGAGGGTTGAGGATTGAGGTTTGTGTATTGAATCCTGAGAATTCAGGATATTCTATTGAGTATTGAGGATGGAAGACTGACGATTGAGGATTGAGGATAGAGGATTGAGGATTGAGGGTTGAGGATTGAGGATTGAGGATTCACAAATGAGGATTGAGGGTTGAAGATTGAGTATTGAGGATTTAAGATTGAGGATTGAGGATTGAGGACTGAGGATTGAGGATTGAGGATGGAAGATTGAGGATTGAGGATTGAAGGTTGAGGATTGAGGATTGAGGATTGAGGATTGAGGATGAGGGCTGAGGGTTGAGGATTGTGGCTTGAGGACTGAGGACTGAGGATTGAGGATTGAGAATTCAGGATTGAGGATTTAGATTGAAGATTGAGGATTGGGTATTGAGGATTGAAGAATGAGGATTGAGGATTGAGTATTGAGGACTGAGGATTGAAGATTGAGTATTCAGGATAGGAGATTGACGATTGAGGATTGAGGATTGAGGATCGAGGATTGAGGATTGAGGATTGAAGATTGAGTATTGAGGATTGAAGATTGAAGATAGGGGTCTGAGTGTTGAGGATTGAGGATTGAAGATTGAGTATTCAGGGTAGGAGATTGACGATTGAGGATTGAGGATTGAGGATCGAGGATTGAGGATTGAGGATTGAAGATTGAGCATTGAGGATTGAAGTTTGAGGATTGGGGACTCAGTGTTGAGGATTGAGGATTGAAGATTGAGGATTGGGGACCGAGTGTTGAGGGTTGAGTGATGAGAATTGATGATTGCGGATAGAGATTTGAAGATTGCAGTTTGAGTATTGAGCATTGAAAGCTGTGAATTGATGATATTCTATTGAGGATTGAGGATTGACAACTGATTGTTGAGGACTGAGTGCTGAAGATTGAGGATTGAGGATTGAGGATTGAGGATTGAGGATTGAAGATTGAGTACTGAGGATTGAAGATTGAGGGTTGAGGATTGAGGATTGAAGATTGAGGATTTGGGACCGAGGATTGAGGATTGAGGATCGAGGATTGAATATTGAGGATTGAGGATTGAGTATTGAGGATTGAGGAATAAAGATTGAGGATTCGGGATTGAGGATTGAAGATTGAGGATTCAGGATAGAGGATTCAGAATTGAGGTTTGAGGACTGAGGACTGAGGATTGAAGATTGAGTATTGAGGATTGAGGATTGAGGATTGAAGACTGAGGATTGAGGATTGAGGATTGAGGATTGATGATTAAGTATTGAGGATTGAGGATTGAGGATTGAGGATTGAGGATTGGGGATTGAGGATTGACGATTGAGGATTGAGTATTGAGGATTGAGAATTGAAGATTGATTATTGAAGATTGAGTATTGAGGATTGAGAATTCAGGATTGAGGATTGAGGATTGAGGATTGAGGATTGAGGATTGAGGATGAGGGCTGAGGGTTGAGGATTGAGGTTTGAGGACTGAGGACTGAAGGATGAGGATTGAGAATTGAGGATTGAGGATTGAGAGTTGAAGATTGAGGATTGGGTATTGTGGATTGAAGAATGAGGATTGAGGATTGAGGATTGAGGATTGAGGATTGAAGATTGGGGATTGAGGATCGAGGATTGAGGATTGAATATTGAGTATTGAGTATTGAAGATAGAGGATCGAGGACTGAGGGTTGTGGATTGAGGACGAGGACTGAGGGTTGAGTATTGATGTTTGAGGTCTGAGGATTGAGGATTGAAGATTGAGAATTGAGGACTGAGGATTGAGGATTGAGGATTGTGGATTAAAGATTGAGGATTGAGGATTGAGGATTGAGGACTGAGGATTGAGGATTGAGGATTGAGGATTGAAGATTGAAAATTGATGATTGAAGATTGAGGGTTGAGTATTGAGAGTTGTGGATTGAGGACGAGGACTGAAGGTTGAATATTGATGTTTGAGGACTGAGGATTGAGGATTGAGGATTGCGAATTGAGGATTGAGGATTGAGGATTGAAGATTGAGGATTGGGTATTCAGGATTGAAGAGTGAGGATTGAGGATTGAGGATTGAGGATTGAATACTGCAGATTGAGTTTTGAGGATTGAAGATTGAGGATTGAGGTTTGAGGATTGAGGATTGAGGACTGAGGATTGAGGATTGAAGATTGAGTATTGAGGATTGAAGACTGACGATTGAGGATTTAGGATTGAGGATTGAGGATTGAGGATTGAGAATTGAGGATTGAGTATTGAAGATTGAGTATTGAGGATTGAGGATTGAGGATTGAAGATTGAGGATTGAGGATTGTGGATGAGGGATGAGGGTTGAGGATTGAGGTTTGAGGACTGAGGACTGAGGATTGAGGATTGAGAATTGAGGATTGAGGATTGAGGATTAAAGATTGAGGATTGAGAATTGGGTATTGAGGATTGAAGAATGAGGATTGAGGTTTGAGGATTGAGGATTGAGGAATGTAGATTGAGTATTGAGGATTGAAGACTGACGATTGAGGATTGAGGATTGAGGATTGAGGATTGAGGATTGAGGATTGAGGATTGAGGATTGAGGATTGAGGATTGAAGATTAAGTATTGAGGATTGAAGACTGACGATTGAGGATTGAGGATTGAGGATTGAGTATTGAGGTTTGAGGATTGAAGTTTGAGTATTGAGGATTGAAGGTTGAGGATTGAGGATTGAGGATTGAGGATTGAGGATGAGGGCTGAGGGTTGAGGATTGAGGTTTGAGGACTGAGGACTGAGGATTGTGGATTGAGAATTCAGGATTGAGGATTGAGGATTGAGGATTGAAGATTGAGGATTGGGTATTGAGGATTGAAGAATGAGGATTGAGGATAGAGTATTGAGGATTGAGGATTGAAGATTGAGTATTCAGGATTGGAGATTGACGATTGAGGATTGAGGATTGGGGATCGAGGATTGAGGATTGGGTATCGCGGATTGAACATTGCGGATTGAGGATTCAGGATTGAGTATTGAGGATTGAGGACTGAAGTTTGTATATTGATGATTGAAGGTTGAGGATTGAGGATTGAGGGTTGTGGATTGAGGACGAGGACTGAGGGTTGAGTATTGATGTTTGAGGTCTGAGGATCGAGGATTGAGGATTGAGAATTGAGGATTGAGGATTGACGATTGAAGATTGTGCATTTGGTATTGAGGATTGAAGAATGAGGATTGAGGATTGAGGATTGAGGATTGAGGATTGAGGATTGAGTATTGAGGATTGAGGACTGAAGATTGTATATTGATGATTGAGGATTGAGGATTCAGGATTGAGGATTGAAGATTGAGTATTGAGGATTGAAGGTTGAGGATTGAGGATTGAGGACTGAGGATGGAGGATGAGGGCTGAGGGTTGAGGATTGAGGTTTGTGTATTGAATCCTGAGAATTCAGGATATTCTATTGAGTATTGAGGATGGAAGACTGACGATTGAGGATTGAGGATAGAGGATTGAGGATTGAGGGTTGAGGATTGAGGATTGAGGATTCACAAATGAGGATTGAGGGTTGAAGATTGAGTATTGAGGATTTAAGATTGAGGATTGAGGATTGAGGACTGAGGATTGAGGATTGAGGATGGAAGATTGAGGATTGAGGATTGAAGGTTGAGGATTGAGGATTGAGGATTGAGGATTGAGGATGAGGGCTGAGGGTTGAGGATTGTGGCTTGAGGACTGAGGACTGAGGATTGAGGATTGAGAATTCAGGATTGAGGATTTAGATTGAAGATTGAGGATTGGGTATTGAGGATTGAAGAATGAGGATTGAGGATTGAGTATTGAGGACTGAGGATTGAAGATTGAGTATTCAGGATAGGAGATTGACGATTGAGGATTGAGGATTGAGGATCGAGGATTGAGGATTGAGGATTGAAGATTGAGTATTGAGGATTGAAGATTGAATATAGGGGTCTGAGTGTTGAGGATTGAGGATTGAAGATTGAGTATTCAGGGTAGGAGATTGACGATTGAGGATTGAGGATTGAGGATCGAGGATTGAGGATTGAGGATTGAAGATTGAGCATTGAGGATTGAAGTTTGAGGATTGGGGACTCAGTGTTGAGGATTGAGGATTGAAGATTGAGGATTGGGGACCGAGTGTTGAGGGTTGAGTGATGAGAATTGATGATTGCGGATAGAGATTTGAAGATTGCAGTTTGAGTATTGAGCATTGAAAGCTGTGAATTGATGATATTCTATTGAGGATTGAGGATTGACAACTGATTGTTGAGGACTGAGTGCTGAAGATTGAGGATTGAGGATTGAGGATTGAGGATTGAGGATTGAAGATTGAGTACTGAGGATTGAAGATTGAGGGTTGAGGATTGAGGATTGAAGATTGAGGATTTGGGACCGAGGATTGAGGATTGAGGATCGAGGATTGAATATTGAGGATTGAGGATTGAGTATTGAGGATTGAGGAATAAAGATTGAGGATTGGGGATTGAGGATTGACGATTGAGGATTGAGTATTGAGGATTGAGAATTGAAGATTGATTATTGAAGATTGAGTATTGAGGATTGAGAATTCAGGATTGAGGATTGAGGATTGAGGATTGAGGATTGAGGATTGAAGATTGAGTATTGAGGATTGAAGACTGACGATTGAGGATTGAGGATTGAGGATTGAGGATTGAGGATTGAGTATTGAGGATTGAGAATTGAAGATTGATTATTGAAGATTGAGTATTGAGGATTGAGAATTCAGGATTGAGGATTGAGGATTGAGGATTGAGGATTGAGGATTGAGGATGAGGGCTGAGGGTTGAGGATTGAGGTTTGAGGACTGAGGACTGAAGGTTGAGGATTGAGAATTGAGGATTGAGGATTGAGAGTTGAAGATTGAGGATTGGGTATTGTGGATTGAAGAATGAGGATTGAGGATTGAGGATTGAGGATTGAGGATTGAGGATTGAAGATTGGGGATTGAGGATCGAGGATTGAGGATTGAATATTGAGTATTGAGTATTGAAGATAGAGGATCGAGGACTGAGGGTTGTGGATTGAGGACGAGGACTGAGGGTTGAGTATTGATGTTTGAGGTCTGAGGATTGAGGATTGAAGATTGAGAATTGAGGACTGAGGATTGAGGATTGAGGATTGTGGATTAAAGATTGAGGATTGAGGATTGAGGATTGAGGACTGAGGATTGAGGATTGAGGATTGAGGATTGAAGATTGAAAATTGATGATTGAAGATTGAGGGTTGAGTATTGAGAGTTGTGGATTGAGGACGAGGACTGAAGGTTGAATATTGATGTTTGAGGACTGAGGATTGAGGATTGAGGATTGAGAATTGAGGATTGAGGATTGAGGATTGAAGATTGAGGATTGGGTATTCAGGATTGAAGATTGAGGATTGAGGTTTGAGGATTGAGGATTGAGGACTGAGGATTGAGGATTGAAGATTGAGTATTGAGGATTGAAGACTGACGATTGAGGATTGAGGATTGAGGATTGAGGATTGAGGATTGAGGATTTGTGACCGAGGATTGAGGATTGAGGATCGAGGATTGAAGATTGAGGATTGAGGATTGAGGATTGAGGATTGAGGATTGAGGATTGAGGATTGGGGATTGAGGATTGACGATTGAGGATTGAGTATTGAGGATTGAGAATTGAAGATTGATTATTGAAGATTGAGTATTGAGGATTGAGAATTGAGGATTGAGGATTGAGGATTGAGGATTGAGGGTTGAGGATTGAGGATTGAGGATGAGGGCTGAGGGTTGAGGATTGAGGTTTGAGGACTGAGGACTGAGGATTGAGGATTGAGAATTGAGGATTGAGGATTGAGGATTGAAGATTGAGGATTGGGTATTGAGGATTGAAGAATGAGGATTGAGGATTGAGGATTGAGGATTGAGGATTGAAGATTGGGGATTGAGGATCGAGGATTGAGGATTGAATACTGCAGATTGAGTTTTGAGGATTGAAGATTGAGGATTGAGGTTTGAGGATTGAGGATTGAGGATTGAGGATTGAAGATTGAGGATTGAGGATTGTGGATGAGGAATGAGGGTTGAGGATTGAGGTTTGAGGACTGAGGACTGAGGATTGAGGATTGAGAATTGAGGATTGAGGATTGAGGATTAATGATTGAGGATTGAGAATTGGGTATTGAGGATTGAAGAATGAGGATTGATGTTTGAGGATTGAGGATTGAGGAATGTAGATTGAGGATTGAGGATTGAGGATTGAGGATTGAGGATTGAAGATTGAGTACTGAGGATTGAAGATTGAGGGTTGAGGATTGAGGATTGAAGATTGAGGATTTGTGACCGAGGATTGAGGATTGAGGATCGAGGATTGAAGATTGAGGATTGAGGATTGAGGATTGAGGATTGAGGATTGAGGATTGAGGATTGGGGATTGAGGATTGACGATTGAGGATTGAGTATTGAGGATTGAGAATTGAAGATTGATTATTGAAGATTGAGTATTGAGGATTGAGAATTGAGGATTGAGGATTGAGGATTGAGGATTGAGGGTTGAGGATCGAGGATTGAGGATGAGGGCTGAGGGTTGAGGATTGAGGTTTGAGGACTGAGGACTGAGGATTGAGGATTGAGAATTGAGGATTGAGGATTGAGGATTGAAGATTGAGGATTGGGTATTGAGGATTGAAGAATGAGGATTGAGGATTGAGGATTGAGGATTGAGGATTGAAGATTGGGGATTGAGGATCGAGGATTGAGGATTGAATACTGCAGATTGAGTTTTGAGGATTGAAGATTGAGGATTGAGGTTTGAGGATTGAGGATTGAGGATTGAGGATTGAAGATTGAGGATTGAGGATTGTGGATGAGGGATGAGGGTTGAGGATTGAGGTTTGAGGACTGAGGACTGAGGATTGAGGATTGAGAATTGAGGATTGAGGATTGAGGATTAATGATTGAGGATTGAGAATTGGGTATTGAGGATTGAAGAATGAGGATTGATGTTTGAGGATTGAGGATTGAGGAATGTAGATTGAGTATTGAGGATTGAAGACTGACGATTGAGGATTGAGGATTGAGGATTGAGGATTGAGGTTTGAGGATTGAGGATTGAGAATTGAGGATTGAGGATTGAAGATTGAGTATTGAGCATTGAAGATTGACGAATGAGGATTGAAGATTGAGGATTGACGATGAGGACTGAGGACTGAGGATTGAGGATTGAGAATTGAGGATTGAGGTTTGAGGATTGAAGATTGAGGATTGGGTATTGAGGATTGACGAATAAGGATTGAGGATTGAGGATTGAGGATTGAAGATTGAGGATTGGGTATTGAGGATTGAAGAATGAGGATTGAGGATTGAGGATTGAGGATTGAGGATTGAAGATTGGGGATTGAGGATCGAGGATTGAGGATTGAATACTGCAGATTGAGTTTTGAGGATTGAAGATTGAGGATTGAGGTTTGAGGATTGAGGATTGAGGATTGAGGATTGAAGATTGAGGATTGAGGATTGTGGATGAGGGATGAGGGTTGAGGATTGAGGTTTGAGGACTGAGGACTGAGGATTGAGGATTGAGAATTGAGGATTGAGGATTGAGGATTAATGATTGAGGATTGAGAATTCGGTATTGAGGATTGAAGAATGAGGATTGATGTTTGAGGATTGAGGATTGAGGAATGTAGATTGAGTATTGAGGATTGAAGACTGACGATTGAGGATTGAGGATTGAGGATTGAGGATTGACGTTTGAGGATTGAGGATTGAGAATTGAGGATTGAGGATTGAAGATTGAGTATTGAGCATTGAAGATTGACGAATGAGGATTGAAGATTGAGGATTGACGATGAGGACTGAGGACTGAGGATTGAGGATTGAGAATTGAGGATTGAGGTTTGAGGATTGAAGATTGAGGATTGGGTATTGAGGATTGACGAGTAAGGATTGAGGATTGAGGATTGAGGATTGAGGATTGAAGATTGTGTATTGAGGACTGAGGACTGAGGATTGAGGATTGATAATTGACGATTGAGGATTGAGGATCGAGAATTGAGGATTGAGGATTGAAGACTGAGGATTGGTAATTGAGGATTGAAGATTGAGGATTGAGGATTGAGGATTGAGGATTGAGGATTGAAGATTAAGTATTGAGGATTGAAGACTGACGATTGAGGATTGAGGATTGAGGATTGAGTATTGAGGTTTGCGGATTGAAGTTTGAGTATTGAGGATTGAAGGTTGAGGATTGAGGATTGAGGATTGAGGATTGAGAATGAGGGCTGAGGGTTGAGGATTGAGGTTTGAGGACTGAGGACTGAGGATTGTGGATTGAGAATTCAGGATTGAGGATTGAGGATTGAAGATTGAGGATTGGGTATTGAGGATTGAAGAATGAGGATTGAGGATAGAGTATTGAGGATTGAGGATTGAAGATTGAGTATTCAGGATTGGAGATTGACGATTGAGGATTGAGGATTGAGGATCGAGGATTGAGGATTGGGTATCGCGGATTGAACATTGCGGATTGAGGATTCAGGATTGAGTATTGAGGATTGAGGACTGAAGTTTGTATATTGATGATTGAAGGTTGAGTATTGAGGATTGAGGGTTGTGGATTGAGGACGAGGACTGAGGGTTGAGTATTGATGTTTGAGGTCTGAGGATCGAGGATTGAGGATTGAGAATTGAGGATTGAGGATTGAGGATTGAAGATTGTGGATTTGGTATTGAGGATTGAAGAATGAGGATTGAGGATTGAGGATTGAGGATTGAGGATTGAGGATTGAAAATTGAGTATTGAGGATTGAGGATTGTGGATTGAGGATTGAGGATTCAGGATTGAGGATTGAGTATTGAGGATTGAGGACTGAAGATTGTATATTGATGATTGAGGATTGAGGATTGAGGATTGAGGATTGAGGATTGAAGATTGAGTATTCAGGATTGAAGATTGAGGATTGAGGATTGAGGATTGAGGATGGAGGATGAGGGCTGAGGGTTGAGGATTGAGGTTTGTGTATTGAATCCTGAGAATTCAGGATATTCTATTGAGTATTGAGGATGGAAGACTGACGATTGAGGATTGAGGATAGAGGATTGAGGATTGAGGATTGAGGATTGAGGATTGAGGATTCACAATTGAGGATTGAGGATTGAAGATTGAGTATTGAGGATTTAAGATTGAGGATTGAGGATTGAGGATTGAGGATTGAGAATGAGGGCTGAGGGTTGAGGATTGAGGTTTGAGGACTGAGGACTGAGGATTGTGGATTGAGAATTCAGGATTGAGGATTGAGGATTGAGGATTGAAGATTGAGGATTGGGTATTGAGGATTGAAGAATGAGGATTGAGGATAGAGTATTGAGGATTGAGGATTGAAGATTGAGTATTCAGGATTGGAGATTGACGATTGAGGATTGAGGATTGGGGATCGAGGATTGAGGATTGGGTATCGCGGATTGAACATTGCGGATTGAGGATTCAGGATTGAGTATTGAGGATTGAGGACTGAAGTTTGTATATTGATGATTGAAGGTTGAGGATTGAGGATTGAGGGTTGTGGATTGAGGACGAGGACTGAGGGTTGAGTATTGATGTTTGAGGTCTGAGGATCGAGGATTGAGGATTGAGAATTGAGGATTGAGGATTGAGGATTGAAGATTGTGGATTTGGTATTGAGGATTGAAGAATGAGGATTGAGGATTGAGGATTGAGGATTGAGGATTGAGGATTGAGTATTGAGGATTGAGGACTGAAGATTGTATATTGATGATTGAGGATTGAGGATTGAGGATTGAGGATTGAAGATTGAGTATTGAGGATTGAAGGTTGAGGATTGAGGATTGAGGACTGAGGATGGAGGATGAGGGCTGAGGGTTGAGGATTGAGGTTTGTGTATTGAATCCTGAGAATTCAGGATATTCTATTGAGTATTGAGGATGGAAGACTGACGATTGAGGATTGAGGATAGAGGATTGAGGATTGAGGGTTGAGGATTGAGGATTGAGGATTCACAAATGAGGATTGAGGGTTGAAGATTGAGTATTGAGGATTTAAGATTCAGGATTGAGGATTGAGGACTGAGGATTGAGGATTGAGGATGGAAGATTGAGGATTGAGGATTGAAGGTTGAGGATTGGGGATTGAGGATTGAGGATTGAGGATGAGGGCTGAGGGTTGAGGATTGTGGTTTGAGGACTGAGGACTGAGGATTGAGGATTGAGAATTCAGGATTGAGGATTTAGATTGAAGATTGAGGATTGGGTATTGAGGATTGAAGAATGAGGATTGAGGATTGAGGATTGAGGATTGAGGATTGAAGATTGGGGATTGAGGATCGAGGATTGAGGATTGAATACTGCAGATTGAGTTTTGAGGATTGAAGATTGAGGATTGAGGTTTGAGGATTGAGGATTGAGGATTGAGGATTGAAGATTGAGGATTGAGGATTGTGGATGAGGGATGAGGGTTGAGGATTGAGGTTTGAGGACTGAGGACTGAGGATTGAGGATTGAGAATTGAGGATTGAGGATTGAGGATTAATGATTGAGGATTGAGAATTGGGTATTGAGGATTGAAGAATGAGGATTGATGTTTGAGGATTGAGGATTGAGGAATGTAGATTGAGTATTGAGGATTGAAGACTGACGATTGAGGATTGAGGATTGAGGATTGAGGATTGAGGTTTGAGGATTGAGGATTGAGAATTGAGGATTGAGGATTGAAGATTGAGTATTGAGCATTGAAGATTGACGAATGAGGATTGAAGATTGAGGATTGACGATGAGGACTGAGGACTGAGGATTGAGGATTGAGAATTGAGGATTGAGGTTTGAGGATTGAAGATTGAGGATTGGGTATTGAGGATTGACGAGTAAGGATTGAGGATTGAGGATTGAGGATTGAGGATTGAAGATTGTGTATTGAGGACTGAGGACTGAGGATTGAGGATTGATAATTGACGATTGAGGATTGAGGATCGAGAATTGAGGATTGAGGATTGAAGACTGAGGATTGGTAATTGAGGATTGAAGATTGAGGATTGAGGATTGAGGATTGAGGATTGAGGATTGAAGATTAAGTATTGAGGATTGAAGACTGACGATTGAGGATTGAGGATTGAGGATTGAGTATTGAGGTTTGCGGATTGAAGTTTGAGTATTGAGGATTGAAGGTTGAGGATTGAGGATTGAGGATTGAGGATTGAGGATGAGGGCTGAGGGTTGAGGATTGAGGTTTGAGGACTGAGGACTGAGGATTGTGGATTGAGAATTCAGGATTGAGGATTGAGGATTGAAGATTGAGGATTGGGTATTGAGGATTGAAGAATGAGGATTGAGGATAGAGTATTGAGGATTGAGGATTGAAGATTGAGTATTCAGGATTGGAGATTGACGATTGAGGATTGAGGATTGAGGATCGAGGATTGAGGATTGGGTATCGCGGATTGAACATTGCGGATTGAGGATTCAGGATTGAGTATTGAGGATTGAGGACTGAAGTTTGTATATTGATGATTGAAGGTTGAGTATTGAGGATTGAGGGTTGTGGATTGAGGACGAGGACTGAGGGTTGAGTATTGATGTTTGAGGTCTGAGGATCGAGGATTGAGGATTGAGAATTGAGGATTGAGGATTGAGGATTGAAGATTGTGGATTTGGTATTGAGGATTGAAGAATGAGGATTGAGGATTGAGGATTGAGGATTGAGGATTGAAAATTGAGTATTGAGGATTGAGGATTGTGGATTGAGGATTGAGGATTCAGGATTGAGGATTGAGTATTGAGGATTGAGGACTGAAGATTGTATATTGATGATTGAGGATTGAGGATTGAGGATTGAGGATTGAAGATTGAGTATTCAGGATTGAAGATTGAGGATTGAGGATTGAGGATTGAGGATGGAGGATGAGGGCTGAGGGTTGAGGATTGAGGTTTGTGTATTGAATCCTGAGAATTCAGGATATTCTATTGAGTATTGAGGATGGAAGACTGACGATTGAGGATTGAGGATAGAGGATTGAGGATTGAGGATTGAGGATTGAGGATTGAGGATTCACAATTGAGGATTGAGGATTGAAGATTGAGTATTGAGGATTTAAGATTGAGGATTGAGGATTGAGGATTGAGGATTGAGGATGAGGGCTGAGGGTTGAGGATTGAGGTTTGAGGACTGAGGACTGAGGATTGTGGATTGAGAATTCAGGATTGAGGATTGAGGATTGAGGATTGAAGATTGAGGATTGGGTATTGAGGATTGAAGAATGAGGATTGAGGATAGAGTATTGAGGATTGAGGATTGAAGATTGAGTATTCAGGATTGGAGATTGACGATTGAGGATTGAGGATTGGGGATCGAGGATTGAGGATTGGGTATCGCGGATTGAACATTGCGGATTGAGGATTCAGGATTGAGTATTGAGGATTGAGGACTGAAGTTTGTATATTGATGATTGAAGGTTGAGGATTGAGGATTGAGGGTTGTGGATTGAGGACGAGGACTGAGGGTTGAGTATTGATGTTTGAGGTCTGAGGATCGAGGATTGAGGATTGAGAATTGAGGATTGAGGATTGAGGATTGAAGATTGTGGATTTGGTATTGAGGATTGAAGAATGAGGATTGAGGATTGAGGATTGAGGATTGAGGATTGAGGATTGAGTATTGAGGATTGAGGACTGAAGATTGTATATTGATGATTGAGGATTGAGGATTGAGGATTGAGGATTGAAGATTGAGTATTGAGGATTGAAGGTTGAGGATTGAGGATTGAGGACTGAGGATGGAGGATGAGGGCTGAGGGTTGAGGATTGAGGTTTGTGTATTGAATCCTGAGAATTCAGGATATTCTATTGAGTATTGAGGATGGAAGACTGACGATTGAGGATTGAGGATAGAGGATTGAGGATTGAGGGTTGAGGATTGAGGATTGAGGATTCACAAATGAGGATTGAGGGTTGAAGATTGAGTATTGAGGATTTAAGATTCAGGATTGAGGATTGAGGACTGAGGATTGAGGATTGAGGATGGAAGATTGAGGATTGAGGATTGAAGGTTGAGGATTGGGGATTGAGGATTGAGGATTGAGGATGAGGGCTGAGGGTTGAGGATTGTGGTTTGAGGACTGAGGACTGAGGATTGAGGATTGAGAATTCAGGATTGAGGATTTAGATTGAAGATTGAGGATTGGGTATTGAGGATTGAAGAATGAGGATTGAGGATTGAGTATTGAGGACTGAGGATTGAAGATTGAGTATTCAGGATAGGAGATTGACGATTGAGGATTGAGGATTGAGGATCGAGGATTGAGGATTGAGGACTGAGGATTGAAGATTGAGTATTGAGGATTGAAGATTGAGGATAGGGGTCTGAGTGTTGAGGATTGAGGATTGAAGATTGAGTATTCAGGGTAGGAGATTGACGATTGAGGATTGAGGATTGAGGATCGAGGATTGAGGATTGAGGATTGAAGATTGAGCATTGAGGATTGAAGCTTGAGGATTGGGGACTGAGTGTTGAGGATTGAGGATTGAAGATTGAGGATTGGGGACTGAGTGTTGAGGGTTGAGTGATGAGAATTGATGATTGCGGATAGAGATTTGAAGATTGCAGTTTGAGTATTGAGCATTGAAAGCTGTGAATTGATGATATTCTATTGAGGATTGAGGATTGACAACTGATTGTTGAGGACTGAGTTCTGAAGATTGAGGATTGAGGATTGAGGATTGAGGATTGAGGATTGAAGATTGAGTACTGAGGATTGAAGATTGAGGGTTAAGGATTGAGGATTGAAGATTGAGGATTTGGGACCGAGGATTGAGGATTGAGGATCGAGGATTGAATATTGAGGATTGAGGATTGAGTATTGAGGATTGAGGAATAAAGATTGAGGATTGGGGATTGAGGATTGAAGATTGAGGATTCAGGATAGAGGATTCAGAATTGAGGTTTGAGGACTGAGGACTGAGGATTGAAGATTGAGTATTGAGTATTGAGGATTGAGGATTGAAGACTGAGGATTGAGGATTGAGGATTGAGGATTGATGATTGAGAATTGAGGATTGAGGATTGTGGATTGAGGATTGAGGATTGAGGATTGAGGATTGAGTATTGAGGATTGAGGTCTGAAGATTGTATATTGATGATTGAGGATTGAGGATTGAGGATTGAGGATTGAAGATTGAGTATTGAGGATTGAAGATTGAGGATTGAGGATTGAGGATTGAGGATGGAGGATGAGGGCTGAGGGTTGAGGATTGAGGTTTGTGTATTGAATCCTGATAATTCAGGATATTCTATTGAGTATTGAGGATGGAAGACTGACGATTGAGGATTGAGGATAGAGGATTGAGGATTGAGGATTGAGGATTGAGGATTGAGGATTGAGGATTCACAATTGAGGATTGAGGATTGAAGATTGAGTATTGAGGATTTAAGATTGAGGATTGAGGATTGAGGATTGAGGATTGAGGATTGAGGATGGAAGATTGAGGATTGAGGGAAGAAGGTTGAGAATTGAGGATTGAGGATTGAGGATTGAGGATGAGGGCTGAGGGTTGAGGATTGTGGTTTGAGGACTGAGGACTGAGGATTGAGGATTGAGAATTCAGGATTGAGGATTTAGATTGAAGATTGTGGATTGGGTATGGAGGATTGAAGAATGAGGATTGAGGATTGAGTATTGAGGACTGAGGATTGAAGATTGAGTATTCAGGATAGGAGATTGACGATTGAGGATTGAAGATTGAGTATTGAGGATTGAAGATTGAGGATTGGGGTCTGAGTGTTGACGATTGATGATTGAAGATTGAGTATTCAGGTTAGGAGATTGACGATTGAAGATTGAGGATTGAGGATCGAGGATTGAGGATTGAGGATTGAAGATTGAGTATTGAGGATTGAAGATTGAGGATTGGGAACTGAGTGTTGAGGATTGAGGATTGAGGACTGAGGACTGAGTATCGAGGATTGAGAGTTGAGGATTGAGGATTGAGGATTGAAGATTGAGGATTAGGTATTAAGGATTGAAGTATGAGGATTGGGTATTGAGGATTGAAGAATGAGGATTGAGGATTGAGGATTGAGGATTGAGGATTGAAGACTGAGTATCGAGGATTGAATATTGAGGATTGAGGATTGATGATTGGGGATTGAGGATTGAGGATTGAGGATTGAGGATTGATTATTGAGGAATGCAGATTGAGGATTGAGGATTGAGGATTGAGGATTGAGGATTGAGGATTGAGGATTGGGGATTGACGATTGACGATTGAGGATTGAGTATTGAGGATTGAGAATTGAAGATTGATTATTGAAGATTGAGTATTGAGGATTGAGAATTCAGGATTGAGGATTGAGGATTGAGGATTGAGGATTGAGGATTGAGGATGAGGGCTGAGGGTTGAGGATTGAGGTTTGAGGACTGAGGACTGAAGGTTGAGGATTGAGAATTGAGGATTGAGGATTGAGAGTTGAAGATTGAGGATTGGGTATTGTGGATTGAAGAATGAGGATTGAGGATTGAGGATTGAGGATTGAGGATTGAAGATTGGGGATTGAGGATCGAGGATTGAGGATTGAATATTGAGTATTGAGTATTGAAGATAGAGGATCGAGGACTGAGGGTTGTGGATTGAGGACGAGGACTGAGGGTTGAGTATTGATGTTTGAGGTCTGAGGATTGAGGATTGAAGATTGAGAATTGAGGACTGAGGATTGAGGATTGAGGATTGTGGATTAAAGATTGAGGATTGAGGATTGAGGATTGAGGATTGAGGACTGAGGATTGAGGATTGAGGATTGAGGATTGAAGATTGAAAATTGATGATTGAAGATTGAGGGTTGAGTATTGAGGGTTGTGGATTGAGGACGAGGACTGAAGGTTGAATATTGATGTTTGAGGACTGAGGATTGAGGATTGAGGATTGAGAATTGAGGATTGAGGATTGAGGATTGAAGATTGAGGATTGGGTATTGAGGATTGAAGAGTGAGGATTGAGGATTGAGGATTGAGGATTGAATACTGCAGATTGAGTTTTGAGGATTGAAGATTGAGGATTGAGGTTTGAGGATTGAGGATTGAGGACTGAGGATTGAGGATTGAAGATTGAGTATTGAGGATTGAAGACTGACGATTGAGGATTGAGGATTGAGGATTGAGGATTGAGGATTGAGAATTGAGGATTGAGTATTGAAGATTGAGTATTGAGGATTGAGGATTGAGGATTGAAGATTGAGGATTGAGGATTGTGGATGAGGGATGAGGGTTGAGGATTGAGGTTTGAGGACTGAGGACTGAGGATTGAGGATTGAGAATTGAGGATTGAGGATTGAGGATTAAAGATTGAGGATTGAGAATTGGGTATTGAGGATTGAAGAATGAGGATTGAGGTTTGAGGATTGAGGATTGAGGAATGTAGATTGAGTATTGAGGATTGAAGACTGACGATTGAGGATTGAGGATTGAGGATTGAGGATTGAGGATTGAGGATTGAGGATTGAGAATTGAGGATTGAGGATTGAGGATTGATTATTGAGGAATGAAGATTGAGGATTGAGGATTGAGGATTGAGGATTGAGGATTGAGGATTGAGGATTGGGGATTGAGGATTGACGATTGAGGATTGAGTGTTGTGGATTGAGAATTGAAGATTGATTATTGAAGATTGAGTATTGAGGATTGAGAATTGAGGATTGAGGATTGAGGATTGAGGATTGAGGATTGAGGATTGAGGATGAGGGTTGAGGGTTGAGGATTGAGGTTTGAGGACTGAGGACTGAGGATTGAGGATTGAGAATTGAGGATTGAGGATTGAGGATTGAAGATTGAGGATTGGGTATTGAGGATTGAAGAATGAGGATTGAGGATTGAGGATTGAGGATTGAGGATTGAAGATTGGGGATTGAGGATCGAGGATTGAGGATTGAATATTGAGTATTGAGTATTGAAGATAGAGGATCGAGGATTGAGGGTTGTGGATTGAGGACGAGGACTGAGGGTTGAGTATTGATGTTTGAGGTCTGAGGATTGAGGATTGAAGATTGAGAATTGAGGACTGAGGATTGAGGATTGAGGATTGTGGATTAAAGATTGAGGATTGAGGATTGAGGATTGAGGATTGAGGATTGAGGATTGAGGATTGAGGATTGAAGATTGAAAATCGATGATTGAAGATTGAGGGTTGAGTATTGAGGGTTGTGGATTGAGGACGAGGACTGAAGGTTGAATATTGATGTTTGAGGTCTGAGGATTGAGGATTGAGGATTGAGAATTGAGGATTGAGGATTGAGGATTGAAGATTGAGGATTGGGTATTGAAGATTGAAGAGTGAGGATTGAGGATTGAGGATTGAGGATTGAATACTGCAGATTGAGTTTTGAGGATTGAAGATTGAGGATTGAGGTTTGAGGATTGAGGATTGAGGACTGAGGATTGAGGATTGAAGATTGAGTATTGAGGATTGAAGACTGACGATTGAGGATTGAGGATTGAGGATTGAGGATTGAGGATTGAGGATTGAGGATTGAGAATTGAGGATTGAGTATTGAAGATTGAGTATTGAGGATTGAGGATTGAGGATTGAAGATTGAGGATTGAGGATTGTGGACGAGGGATGAGGGTTGAGGATTGAGGTTTGAGGACTGAGGACTGAGGATTGAGGATTGAGAATTGAGGATTGAGGATTGAGGATTAAAGATTGAGGATTGAGAATTGGGTATTGAGGATTGAAGAATGAGGATTGAGGTTTGAGGATTGAGGATTGAGGAATGTAGATTGAGTATTGAGGATTGAAGACTGACGATTGAGGATTGAGGATTGAGGATTGAGGATTGAGGATTGAGGATTGAGGATTGAGAATTGAGGATTGAGGATTGAAGATTGAGTATTGAGCATTGAAGATTGACGAATGAGGATTGAAGCTTGAGGATTGACGATGAGGACTGAGGACTGAGGATTGAGGATTGAGAATTGAGGATTGAGGATTGAGGATTGAAGATTGAGGATTGGGTATTGAGGATTGACGAATAAGGATTGAGGATTGAGGATTGAGGATTGAGGATTGAAGATTGTGTATTGAGGACTGAGGACTGGGGATTGAGGATTGATAATTGACGATTGAGGATTGAGGATTGAGGAACGAGAATTGAGGATTGAGGATTGAGGATTGAAGATTGAGGATTGGTAATTGAGGATTGAAGATTGAGGATTGAGTGTTGAGGATTGAGGATTGAAGATTGAGGATTGGGAACTGAGTGTTGAGGGTTGAGTGATGAGAATTGATGTTTGCGGATAGAGATTTGAAGATTGCAGTTTGAGTATTGAGCATTGAAAGCTGTGAATTGATGATATTCTATTGAGGATTGAGGATTGACAACTGATTGTTGAGGACTGAGTGCTGAAGATTGAGGATTGAAGATTGAGGATTGAGGATTGAGGATTGAAGATTGAGTACTGAGGATTGAAGATTGAGGGTTGAGGATTGAGGATTGAAGATTGAGGATTGAGGACTGAAGATTGTATATTGATGATTGAGGATTGAGGATTGAGGATTGAGGATTGAAGATTGGGTATTGAGGATTGAAGATTGAGGATTGAGGATTGAGGATTGAGGATGGAGGATGAGGGCTGAGGGTTGAGGATTGAGGTTTGTGTATTGAATCCTGAGAATTCAGGATATTCTATTGAGTATTGAGGATGGAAGACTGACGATTGAGGATTGAGGATGGAGGATTGAGGATTGAGGATTGAGGATTGAGGATTGAGGATTCACAATTGAGGATTGAGGATTGAAGATTGAGTATTGAGGATTGAAGATTGAGGATTGGGGACTGAGTGTTGAGGATTGAGGATTGAGGACTGAGGACTGAGGATCGAGGATTGAGAGTTGAGGATTGAGGATTGAGGATTGAAGATTGAGGATTAGGTATTGAGGATTGAAGTATGAGGATTGGGTATTGAGGATTGAAGAATGAGGATTGAGGATTGAGGATTGAGGATTGAGGATTGAAGACTGAGTATCGAGGATTGAATATTGAGGATTGAGGATTGATGATTGGGGATTGAGGATTGAGGATTGAGGATTGAGGATTGATTATTGAGGAATGAAGATTGAGGATTGAGGATTGAGGATTGAGGATTGAGGATTGAGGATTGAGGACTGGGGATTGAGGATTGACGATTGAGGATTGAGTATTGAGGATTGAGAATTGAAGATTGATTATTGAAGATTGAGTATTGAGGATTGAGAATTGAGGATTGAGGATTGAGGATTGAGGATTGAGGATTGAGGATTGAGGATTGAGGATGAGGGCTGAGGGTTGAGGATTGAGGTTTGAGGACTGAGGACTGAGGATTGAGGATTGAGTATTGAGGATTGAGGATTGAGGATTGAAGATTGAGGATTGGGTATTGAGGATTGAAGAATGAGGATTGAGGATTGAGGATTGAGGATTGAGGATTGAAGATTGGGGATTGAGGATCGAGGATTGAGGATTGAATACTGCAGATTGAGTTTTGAGGATTGAAGATTGAGGATTGAGGTTTGAGGATTGAGGATTGAGGATTGAGGATTGAAGATTGAGGATTGAGGATTGTGGATGAGGGATGAGGGTTGAGGATTGAGGTTTGAGGACTGAGGACTGAGGATTGAGGATTGAGAATTGAGGATTGAGGATTGAGGATTAATGATTGAGGATTGAGAATTGGGTATTGAGGATTCAAGAATGAGGATTGATGTTTGAGGATTGAGGATTGAGGAATGTAGATTGAGTATTGAGGATTGAAGACTGACGACTGAGGATTGAGGATTGAGGATTGAGGATTGAGGTTTGAGGATTGAGGATTGAGAATTGAGGATTGAGGATTGAAGATTGAGTATTGAGCATTGAAGATTGGCGAATGAGGATTGAAGATTGAGGATTGACGATGAGGACTGAGGACTGAGGATTGAGGATTGAGAATTGAGGATTGAGGTTTGAGGATTGAAGATTGAGGATTGGGTATTGAGGATTGACGAATAAGGATTGAGGATTGAGGATTGAGGATTGAGGATTGAAGATTGTGTATTGAGGACTGAGGACTGAGGATTGAGGATTGATAATTGACGATTGAGGATTGAGGATTGAGGATCGAGAATTGAGGATTGAGGATTGAAGACTGAGGATTGGTAATTGAGGATTGAAGATTGAGGATTGAGGATTGAGGATTGAGGATTGAGGATTGAAGATTAAGTATTGAGGATTGAAGACTGACGATTGAGGATTGAGGATTGAGGATTGAGTATTGAGGTTTGCGGATTGAAGTTTGAGTATTGAGGATTGAAGGTTGAGGATTGAGGATTGAGGATTGAGGATTGAGGATGAGGGCTGAAGGTTGAGGATTGAGGTTTGAGGACTGAGGACTGAGGATTGTGGATTGAGAATTCAGGATTGAGGATTGAGGATTGAAGATTGAGGATTGGGTATTGAGGATTGAAGAATGAGGATTGAGGATAGAGTATTGAGGATTGAGGATTGAAGATTGAGTAATCAGGATTGGAGATTGACGATTGAGGATTGAGGATTGAGGATCGAGGATTGAGGATTGGGTATCGCGGATTGAACATTGCGGATTGAGGATTCAGGATTGAGTATTGAGGATTGAGGACTGAAGTTTGTATATTGATGATTGAAGGTTGAGGATTGAGGATTGAGGGTTGTGGATTGAGGACGAGGACTGAGGGTTGAGTATTGATGTTTGAGGTCTGAGGATCGAGGATTGAGGATTGAGAATTGAGGATTGAGGATTGAGGATTGAAGATTGTGGATTTGGTATTGAGGATTGAAGAATGAGGATTGAGGATTGAGGATTGAGGATTGAGGATTGAAAATTGAGTATTGAGGATTGAGGATTGTGGATTGAGGATTGAGAATTCAGGATTGAGGATTGAGTATTGAGGATTGAGGACTGAAGATTGTATATTGATGATTGAGGATTGAGGATTGAGGATTGAGGATTGAAGATTGAGTATTGAGGATTGAAGATTGAGGATTGAGGATTGAGGATTGAGGATGGAGGATGAGGGCTGAGGGTTGAGGATTGAGGTTTGTGTATTGAATCCTGAGAGTTCAGGATATTCTATTGAGTATTGAGGACGGAAGACTGACGATTGAGGATTGAGGATAGAGGATTGAGGATTGAGGATTGAGGATTGAGGATTGAGGATTGAGGATTCACAATTGAGGATTGAGGATTGAAGATTGAGTATTGAGGATTTAAGATTGAGGATTGAGGATTGAGGACTGAGGATTGAGGATTGAGGATGGAAGATTGAGGATTGAGGATTGAAGGTTGAGGATTGAGGATTGAGGATTGCGGATTGAGGATGAGGGCTGAGGGTTGAGGATTGTGGTTTGAGGTCTGAGGACTGAGGATTGAGGATTGAGAATTCAGGATTGAGGATTTAGATTGAAGACTGAGGATTGGGTATTGAGGATTGAAGAACGAGGATTGAGGATTGAGTATTGAGGACTGAGGATTGAAGATTGAGTATTCAGGATAGGAGATTGACGATTGAGGATTGAGGATTGAGGATCGAGGATTGAGGATTTAGGATTGAAGATTGAGTATTGAGGATTGAAGATTGAGGATAGGGGTCTGAGTGTTGAGGATTGAGGATTGATGATTGAGTATTCAGGATAGGAGATTGACGATTGAGGATTGAGGATTGAGGATCGAGGATTGAGGATTGAGGATTGAAGATTGAGTATTGAGGATTGAAGATTGAGGATTGGGGACTGAGTGTTGAGGACTGAGGATTGAAGATTGAGGATTGGGGACTGAGTGTTGAGGGTTGAGTGATGAGAATTGATGTTTGCGGATAGAGATTTGAAGATTGCAGTTTGAGTATTGAGCATTGAAATCTGTGAATTGATGATATTCTATTGAGGATTCAGGATTGACAACTGATTGTTGAGGACTGAGTGCTGAAGATTGAGGATTGAGGATTGAGGATTGAGGATTGAGGATTGAAGATTGAGTACTGAGGATTGAAGATTGAGGGTTGAGGATTGAGGATTGAAGATTGAGGACTTGGGACCGAGGATTGAGGATTGAGGATCGAGGATTGAAGATTGAGGATTGAGGATTGAGTATTGAGGATTGAGGAATAAAGATTGAGGATTGGGGATTGAGGATTGAAGATTGAGGATTCAGGATAGAGGATTCAGAATTGAGGTTTGAGGACTGAGGACTGAGGATTGATGATTGAGTATTGAGGATTGAGGATTGAGGATTGAAGATTGAGGATTGAGGATTGAGGATTGAGGATTGAGTATTGAGGATTGAGGACTGAAGATTGTATATTGATGACTGAGGATTGAGGATTGAGGATTGAGGATTGAAGATTGAGTATTGAGGATTGAAGATTGAGGATTGAGGATTGAGGATTGAGGATGGAGGATGAGGGCTGAGGGTTGAGGATTGAGGTTTGTGTATTGAATCCTGGGAATTCAGGATATTCTATTGAGTATTGAGGATGGAATACTGACGATTGAGGATTGAGGATAGAGGATTGAGGATTGAGGATTGAGGATTGAGGATTGAGGATTGAGGATTCACAATTGAGGATTGAGGATTGAAGATTGAGTATTGAGGATTTAAGATTGAGGATTGAGGATTGAGGATTGAGGATTGAGGATTGAGGATGGAAGATAGAGGATTGAGGAATGAAGGTTGAGAATTGAGGATTGAGGATTGAGGATTGAGGATGAGGGCTGAGGGTTGAGGATTGTGGTTTGAGGACTGAGGACTGAGGATTGAGGATTGAGAATTCAGGATTGAGGATTTAGATTGAAGATTGAGGATTGGGTATTGAGGATTGAAGAATGAGGATTGAGGATTGAGTACTGAGGACTGAGGATTGAAGATTGAGTATTCAGGATAGGAGATTGACGATTGAGGATTGAGGATTGAGGATCGAGGATTGAGGATTGAGGATTGAAGATTGAGTATTGAGGATTGAAGATTGAGGATTGGGGTCTGAGTGTTGAGGATTGATGATTGAAGATTGAGTATTCAGGTTAGGAGATTGACGATTGAAGATTGAGGATTGAGGATCGAGGATTGAGGATTGAGGATTGAAGATTGAGTATTGAGGATTGAAGATTGAGGATTGGGGACTGAGTGTTGAGGATTGAGGATTGAGTATTGAGGATTGAAGATTGAAAGTTGATGATTGAAGATTGAGGGTTGAGTATTGAGGGTTGTGGATTGAGGACGAGGACTGAAGGTTGAATATTGATGTTTGAGGTCTGAGGATTGAGGATTCAGGATTGAGAAATGAGGATTGAGGATTGAGGATTGAAGATTGAGGATTGGGTATTGAGGATTAAAGAGTGAGGATTGAGGATTGAGCATTGAGGATTGAATACTGCAGATTGAGTTTTGAGGATTGAAGATTGAGGATTGAGGTTTGAGGATTGAGGATTGAGGACTGAGGATTGAGGATTGAAGAATGAGGATTGAGGATTGAGGATTGAGGATTGAGGATCGAGGATTGAAGATTGAGTATTGAGGATTGAAGACTGACGATTGAGGATTGAGGATTGAGGATTGAGTATTGAGGTTTGCGGATTGAAGTTTGAGTATTGAGGATTGAAGGTTGAGGATTGAGGATTGAGGATTGAGGATTGAGGATGAGGGCTGAGGGTTGAGGATTGAGGTTTGGGGACTGAGGACTGAGGATTGTGGATTGAGAATTCAGGATTGAGGATTGAGGATTGAAGATTGAGGATTGGGTATTGAGGATTGAAGAATGAGGATTGAGGATAGAGTATTGAGGATTGAGGATTGAAGATTGAGTATTCAGGATTGGAGATTGACGATTGAGGATTGAGGATTGAGGATCGAGGATTGAGGATTGGGTATCGCGGATTGAACATTGCGGATTGAGGATTCAGGATTGAGTATTGAGGATTTGGGGACTGAAGTTTGTATATTGATGATTGAAGGTTGAGGATTGAGGATTGAGGGTTGTGGATTGAGGACGAGGACTGAGGGTTGAGTATTGATGTTTGAGGTCTGAGGATCGAGGATTGAGGATTGAGAATTGAGGATTGAGGATTGAGGATTGAAGATTGTGGATTCGGTATTGAGGATTGAAGAATGAGGATTGAGGATTGAGGATTGAGGATTGAGGATTGAAAATTGAGTATCGAGGATTGAGGATTGTGGATTGAGGATTGAGGATTCAGGATTGAGGATTGAGTATTGAGGATTGAGGACTGAAGATTGTATATTGATGATTGAGGATTGAGGATTGAGGATTGAGGATTGAAGATTGAGTATTGAGGATTGAAGATTGAGGATTGAGGATTGAGGATTGAGGATGGAGGATGAGGGCTGAGGGTTGAGGATTGAGGTTTGTGTATTGAATCCTGAGAATTCAGGATATTCTATTGAGTATTGAGGATGGAAGACTGACGATTGAGGATTGAGGATAGAGGATTTAGGATTGAGGATTGAGGATTGAGGATTGAGGATTCACAATTGAGGATTGAGGATTGAAGATCGAGTATTGAGGATTTAAGATTGAGGATTGAGGATTGAGGACTGAGGATTGAGGATTGAGGATGGAAGATTGAGGATTGAGGATTGAAGGTTGAGGATTGAGGATTGAGGATTGAGGATTGAGGATGAGGGCTGAGGGTTGAGGATTGTGGTTTGAGGACTGAGGACTGAGGATTGAGGATTGAGAATTCAGGATTGAGGATTTAGATTGAAGACTGAGGATTGGGTATTGAGGCTTGAAGAATGAGGATTGAGGATTGAGTATTGAGTACTGAGGATTGAAGATTGAGTGTTCAGGATAGGAGATTGACGATTGAGGATTGAGGATCGAGGATCGAGGATTGAGGATTGAGGATTGAAGATTGAGTATTGAGGATTGAAGATTGAGGATAGGGGTCTGAGTGTTGAGGATTGAGGATTGAAGATTGAGTATTCAGGATAGGAGATTGACGATTGAGGATTGAGGATTGAGGATCGAGGATTGAGGATTGAGGATTGAAGATTGAGTATTGAGGATTGAAGATTGAGGATTGGGGACTGAGTGTTGAGGATTGAGGATTGAAGATTGAGGATTGGGGACTGAGTGTTGAGGGTTGAGTGATGAGAATTGATGTTTGCGGATAGAGATATGAAGATTGCAGTTTGAGTATTGAGCATTGAAATCTGTGAATTGATGATATTCTATTGAGGATTCAGGATTGACAACTGATTCTTGAGGACTGAGTGCTGAAGATTGAGGATTGAGGATTGAGGATTGAGGATTGAGGATTGAAGATTGAGTACTGAGGATTGAAGATTGAGGGTTGAGGATTGAGGATTGAAGATTGAGGATTTGGGACCGAGGATTGAGGATTGAGGATCGAGGATTGAAGATTGAGGATTGAGGATTGAGTATTGAGGATTGAGGAATAAAGATTGAGGATTGGGGATTGAGGATTGAAGATTGAGGATTCAGGATAGAGGATTCAGAATTGAGGTTTGAGGACTGAGGACTGAGGATTGAAGATTGAGTATTGAGGATTGAGGATTTAGGATTGAAGATTGAGGATTGAGGATTGAGGATTGAGGATTGAAGATTGAGTATTGAGGATTGAGGATTGTGGATTGAGGATTGAGGATTGAGGATTGAGGATTGAGTATTGAGGATTGAGGACTGAAGATTGTATATTGATGATTGAGGATTGAGGATTGAGGATTGAGGATTGAAGATTGAGTATTGAGGATTGAAGGTTGAGGATTGAGGATTGAGGATTGAGGATGGAGGATGAGGGCTGAGGGTTGAGGATTGAGGTTTGTGTATTGAATCCTGAGAATTCAGGATATTCTATTGAGTATTGAGGATGGAAGACTGACGATTGAGGATTGAGGATAGAGGATTGAGGATTGAGGATTGAGGATTGAGGATTGAGGATTGAGGATTCACAATTGAGGATTGAGGATTGAAGATTGAGTATTGAGGATTTAAGATTGAGGTTTGAGGATTGAGGATTGAGGATTGAGGATTGAGGATGGAAGATTGAGGATTGAGGAGTGAAGGTTGAGAATTGAGGATTGAGGATTGAGGATTGAGGATGAGGGCTGAGGGTTGAGGATTGTGGTTTGAGGACTGAGGACTGAGGATTGAGGATTGAGAATTCAGGATTGAGGATTTAGATTGAAGATTGAGGATTGGGTATTGAGGATTGAAGAATGAGGATTGAGGATTGAGTACTGAGGACTGAGGATTGAAGATTGAGTATTCAGGATAGGAGATTGACGATTGAGGATTGAGGATTGAGGATCGAGGATTGAGGATTGGGTATCGCGGATTGAACATTGCGGATTGAGGATTCAGGATTGAGTATTGAGGATTGAGGACTGAAGTTTGTATATTGATGATTGAAGGTTGAGGATTGAGGATTGAGGGTTGTGGATTGAGGACGAGGACTGAGGGTTGAGTATTGATGTTTGAGGTCTGAGGATCGATGATTGAGGATTGAGAATTGAGGATTGAGGATTGAGGATTGAAGATTGTGGATTTGGTATTGAGGATTGAAGAATGAGGATTGAGGATTGAGGATTGAGGATTGTGGATTGAAAATTGAGTATTGAGGATTGAGGATTGTGGATTGAGGATTGTAGATTCAGGATTGAGGATTGAGTATTGAGGATTGAGGACTGAAGATTGTATATTGATGATTGAGGATTGAGGATTGAGGATTGAGGATTGAAGATTGAGTATTGAGGATTGAAGATTGAGGATTGAGGATTGAGGATTGAGGATGGAGGATGAGGGCTGAGGGTTGAGGATTGAGGTTTGTGTATTGAATCCTGAGAATTCAGGATATTCTATTGAGTATTGAGGATGGAAGACTGACGATTGAGGATTGAGGATAGAGGATTGAGGATTGAGGATTGAGGATTGAGGATTGAGGATTCACAATTGAGGATTGAGGATTGAAGATTGAGTATTGAGGATTTAAGATTGAGGATTGAGGATTGAGGATTGAGGATTGAGGATTGAGGATGGAAGATTGAGGATTGAGGATTGAAGGTTGAGGATTGATGATTGAGGATTGAGGATTGAGGATGAGGGCTGAGGGTTGAGGATTGTGGTTTGAGGACTGAGGACTGAGGATTGAGGATTGAGAATTCAGGATTGAGGATTTAGATTGAAGATTGAGGATTGGGTATTGAGGATTGAAGAATGAGGATTGAGGATTGAGTATTGAGGACTGAGGATTGAAGATTGAGTATTCAGGATAGGAGATTGACGATTGTGGGTTGAGGATTGAGGATCCAGGATTGAGGATTGAGGATTGAAGATTGAGTATTGAGGATTGAAGATTGAGGATAGGGGTATGAGTGTTGAGGATTGAGGATTGAAGATTGAGTATTCAGGATAGGAGATTGACGATTGAGGATTGAGGATTGAGGATCGAGGATTGAGGATTGAGGATTGAAGATTGAGTACTGAGGATTGAAGATTGAGGGTTGAGGATTGAGGATTGAAGATTGAGGATTTGGGACCGAGGATTGAGGATTGAGGATCGAGGATTGAAGATTGAGGATTGAGGATTGAGTATTGAGGATTGAGGAATAAAGATTGAGGATTGGGGATTGAGGATTGAAGATTGAGGATTCAGGAGAGAGGATTCAGAATTGAGGTTTGAGGACTGAGGACTGAGGATTGAAGATTGAGTATTGGGGATTGAGGATTGAGGATTGAAGATTGAGGATTGAGGATTGAGGATTGAGGATTGAAGATTGAGGATTGGGTATTGAGGATTGAAGAGTGAGGATTGAGGATTGAGGATTGAGGATTGAATACTGCAGATTGAGTTTTGAGGATTGAAGATTGAGGATTGAGGTTTGAGGATTGAGGATTGAGGACTGAGGATTGAGGATTGAAGATTGAGTATTGAGGATTGAAGACTGACGATTGAGGATTGAGGATTGAGGATTGAGGATTGAGGATTGAGGATTGAGGATTGAGGATTGAGGATTGAAGATTGAGTATTGAGGGTTGAAGGTTGATGATTGGGGATTGAGGATTGAGGATTGAGGATGAGGGCTGAGGGTAGAGGATTGTGGTTTGAGGACAGAGGACTGAGGATTGAGGATTGAGAATTGAGGATTGAGGATTGAGGATTGAAGATTGAGGATTGGTAATTGAGGATTGAAGATTGAGGATTGAGTGTTGAGGATTGAGGATGGAAGATTGAGGATTGGGGACCGAGTGTTGAGGGTTGAGTGATGAGAATTGATGTTTGCGGATAGAGATTTGAAGATTGCAGTTTGAGTATTGAGCATTGAAAGCTGTGAATTGATGATATTGTATTGAGGATTGAGGATTGACAACTGATTGTTGAGGACTGAGTGCTGAAGATTGAGGATTGAGGATTGAGAATTGAGGATTGAGGATTGAAGATTGAGTACTGAGGATTGAAGATTGAGGGTTGAGGATTGAGGATTGAAGATTGAGTATTTGGGACCGAGGATTGAGGATTGAGGATCGAGGATTGAAGATTGAGGATTGAGGATTGAGTATTGAGGATTGAGGAATAAAGATTGAGGATTGGGGATTGAGGATTGAAGATTGAGGATTCAGGATAGAGGATTCAGAATTGAGGTTTGAGGACTGAGGACTGAGGATTGAAGATTGAGTATTGAGGATTGAGGATTGAGGATTGAAGATTGAGGATTGAGGATTGAGGATTGAGGATTGAAGATTGAGTATTGAGGATTGAGGATTGTGGATTGAGGATTGAGTATTGAGGATTGAGGATTGAGTATTGAGGTTTGAGGACTGAAGATTGTATATTGATGATTGAGGATTGAGGATTGAGGATTGAGGATTGAAGATTGAGTATTGAAGATTGAAGATTGAGGATTGAGGATTGAGGATTGAGGATGGAGGATGCGGGCTGAGGGTAGAGGATTGAGGTTTGTGTATTGAATCCTGAGAATTCAGGATATTCTATTGAGTATTGAGGATGGAAGACTGACAATTGAGGATTGAGGATAGAGGATTGAGGATTGAGGATTGAGGATTGAGGATTGAGGATTCACAATTGAGGATTGAGGATTGAAGATTGAGTATTGAGGATTTAAGATTGAGGATTGAGGATTGAGGATTGAGGATTGAGGATTGAGGATGGAAGATTGAGGATTGAGGAATGAAGGTTGAGAATTGAGGATTGAGAATTGAGGATTGAGGATGAGGGCTGAGGGTTGAGGATTGTGGTTTGAGGACTGAGGACTGAGGATTGAGGATTGAGAATTCAGGATTGAGGATTTAGATTGACGATTGAGGATTGGGTATTGAGGATTGAAGAATGAGGATTGAGGATTGAGTATTGAGGACTGAGGATTGAAGATTGAGTATTCAGCATAGGAGATTGACGATTGAGGATTGAGGATTGAGGATCGAGGATTGAGGATTGAGGATTGAAGATTGAGTATTGAGGATTGAATATTGAGGATTGGGGTCTGAGTGTTGAGGATTGATGATTGAAGATTGAGTATTCAGTTTAGGAGATTGACGATTGAAGATTGAGGATTGAGGATCGAGGATTGAGGATTGAGGATTGAAGATTGAGTATTGAGGAGTGAAGATTGAGGATTGGGGACTGAGTGTTGAGGATTGAGGATTGAGGACTGAGGACTCAGGATCGACGATTGAGAGTTGAGGATTGAGGATTGAGGATTGAAGATTGAGGATTAGGTATTGAGGATTGAAGTATGAGGATTGGGTATTGAGGATTGACGAATGAGGATTGACGATTGAGGATTGAGGATTGAGGATCGAGGATTGAGGATTGAGGATTGAAGATTGAGTATTGAGGATTGAAGATTGAGGATTGGGGACTGAGTGTTGAGGATTGAGGACTGAAGATTGAGGATTGGGGACTGAGTGTTGAGGGATGAGTGATGAGAATTGATGTTTGTGGATAGAGATTTGAAGATTGCAGTTTGAGTATTGAGCATTGAAAGCTGTGAATTGATGATATTCTATTGAGGATTGAGGATTGACAACTGATCCTTGAGGACTGAGTGCTGAAGATTGAGTATTCAGGATTGAGGATTGAGGATTGAGGATTGAAGATTGAGTACTGAGGATTGAAGATTGAGGGTTGAGGATTGAGGATTGAAGATTGAGGATTTGGGACTGAGGATTGAGGATTGAGGATCGAGGATTGAAGATTGAGGATTGAGGATTGAGTATTGAGGATTGAGGAATAAAGATTGAGGATTGGGGATTGAGGATTGAAGATTGAGGATTCAGGATAGATGATTCAGAATTGAGGTTTGAGGACTGAGGACTGAGGATTGAAGATTGAGTATTGAGGATTGAGGATTGAGGATTGAAGATTGAGGATTGAGGATTGAGGATTGAGGATTGAGGATTGAGGATTGAGGATTGAAGATTGAGGATTGAGGATTGAGGATTGAGGATTGAAGATTGAGTATTGAGGATTGAGGATTGTGGATTGAGGATTGAGTATTGAGGATTGAGGATTGAGTATTGAGGTTTGAGGACTGAAGATTGTATATTGATGATTGAGGATTGAGGATTGAGGATTGAGGATTGAAGATTGAGTATTGAAGATTGAAGATTGAGGATTGAGGATTGAGGATTGAGGATGGAGGATGAGGGCTGAGGGTAGAGGATTGAGGTTTGTGTATTGAATCCTGAGAATTCAGGATATTCTATTGAGTATTGAGGATGGAAGACTGACAATTGAGGATTGAGGATAGAGGATTGAGGATTGAGGATTGAGGATTGAGGATTGAGGATTCACAATTGAGGATTGAGGATTGAAGATTGAGTATTGAGGATTTAAGATTGAGGATTGAGGATTGAGGATTGAGGATTGAGGATTGAGGATGGAAGATTGAGGATTGAGGAATGAAGGTTGAGAATTGAGGATTGAGAATTGAGGATTGAGGATGAGGGCTGAGGGTTGAGGATTGTGGTTTGAGGACTGAGGACTGAGGATTGAGGATTGAGAATTCAGGATTGAGGATTTAGATTGACGATTGAGGATTGGGTATTGAGGATTGAAGAATGAGGATTGAGGATTGAGTATTGAGGACTGAGGATTGAAGATTGAGTATTCAGGATAGGAGATTGACGATTGAGGATTGAGGATTGAGGATCGAGGATTGAGGATTGAGGATTGAAGATTGAGTATTGAGGATTGAATATTGAGGATTGGGTTCTGAGTGTTGAGGATTGATGATTGAAGATTGAGTATTCAGTTTAGGAGATTGACGATTGAAGATTGAGGATTGAGGATCGAGGATTGAGGATTGAGGATTGAAGATTGAGTATTGAGGAGTGAAGATTGAGGATTGGGGACTGAGTGTTGAGGATTGAGGATTGAGGACTGAGGACTCAGGATCGAGGATTGAGAGTTGAGGATTGAGGATTGAGGATTGAAGATTGAGGATTAGGTATTGAGGATTGAAGTATGAGGATTGGGTATTGAGGATTGACGAATGAGGATTGACGATTGAGGATTGAGGATTGAGGATCGAGGATTGAGGATTGAGGATTGAAGATTGAGTATTGAGGATTGAAGATTGAGGATTGGGGACTGAGTGTTGAGGATTGAGGACTGAAGATTGAGGATTGGGGACTGAGTGTTGAGGGATGAGTGATGAGAATTGATGTTTGTGGATAGAGATTTGAAGATTGCAGTTTGAGTATTGAGCATTGAAAGCTGTGAATTGATGATATTCTATTGAGGATTGAGGATTGACAACTGATCCTTGAGGACTGAGTGCTGAAGATTGAGGATTCAGGATTGAGGATTGAGGATTGAGGATTGAAGATTGAGTACTGAGGATTGAAGATTGAGGGTTGAGGATTGAGGTTTGAAGATTGAGGATTTGGGACTGAGGATTGAGGATTGAGGATCGAGGATTGAAGATTGAGGATTGAGGATTGAAGATTGAGGATTGAGTGTTGAGGATTGAGGATTGAAGATTGAGGATTGGGGACCGAGTGTTGAGGGTTGAGTGATGAGAATTGATGTTTGCGGATAGAGATTTGAAGATTGCAGTTTGAGTATTGAGCATTGAAAGCTGTGAATTGATGATATTGTATTGAGGATTGAGGATTGACAACTGATTGTTGAGGACTGAGTGCTGAAGATTGAGGATTGAGGATTGAGAATTGAGGATTGAGGATTGAAGATTGAGTACTGAGGATTGAAGATTGAGGGTTGAGGATTGAGGATTGAAGATTGAGTATTTGGGACCGAGGATTGAGGATTGAGGATCGAGGATTGAAGATTGAGGATTGAGGATTGAGTATTGAGGATTGAGGAATAAAGATTGAGGATTGGGGATTGAGGATTGAAGATTGAGGATTCAGGATAGAGGATTCAGAATTGAGGTTTGAGGACTGAGGACTGAGGATTGAAGATTGAGTATTGAGGATTGAGGATTGAGGATTGAAGATTGAGGATTGAGGATTGAGGATTGAGGATTGAAGATTGAGTATTGAGGATTGAGGATTGTGGATTGAGGATTGAGTATTGAGGATTGAGGATTGAGTATTGAGGTTTGAGGACTGAAGATTGTATATTGATGATTGAGGATTGAGGATTGAGGATTGAGGATTGAAGATTGAGTATTCAGTTTAGGAGATTGACGATTGAAGATTGAGGATTGAGGATCGAGGATTGAGGATTGAGGATTGAAGATTGAGTATTGAGGATTGAATATTGAGGATTGGGGTCTGAGTGTTGAGGATTGATGATTGAAGATTGAGTATTCAGTTTAGGAGATTGACGATTGAAGATTGAGGATTGAGGATCGAGGATTGAGGATTGAGGATTGAAGATTGAGTATTGAGGAGTGAAGATTGAGGATTGGGGACTGAGTGTTGAGGATTGAGGATTGAGGACTGAGGACTCAGGATCGAGGATTGAGAGTTGAGGATTGAGGATTGAGGATTGAAGATTGAGGATTAGGTATTGAGGATTGAAGTATGAGGATTGGGTATTGAGGATTGACGAATGAGGATTGACGATTGAGGATTGAGGATTGAGGATCGAGGATTGAGGATTGAGGATTGAAGATTGAGTATTGAGGATTGAAGATTGAGGATTGGGGACTGAGTGTTGAGGATTGAGGACTGAAGATTGAGGATTGGGGACTGAGTGTTGAGGGATGAGTGATGAGAATTGATGTTTGTGGATAGAGATTTGAAGATTGCAGTTTGAGTATTGAGCATTGAAAGCTGTGAATTGATGATATTCTATTGAGGATTGAGGATTGACAACTGATCCTTGAGGACTGAGTGCTGAAGATTGAGGATTCAGGATTGAGGATTGAGGATTGAGGATTGAAGATTGAGTACTGAGGATTGAAGATTGTGGGTTGAGGATTGAGGATTGAAGATTGAGGATTTGGGACTGAGGATTGAGGATTGAGGATCGAGGATTGAAGATTGAGGATTGAGGATTGAGTATTGAGGATTGAGGAATAAAGATTGAGGATTGGGGATTGAGGATTGAAGATTGAGGATTCAGGATAGAGGATTCAGAATTGAGGTTTGAGGACTGAGGACTGAGGATTGAAGATTGAGTATTGAGGATTGAGGATTGAGGATTGAAGATTGAGGATTGAGGATTGAGGATTGAGGATTGAGGATTGAGGATTGAGGATTGAAGATTGAGGATTGAGTATTGAGGATTGAAGAATGAGGATTGAGGATTGAGGATTGAGGATTGAGGATTGAAGATTGAGTATTGAGGATTGAATGTTGACGGTTGAGGATTGAGGATTGAGGATTAAGGATTGAGGATTGAGGATTGAAGATTGAGTATTGAGGATTGAAGGTTGATGATTGGGGATTGAGGATTGAGGATTGAGGATTAAAGATTGAGGATTGAAGATTGAGTATTGAGGATTGAAGATTGAGGATTGAGGATTGCGGATTGAGGATTGAGGACTGAAGATTGAGGATTGGGGACTGAGTGTTGAGGGTTGAGTGATGAGAATTGATGTTTGTGGATAGAGACTTGAAGACTGCAGATTGAGTATTGAGTATTGAAAACTGTGAATTGGTGATATTCTATTGAGGATTGAGGATTGACGTGTGATAGTTGAGGTCTGGTGTCTGAAGATTGAGGATTCAGGATTGAGGATTCAGGATTGAGGTTTGAGGACTGAGGATTGAAGGTTGAGGACTGAGGTTTGAGGATTGAGGATTGAGGATTGAAGATGTAGCATTGAGGATTGAGGATGAGGGCTGAGGGTTGAGGATTGAGGTTTGAGGGCTGAGGACTGAGGATCGAGGATTGAGAGTTGAGGATTGAGGATTGAGGATTGAAGATTGAGGATTAGGTATTGAGGATTGAAGTATGAGGATTGGGTATTGAGGATTGAAGAATGAGGATTGAGGATTGAGGATTGAGGATTGAGGATTGAAGACTGAGTATCGAGGATTGAATATTGAGGATTGAGGACTGAGGATTGGGGATTGAGGATTGAGGATTGAGGATTGAGGATTGATTATTGAGGAATGAAGATTGAGGATTGAGGATTGAGGATTGAGGATTGAGGATTGAGGATTGAGGATTGAGGATTGGGGATTGAGGATTGAAGATTGAGGATTGGGTATTGAGGATTGAAGAATGAGGATTGAGGATTGAGTATTGAGGATTGAGGATTGAAGGTTGAGTATTCAGGATTGGAGATTGACGATTGAGGATTGAGGATTGAGGATCGAGGATTGAGGATTGGGTATCGCGGATTGAACATTGCGGATAGAGGATTCAGGATTGTGTATTGAGGATTGAGGACTGAAGATTGTATATTGATGATTGAAGGTTGAGGATTGAGGATTGAGGGTTGTGGATTGAGGTCGAGGACTGAGGGTTGAGTATTGATGTTTGAGGTCTGAGGATCGAGGATTGAGGATTGAGAATTGAGGATTGAGGATTGAGGATTGAAGATTGTGGATTTGGTATTGAGGATTGAAGAATGAGGATTGAGGATTGAGGATTGAGGATTGAGGATTGAGGATTGAGGATTGAGGATTGAGGATTGAGTATTGAGCATTGAGGACTGAAGATTGTATATTGATGATTGAGGATTGAGGATTGAGGATTGAGGATTGGAGATTGAGTATTGAGGATTGAAGATTGAGGATTGAGGATTAAGGATTGAGGATGGAGGATGAGGGCTGAGGGTTGAGGATTGAGGTTTGTGTATTGAATCCTGAGAATTCAGGATATTCTATTGAGTATTGAGGATGGAAGACTGACGATTGAGGATTGAGGATAGAGGATTGAGGATTGAGGATTGAGGATTGAGGATTGAGGATTCACAATTGGGGATTGAGGATTGAAGATTGAGTATTGAGGATTTAAGATTGAGGATTGAGGATTGAGGATTGAGGATTGAGGATTGAGGATGGAAGATTGAGGATTGAGGATTGAAGGTTGAGTATTGAGGATTGAGGATTGAGGATTGAGGATGAGGGCTGAGGGTTGAGGATTGTGGTTTGAGGACTGAGGACTGAGGATCGAGGATTGAGAATTCAGGATTGAGGATTTAGATTGAAGATTGAGGATTGGGTATTGAGGATTGAAGAATGAGGATTGAGGATTGAGTATTGAGGACTGAGGATTGAAGATTGAGTATTGAGGATTGAGGATTGAGGATTGAAGATTGAGGATTGAGGATTGAGGACTGAGGATTGACGATTGAGAATTGAGGATTGAGGATTGAAGATTGAGGATTGGGTATTGAGGATTGAAGAATGAGGATTCAGGATTGAGGATTGAGGATTGAGGATTGAAGATTGAGTATTGAGGATTGAATGTTGACGGTTGAGGATTGAGGATTGAGGATTGAGGATTGAGGATTGAGGATTGAAGATTGAGGATTGAAGATTGAGTATTGAGGATTGAAGATTGAGGATTGGGGTCTGAGTGTTGAGGATTGATGATTGAAGATTGAGTATTCAGGTTAGGAGATTGACGATTGAAGATTGAGGATTGAGGATCGAGGATTGAGGATTGAGGATTGAAGATTGAGTATTGAGGATTGAAGATTGAGGATTGGGGACTGAGTGTTGAGGATTGAGGATTGAGGACTGAGGACTCAGGATCGAGGATTGAGAGTTGAGGATTGAGGATTGAGGATTGAAGATTGAGGATTAGGTATTGAGGATTGAAGTATGAGGATTGGGTATTGAGGATTGACGAATGAGGATTGACGATTGAGGATTGAGGATTGAGGATCGAGGATTGAGGATTGAGGATTGAAGATTGAGTATTGAGGATTGAAGATTGAGGATTGGGGACTGAGTGTTGAGGATTGAGGACTGAAGATTGAGGATTGGGGACTGAGTGTTGAGGGTTGAGTGATGAGAATTGATGTTTGTGGATAGAGATTTGAAGATTGCAGTTTGAGTATTGAGCATTGAAAGCTGTGAATTGATGATATTCTATTGAGGATTGAGGATTGACAACTGATCCTTGAGGACTGAGTGCTGAAGATTGAGGATTCAGGATTGAGGATTGAGGATTGAGGATTGAAGATTGAGTACTGAGGATTGAAGATTGAGGGTTGAGGATTGAGGATTGAAGATTGAGGATTTGGGACTGAGGATTGAGGATTGAGGATCGAGGATTGAAGATTGAGGATTGAGGATTGAGTATTGAGGATTGAGGAATAAAGATTGAGGATTGGGGATTGAGGATTGAAGATTGAGGATTCAGGATAGAGGATTCAGAATTGAGGTTTGAGGACTGAGGACTGAGGATTGAAGATTGAGTATTGAGGATTGAGGATTGAGGATTGAAGATTGAGGATTGAGGATTGAGGATTGAGGATTGAGGATTGAGGATTGAGGATTGAAGATTGAGGATTGAGTATTGAGGATTGACGAATGAGGATTGAGGATTGAGGATTGAGGATTGAGGATTGAAGATTGAGTATTGAGGATTGAATGTTGACGGTTGAGGATTGAGGATTGAGGATTAAGAATTGAGGATTGAGGATTGAAGATTGAGTATTGAGGATTGAAGGTTGATGATTGGGGATTGAGGATTGAGGATTGAGGATTAAAGATTGAGGATTGAAGATTGAGTATTGAGGATTGAAGATTGAGGATTGAGGATTGCGGATTGAGGATTGAGGACTGAAGATTGAGGATTGGGGACTGAGTGTTGAGGGTTGAGTGATGAGAATTGATGTTTGTGGATAGAGACTTGAAGACTGCAGATTGAGTATTGAGTATTGAAAACTGTGAATTGATGATATTCTATTGAGGATTGAGGATTGACGTGTGATAGTTGAGGTCTGGTGTCTGAAGATTGATGATTCAGGATTGAGGATTCAGGATTGAGGTTTGAGGACTGAGGATTGAAGGTTGAGGACTGAGGTTTGAGGATTGAGGATAGAGGATTGAAGATGTAGCATTGAGGATTGAGGATGAGGGCTGAGGGTTGAGGATTGAGGTTTGAGGACTGAGGACTGAGGATCGAGGATTGAGAGTTGAGGATTGAGGATTGAGGATTGAAGATTCAGGATTAGGTATTGAGGATTGAAGTATGAGGATTGGGTATTGAGGATTGAAGAATGAGGATTGAGGATTGAGGATTGAGGATTGAGGATTGAAGACTGAGTATCGAGGATTGAATATTGAGGATTGAGGATTGAGGATTGGGGATTGAGGATTGAGGATTGAGGATTGAGGATTGATTATTGAGGAATGAAGATTGAGGATTGAGGATTGAGGATTGAGGATTGAGGATTGAGGATTGAGGATTGAGGATTGGGGATTGAGGATTGAAGATTGAGGATTGGGTATTGAGGATTGAAGAATGAGGATTGAGGATTGAGTATTGAGGATTGAGGATTGAAGGTTGAGTATTCAGGATTGGAGATTGACGATTGAGGATTGAGGATTGAGGATCGAGGATTGAGGATTGGGTATCGCGGATTGAACATTGCGGATAGAGGATTCAGGATTGTGTATTGAGGATTGAGGACTGAAGATTGTATATTGATGGTTGAAGGTTGAGGATTGAGGATTGAGGGTTGTGGATTGAGGTCGAGGACTGAGGGTTGAGTATTGATGTTTGAGGTCTCAGGATCGAGGATTGAGGATTGAGAATTGAGGATTGAGGATTGAGGATTGAAGATTGTGGATTTGGTATTGAGGATTGAAGAATGAGGATTGAGGCTTGAGGATTGAGGATTGAGGATTGAGGATTGAGGATTGAGGATTGAGTATTGAGCATTGAGGACTGAAGATTGTATATTGATGATTGAGGATTGAGGATTGAGGATTGAGGATTGAAGATTGAGTATTGAGGATTGAAGATTGAGGATAGGGGTCTGAGTGTTGAGGATTGAGGATTGAAGATTGAGTATTCAGGATAGGAGATTGACGATTGAGGATTGAGGATTGAGGATCGAGGATTGAGGATTGAGGATTGAAGATTGAGTATTGAGGATTGAAGATTGAGGATTGGGGACTGAGTGTTGAGGATTGAGGATTGAAGATTGACGATTGGGGACTGAGTGTTGAGGGTTGAGTGATGAGAATTGATGTTTGCGGATAGAGATTTGAAGATTGCAGTTTGAGTATTGAGCATTGAAAGCTGTGAATTGATGATACTCTATTGAGGATTGAGGATTGACAACTGATTGTTGAGGACTGAGTGCTGAAGATTGAGGATTGAGGATTGAGGGTTGAGGATTGAGGATTGAAGATTGAGTACTGAGGATTGAAGATTGAGGGTTGAGGATTGAGGATTGAAGATTGAGGATTTGGGACCGAGGATTGAGGATTGAGGATCGACGATTGAAGATTGAGGATTGAGGATTGAGTATTGAGGATTGAGGAATAAAGATTGAGGATTGGGGATTGAGGATTGAAGATTGAGGATTCAGGATAGAGGATTCAGAATTGAGGTTTGAGGACTGAGGACTGAGGATTGAAGATTGAGTATTGAGGATTGAGGATTGAGGATTGAAGATTGAGGATTGAGGATTGAGGATTGAGGATTGAGGATTGAGGATTGAGGATTGAAGATTGAGGATTGGGTATTGAGGATTGAAGAATGAGGATTGAGGATTGAGGATTGAGGATTGAGGATTGAAGATTGAGTATTGAGGATTGAATGTTGACGGTTGAGGATTGAGGATTGAGGATTGAGGATTGAGGATTGAGGATTGAAGATTGAGGATTGAGGATTGAGGATTGAGGATTGAGGATTGAGGATTGAGGATTGAAGATTGAGGATTGGGTATTGAGGATTGAAGAATGAGGATTGAGTATTGAGGATTGAGGATTGAGGATTGAAGATTGAGTATTGAGGATTGAGGATTGAGGATTGAAGGTTGAGTATTGAGGATTGAAGGTTGATGATTGGGGATTGAGGATTGAGGATTGAGGATTAAAGATTGAGGATTGAAGATTGAGTATTGAGGATTGAAGATTGAGGATTGAGGATTGCGGATTGAGGATCGAGGATTGAGGATTGAATATTGAGTATTGAGTATTGAAGACAGAGGATCGACGATTGAGGGTTGTGGATTGAGGACGTGGACTGAGGGTTGAGTATTGATGTTTGAGGTCTGAGGATTGAGGATTGAAGATTGAGAATTGAGGATTGAGGATTGAGGATTGTGGATTAAAGATTGAGGATTGAGGATTGAGGATTGAGGATTGAGGATTGAGGATTGAGGATTGAGGATTGTAGATTGAAGATTGATGATTGAAGATTGAGGGTTGAGTATTGAGGGTTGTGGATTGAGGACGAGGACTGAAGGTTGAATATTGATGTTTGAGGTCTGAGGATTGAGGATTGAGGATTGAGAATTGAGGATTGAGGATTGAGGATTGAAGATTGAGGATTGGGTATTGAGGATTGAAGAGTGAGGATTGAGGATTGAGGATTGAGGATTGAATACTGCAGATTGAGTTTTGAGGATTGAAGATTGAGGATTGAGGTTTGAGGATTGAGGATTGAGGACTGAGGATTGAGGATTGAAGATTGAGTATTGACGATTGAAGACTGACGATTGAGGATTGAGGATTGAGGATTGAGGATTGAGGATTGAGGATTGAGGATTGAGAATTGAGTATTGAGTATTGAAGATTGAGTATTGAGGATTGAGGATTGAGGATTGAAGATTGATGATCGAGGATTGTGCATGAGGGATGAGGGTTGAGGATTGAGGTTTGAGGACTGAGGACTGAGGATTGAGGATTGAGAATTGAGGATTGAGGATTGAGGATTAAAGATTGAGGATTGAGAATTGGGTATTGAAGATTGACGAATGAGGATTGAAGATTGAGGATTGACGATCAGGACTGAGGACTGAGGATTGAGGATTGAGAATTGAGGATTGAGGATTGAGGATTGAAGATTGAGGATTGGGTATTGAGGATTGACGAATGAGGATTGAGGATTGAGGATTGAGGATTGAGGATTGAAGCTTGTGTATTGAGGACTGAGGACAGAGGATTGAGGATTGATAATTGACGATTGAGGATTGGGGATTGAGGATCGAGAATTGAGAATTGAGGATTGAGGATTGAAGATTGAGGATTGGTAATTGAGGATTGAAGATTGAGGATTGAGGATTGAGGATTGAGGATTGAGGATTGAGGATTGAAGATTAAGTATTGAGGATTGAAGACTGACGATTGAGGATTGAGGATTGAGGATTGAGTATTGAGGATTGAGGATTGAAGTTTGAGTATTGAGGATTGAAGGTTGAGGATTGAGGATTGAGGATTGAGGAATGAGGATTAAAGATTGAGGATTGAGAATTGGGTATTGAGGATTGAAGACTGACGATTGAGGATTGAGGATTGAGGATTGAGGATTGAGGATTGAGGATTGAGGATTGAGGATTGAGGATTGAGGATTGACGATGAGGGCGGAGGATTGAGGGTTGAGGTTTGAGGATTGAGGATTGAATACTGCAGATTGAGTTTTGAGGATTGAAGATTGAGGATTGAGGTTTGAGGATTGAGGATTGAGGACTGAGGATTGAGGATTGAAGATTGAGTATTGACGATTGAAGACTGACGATTGAGGATTGAGGATTGAGGATTGAGGATTGAGGATTGAGGATTGAGGATTGAAGATTGAGTATTGAGGATTGAGGATTGTGGATTGAGGATTGAGGATTGAGGATTGAGGATTGAGTATTGAGGATTGAGGACTGAAGATTGTATATTGATGATTGAGGATTGAGGATTGAGGATTGAGGATTGAAGATTGAGTATTGAGGATTGAAGATTGAGGATTGAGGATTGAGGATTGAGGATTGAGGATGGAGGATGAGGGCTGAGGGTTGTGGATTGAGGTTTGTGTATTGAATCCTGATAATTCAGGATATTCTATTGAGTATTGAGGATGGAAGACTGACGATTGAGGATTGAGGATAGAGGATTGAGGATTGAGGATTGAGGATTGAGGATTGAGGATTCACAATTGAGGATTGAGGATTGAAGATTGAGTATTGAGGATTTATGATTGAGGATAGAGGATTGAGGATTGAGGATTGAGGATTGAGGATGGAAGATTGAGGATTGAGGAATCAAGGTTGAGGATTGAGGATTGAGGATTGAGGATTGAGGATGAGGGCTGAGGGTTGAGGTTTGTCGTTTGAGGACTGAGGACTGAGGATTGAGGATTGAGAATTCAGGATTGAGGATTTAGATTGAGGATTGAGGATTGGGTATTGAGGATTGACGAATGAGGATTGAGGATTGAGTATTGAGGACTGAGGATTGAAGATTGAGTATTCAGGATAGGAGATTGACGATTGAGGATTGAGGATTGAGGATCGAGGATTGAGGATTGAGGATTGAAGATTGAGTATTGAGGATTGAAGATTGAGGATTGGGGACTGAGTGTTGAGGATTGAGGATTGAAGATTGAGGATTGGGGACTGAGTGTTGAGGGTTGAGTGATGAGAATTGATGTTTGTGGATAGAGATTTGAAGATTGCAGTTTGAGTATTGAGCATTGAAAGCTGTGAATTGATGATATTCTATTGAGGATTGAGGATTGACAACTGATTCTTGAGGACTGAGTGCTGAAGATTGAGGATTCATGATTGAGGATTGAGGATTGAGGATTGAAGATTGAGTACTGAGGATTGAGGATTGAGGGTTGAGGATTGAGGATTGAAGATTGAGGATTTGGGACTGAGGATTGAGGATTGAGGATCGAGGATTGAAGATTGAGGATTGAGGATTGAGGATTGAGGATGGAAGATTGAGGATTGAGGAATCAAGGTTGAGGATTGAGGATTGAGGATTGAGGATTGAGGATGGGGGCTGAGGGTTGAGGATTGTGGTTTGAGGACTGAGGACTGAGGATTGAGGATTGAGAATTCAGGATTGAGGATTTAGATTGAGGATTGAGGGTTGGGTATTGAGGATTGACGAATGAGGATTGAGGATTGAGTATTGAGGACTGAGGATTGAAGATTGAGTATTCAGGATAGGAGATTGACGATTGAGGATTGAGGATTGAGGATCGAGGATTGAGGATTGAGGATTGAAGATTGAGTATCGAGGATTGAAGATTGAGGATTGGGGACTGAGTGTTGAGGATTGGGGATTGAAGATTGAGGATTGGGGACTGAGTGTTGAGGGTTGAGTGATGAGAATTGATGTTTGTGGATAGAGATTTGAAGATTGCAGTTTGAGTATTGAGCTTTGAAAGCTGTGAATTGATGATATTCTATTGAGGATTGAGGATTGACAACTGATTCTTGAGGACTGAGTGCTGAAGATTGAGGATTCAGGATTGAGGATTGAGGATTGAGGATTGAGGATTGAGGATTGAGGATTGAAGATTGAGGATTGGGTATTGAGGATTGAAGAATGAGGATTGAGGATTGAGGTTTGAGGATTGAGGATTGAGGATTGAGGATTGAGAATTGAGGATTGAGGATTGAAGATTGAGTATTGACGATTGAAGACTGACGATTGAGGATTGAGGATTGAGGATTGAGGATTGAGGATTGAGGATTGAGGATTGAGAATTGAGGATTGAGTAATGAAGATTGAGGATTGTGCATGAGGGATGAGGGTTGAGGATTGAGGTTTGAGGACTGAGGACTGAGGATTGAGGATTGAGAATTGAGGATTGAGGATTGAGGATTAAAGATTGAGGATTGAGAATTGGGTATTGAGGATTGAAGACTGACGATTGAGGATTGAGGATTGAGGATTGAGGATTGAGGATTGGGAATTAAGGATTGATGATTGAAGATTGAGTATTGAGCATTGAAGATTGACGAATGAGGATTGAAGATTGAGGATTGACGATGAGGACTGAGGGCTGAGGATTGAGGATTGAGAATTGAGGATTGAGGATTGAGGATTGAAGATTGAGGATTGGGTATTGAGGATTGACGAATGAGGATTGAGGATTGAGGATTGAGGATTGAGGATTGAAGCTTGTGTATTGAGGACTGAGGACTGATAATTGAAGATTGATAATTGACGATTGAGGATTGGGGATTGAGGATCGAGAATTGAGGATTGAGGATTGAGGATTGAAGATTGAGGATTGTTAATTGAGGATTGAAGGTTGAGGATTGAGGATTGAGGATTGAGGATTGAGGATTGAAGATTAAGTATTGAGGATTGAAGACTGACGATTGAGGATTGAGGATTGAGGATTGAGTATTGAGGATTGAGGATTGAAGTTTGAGTATTGAGGATTGAAGGCTGAGGATTGAGGATTGAGGATTGAGGATTGAGTATTGAGGATTGAGGATTGAAGTTTGAGTATTGAGGATTGAAGGCTGAGGATTGAGGATTGGGGATTGAGGATTGAAGATTGAGGATTCAGGATAGAGGATTCAGAATTGAGGTTTGAGGACTGAGGACAGAGGATTGAAGATTGAGTATTGAGGATTGAGGATTGAGGATTGAAGATTGAGGATTGAGGATTGAGGATTGAGGATTGAGGATTGAGTATTGAGGATTGAAGATTGAGGATTGGGTATTGAGGATTGAAGAATGAGGATTGAGGATTGAGGATTGAGGATTGAGGATTGAAGATTGAGTATTGAGGATTGAATGTTGACGGTTGAGGATTGAGGATTGAGGATTGAGGATTGAGGATTGAGGATTGAAGATTGAGTATTAAGGATTGAAGGTTGATGATTGGGGATTGAGGATCGAGGATTGAGAGTTGAGGATTGAGGATTGAGGATTGAAGATTGAGGATTAGGTATTGAGGATTGAAGTATGAGGATTGGGTAATGAGGATTGAAGAATGAGGATTGAGGATTGAGGATTGAGGATTGAGGATTGAAGACTGAGTATCGAGGATTGAATATTGAGGATTGAGGATTGAGGATTGGGGATTGAGGATTGAGGATTGAGGATTGAGGATTGATTATTGAGGAATGAAGATTGAGGATTGAGGATTGAGGATTGAGGATTGAGGATTGAGGATTGAGGATTGAGGATTGGGGATTGAGGATTGACTATTGAGGATTGAGTATTGAGGATTGAGAATTGAGGATTGAGTATTGAGGATTGAGGATTGATGATTGAGGATTGAGGATGAGGGCTGAGGGTTGAGGATTGAGGTTTGAGGACTGAGGACTGAGGATTGAGGATTGAGAATTGAGGATTGAGGATTGAGGATTGAAGATTGAGGATTGGGTATTGAGGATTGAAGAATGTGGATTGAGGATTGAGGATTGAGGATTGAGGATTGAAGATTGGGGATTGAGGATCGAGGATTGAGGATTGAATATTGAGTATTGAGTATTGAAGATAGAGGATCGAGGATTGAGTGTTGTGGATTGAGGACGAGGACTGAGGGTTGAGTATTGATGTTTGAGGTCTGAGGATTGAGGATTGAAGATTGAGAATTGAGGATTGAGGATTGAGGATTGAGGATTGTGGATTAAAGATTGAGGATTGAGGATTGAGGATTGAGGATTGAGTATTGAGGATTGAGGATTGAAGATTGAAAATTGATGATTGAAGATTGAGGGTTGAGTATTGAGGGTTGTGGATTGAGGACGAGGACTGAAGGTTGAATATTGATGTTTGAGGTGTGAGGATTGAGGATTGAGGATTGAGAATTGAGGATTGAGGATTGAGGATTGAAGATTGAGGATTGGGTATTGAGGATTGAAGTGTGAGGATTGAGGATTGAGGATTGAGGATTGAGGATTGAGGATTGAAGATTGGGGATTGAGGATCGAGGATTGAGGATTGAATATTGAGTATTGAGTATTGAAGATAGAGGATTGAGGATTGAGGATTGAGGATTGTGGATTAAAGATTGAGGATTGAGGATTGAAGATTGAGGATTGAGGATTGTGTATGAGGGATGAGGGTTGAGGATTGAGGTTTGTGGACTGAGGACTGAGGATTGAGGATTGAGAATTGAGGATTGAGGATTGAGGATTAAAGATTGAGGATTGAGAATTGGGGATTGAGGATTGAAGAATGAGGATTGAGGTTTGAGGATTGAGGATTGAGGATTGAAGATTGAGTATTGAGGATTGAAGACTGACGATTGAGGATTGAGGATTGAGGATTGAGGATTGAGGATTGAGGATTGAGGATTGAGAATTGAGGATTGAGGATTGAAGATTGAGTATTGAGCATTGAAGATTGACGAATGAGGATTGAGATTGAGGATTGACGATGAGGACTGAGGACTGAGGATTGAGGATTGAGAATTGAGGATTGAGGATTGAGGATTGAAGATTGAGGATTGGGTATTGAGGATTGACGAATGAGGATTGAGGATTGAGGATTGAGGATTGAGGATTGAGGATGAGGGCTGAGGGTTGAGGATTGAGGTTTGAGGACTGAGGACTGAGGATTGTGGATTGAGAATTCAGGATTGAGGATTGAGGATTGAAGATTGAGGATTGAGTATTGAGGATTGAAGAATGAGGATTGAGGATTGAGTATTGAGGATTGAGGATTGAAGATTGAGTATTCAGGATTGGAGATTGACGATTGAGGATTGAGGATTGAGGATCGAGGATTGAGGATAGGGTATCGCGGATTGAACATTGCGGATTGAGGATTCAGGATTGAGTATTGAGGATTGAGGACTGAAGATTGTATATTGATGATTGAATGTTGAGGATTGAGGATTGAGGGTTGTGGATTGAGGACGAGGACTGTTGGTTGAGTATTGATGTTTGAGGTCAGAGGATCGAGGATTGAGGATTGAGAATTGAGGATTGAGGATTGAGGATTGAAGATTGTGGATTTGGTATTGAGGGTTGAATAATGAGGATTGAGGATTGAAAATTGAGGATTGAGCATTCAAGATTGAGTATTGAGGATTGAGGATTGTGGATTGAGGATTGAGGATTGAGGATTGAGGATTGAGTATTGAGGATTGAGGACTGAAGATTGTATATTGATGATTGAGGATTGAGGATTGAGGATTGAGGATTGAAGATTGAGTATTGTGGATTGAAGATTGAGGATTGAGGATTGAGGATTGAGGATGGAGGATGTGGGCTGAGGGTTGAGGATTGAGGTTTGTGTATTGAATCCTGAGAATTCAGGATATTCTATTGAGTATTGAGGATGGAAGACTGACGATTGAGGATTGAGGATAGAGGATTGAGGATTGAGGATTGAGGATTGAGGATTGAGGATTCACAATTGAGGATTGAGGATTGAAGATTGAGTATTGAGGATTTAAGATTGAGGATTGAGGATTGAGGAGTGAGGATTGAGGATTGAGGATGGAAGATTGAGGATTGAGGAATGAAGGTTGAGGATTGAGGATTGAGGATTGAGGATTGAGGATGAGGGCTGAGGGTTGAGGATTGTGGTTTGAGGACTGAGGACTGAGGATTGAGGATTGAGAATTCAGGATTGAGGATTTAGATTGAAGATTGAGGATTAGGTATTGAGGATTGAAGAATGAGGATTGAGGATTGAGGATTGAGTATTGAGGACTGAGGATTGAAGATTGAGTATTCAGGATAGGAGATTGACGATTGAGGATTGAGGATTGAGGATCGAGGATTGAGGATTGAGGATTGAGGATTGAAGATTGAGTACTGAGGATTGAAGATTGAGGGTTGAGGATTGAGGATTGAAGATTGAGGATTTGGGACTGAGGATTGAGGATTGAGGATCGAGGATTGAAGATTGAGGATTGAGGATTGAGTATTGAGGATTGAGGAATAAAGATTGAGGATTGGGGATTGAGGATTGAAGATTGAGGATTCAGGATAGAGGATTCAGAATTGAGGTTTGAGGACTGAGGACTGAGGATTGAAGATTGAGTATTGAGGATTGAGGATTGAAGATTGAAGATTGAGGATTGAGGATTGAGGATTGAGGATTGAGGATTGAGGATTGAGGATTGAAGATTGAGGATTGGGTATTGAGGATTGAAGAATGAGGATTGAGGATTGAGGACTGAGGATTGAGGATTGAAGATTGAGTATTGAGGATTGAATGTTGACGGTTGAGGATTGAGGATTGAGGATTGAGAATTGAGGATTGAGGATTGAAGATTGAGTATTGAGGATTGAAGGTTGATGATTGGGGATTGAGGATTGAGGATTGAGGATTAAAGATTGAGGATTGAAGATTGAGTATTGAGGATTGAAGGTTGAGGATTGAGGATTGCGGATTGAGGATTGAGGACTGAAGATTGAGGATTGGGGACTGAGTGTTGAGGGTTGAGTGATGAGAATTGATGTTTGTGGATAGAGACTTGAAGACTGCAGATTGAGTATTGAGTATTGAAAACTGTGAATTGATGATATTCTATTGAGGATTGAGGATTGACGTGTGATAGTTGAGGTCTGGTGTCTGAAGATTGAGGATTCAGGATTGAGGACTCAGGATTGAGGTTTGAGGACTGAGGATTGAAGGTTGAGGACTGAGGTTTGAGGATTGAGGATTGAGGATTGAAGATGTAGCATTGAGGATTGAGGATGAGGGCTGAGGGTTGAGGATTGAGGTTTGAGGACTGAGGACTGAGGATCGAGGATTGAGAGTTGAGGATTGAGGATTGAGGATTGAAGATTGAGGATTAGGTATTGAGGATTGAAGTATGAGGATTAGGTATTGAGGATTGAAGAATGAGGATTGAGGATTGAGGATTGAGGATTGGGTATCGCGGATTGAACATTGCGGATTGAGGATTCAGGATTGTGTATTGAGGATTGAGGACTGAAGATTGTATATTGATGATTGAAGGTTGAGGATTGAGGATTGAGGGTTGTGGATTGAGGTCGAGGACTGAGGGTTGAGTATTGATGTTTGAGTTTTGAGGATCGAGGATTGAGGATTGAGAATTGAGGATTGAGGATTGAGGATTGAAGATTGTGGATTTGGTATTGAGGATTGAAGAATGAGTATTGAGTATTGAGGATTGAGGATTGAGGATTGAAGATTGAGTATTGAGGATTGAGGATTGTGTTTTGAGGATTGAGGATTGAGGATTGAGGATTGAGTATTGAGGATTGAGGATTGAGGATTGAAGATTGTGGATTTGGTATTGAGGATTGAAGAATGAGGATTGAGGATTGAGGATTGAGGATTGAGGATTGAAGATTGAGTATTGAGGATTGAGGATTGTGTTTTGAGGATTGAGGATTGAGGATTGAGGATTGAGTATTGAGGATTGAGGACTGAGGATTGTATATTGATGATTGAGGATTGAGGATAGAGGATTGAGGATTGAAGATTGAGTATTGAGGATTGAAGCTTGAGGATTGAGGATTGAGGATTGAGGATGGAGGATGAGGGCTGAGGGTTGAGGATTGAGGTTTGTGTATTGAATCCTGGTAATTCAGGATATTCTATTGAGTATTGATGATGGAAGACAGACGATTGAGGATTGAGGATAGAGGATTGAGGATTGAGGATTGAGGATTGAGGATTGAGGATTGAGGATTCACAATTGAGGATGAGGATTGAAGATTGAGTATTGAGGATTTAAGATTGAGGATAGAGGATTGAGGATTGAGGATTGAGGATTGAGGATGGAAGATTGAGGATTGAGGAATGAAGGTTGGGGATTGAGGATTGAGGATTGAGGATTGAGGATGAGGGCTAAGGGTTGAGGATTGTGGTTTGAGGACTGAGGACTGAGGATTGAGGATTGAGAATTCAGGATTGAGGATTTAGATTGAGAATTGAGGATTGGGTATTGAGGATTGACGAATGAGGATTGAGGATTGAGTATTGTGGACTGAGGATTGAAGATTGAGTATTCAGGATAGGAGATTGATGATTGAGGATTGAGGATTGAGGATCGAGGATTGAGGATTGAGGATTGAAGATTGAGTATTGAGGATTGAAGATTGAGGATTGGGGACTGAGTGTTGAGGATTGAGGATTGAAGATTGAGGATTGGGGACTGAGTGTTGAGGGTTGAGTGATGAGAATTGATGTTTGTGAATAGAGATTTGAAGATTGCAGTTTGAGTATTGAGCATTGAAAGCTGTGAATTGATGATATTCTATTGAGGATTGAGGATTGACAACTGATTCTTGAGGACTGAGTGCTGAAGATTGAGGATTCAGGATTGAGGATTGAGGATTGAGGATTGAAGATTGAGTACTGAGGATTGAAGATTGAGGGTTGAGGATTGAGGATTGAAGATTGAGGATTTGGGACTGAGGATTGAGGATTGAGGATCGAGGATTGAAGATTGAGGATTGAGGATTGAGTATTGGGGATTGAGGAATAAAGATTGAGTATTGGGGATTGAGGGTTGAAGATTGAGGATTCAGGATTGAGGATTGAGGATTGAGGATTGAAGATTGAGTACTGAGGATTGAAGATTGAGGGTTGAGGATTGAGGATTGAAGATTGAGGATTTGGGACTGAGGATTGAGGATTGAGGATTGAGGATTGAAGATTGAGGATTGGGTATTGAGCATTGAAGAATGAGGATTGAGGATAGAGTATTGAGGATTGAGGATTGAAGATTGAGTATACAGGATTGGAGATTGACGATTGAGGATTGAGGATTGAGGATAGAGGATTGAGGATTGGGTATCGCGGATTGAACATTGCGGATTGAGGATTCAGGATTGAGTATTGAGGATTGAGGACTGAAGTTTGTATATTGATGATTGAAGGTTGAGGATTGAGGATTGAGGGTTGTGGATTGAGGACGAGGACTGAGGGTTGAGTATTGATGTTTGAGGTCTGAGGATCGATGGTTGAGGATTGAGAATTGAGGATTGAGGATTGAGGATTGAAGATTGTGGATTTGGTATTGAGGATTGAAGAATGAGGATTGAGGATTGAGGATTGAGGATTGTGGATTGAAAATTGAGTATTGAGGATTGAGGATTGTGGATTGAGGATTGAGGATTCAGGATTGAGGATTGAGTATTGAGGATTGAGGACTGAAGATTGTATATTGATGATTGAGGATTGAGGATTGAGGATTGAGGATTGAAGATTGAGTATTGAGGATTGAAGATTGAGGATTGAGGATTGAGGATTGAGGATGGAGGATGAGGGCTGAGGGTTGAGGATTGAGGTTTGTGTATTGAATCCTGAGAATTCAGGATATTCTATTGAGTATTGAGGATGGAAGACTGACGATTGAGGATTGAGGATAGTGGATTGAGGATTGAGGATTGAGGATTGAGGATTGAGGATTCACAATTGAGGATTGAGTATTGAAGATTGAGTATTGAGGATTTAAGATTCAGGATTGAGGATTGAGGATTGAGGATTGAGGATTGAGGATTCACAATTGAGGACAGAGGACTGAGGATTGAGGATTGAGAATTGAGGATTGAGGATTGAGGATTGAAGATTGAGGATTGGTAATTGAGGATTGAAGATTGAGGATTGAGTGTTGAGGATTGAGGATTGAAGATTGAGGATTGGGGACCGAGGATTGAGGATTGAGGATCGAGGATTGAAGATTGAGGATTGAGGATTGAGTATTGAGGATTGAGGAATAAAGATTGAGGATTGGGGATTGAGGATTGAAGATTGAGGATTCAGGATAGAGGATTCAGAATTGAGGTTTGAGGACTGAGGACTGAGGATTGAAGATTGAGTATTGAGGATTGAGGATTGAGGATTGAAGATTGAGGATTAAGGATTGAGGATTGAGGATTGAAGATTGAGTATTGAGGATTGAGGATTGTGGATTGAGGATTGAGTATTGAGGATTGAGGATTGAGTATTGAGGTTTGAGGACTGAAGATTGTATATTGATGATTGAGGATTGAGGATTGAGGATTGAGGATTGAAGATTGAGTATTGAAGATTGAAGATTGAGGATTGAGGATTGAGGATTGAGGATGCAGGATGAGGGCTGAGGGTAGAGGATTGAGGTTTGTGTATTGAATCCTGAGAATTCAGGATATTCTATTGAGTATTGAGGATGGAAGACCGACAATTGAGGATTGAGGATAGAGGATTGAGGATTGAGGATTGAGGATTGAGGATTGAGGATTCACAATTGAGGATTGAGGATTGAAGATTGAGTATTGAGGATTTAAGATTGAGGATTGAGGATTGAGGATTGAGGATTGAGGATTGAGGATGGAAGATTGAGGATTGAGGAATGAAGGTTGAGAATTGAGGATTGAGGATTGAGGATTGAGGATGAGGGCTGAGGGCTGATGATTGTGGTTTGAGGACTGAGGACTGAGGATTGAGGATTGAGAATTCAGGATTGAGGATTTAGATTGACGATTGAGGATTGGGTATTGAGGATTGAAGAATGAGGATTGAGGATCGAGGATTGAGGATTGAGGATTGAAGATTGAGTATTGAGGATTGAATATTGAGGATTGGGGTCTGAGTGTTGAGGATTGATGATTGAAGATTGAGTATTCAGGTTAGGAGATTGACGATTGAAGATTGAGGATTGAGGATCGAGGATTGAGGATTGAGGATTGAAGATTGAGTATTGAGGATTGAAGATTGAGGATTGGGGACTGAGTGTTGAGGATTGAGGATTGAGGACTGAGGACTCAGGATCGAGGATTGAGAGTTGAGGATTGAGGATTGAGGATTGAAGATTGAGCATTAGGTATTGAGGATTGAAGTATGAGGATTGGGTATTGAGGATTGACGAATGAGGATTGACGATTGAGGATTGAGGATTGAGGATCGAGGATTGAGGATTGAGGATTGAAGATTGAGTATTGAGGATTGAAGATTGAGGATTGGGGACTGAGTGTTGAGGATTGAGGACTGAAGATTGAGGATTGGGGACTGAGTGTTGAGGGATGAGTGATGAGAATTGATGTTTGTGGATAGAGATTTGAAGATTGCAGTTTGAGTATTGAGCATTGAAAGCTGTGAATTGATGATATTCTATTGAGGATTGAGGATTGACAACTGATCCTTGAGGACTGAGTGCTGAAGATTGAGGATTCAGGATTGAGGATTGAGGATTGAGGATTGAAGATTGAGTACTGAGGATTGAAGATTGAGGGTTGAGGATTGAGGATTGAAGATTGTGGATTTGGGACTGAGGATTGAGGATTGAG